>NC_092498.1:129274418-129577448 GCF_047511675.1 Marmota flaviventris
CTGTAAAGGCCCAGGGCCAGGGGAGAAGGGAAAAGAGAAAAATCAACTTGGGAGTGGGAGGCATTTGATAATGCCTTATCTGCACAGGGAGGAGGCAGAACCTACCAGGAAAGCTCATTAAAAGACCAAGGAGCTCAACATAGCAATCAGCAGCCTCATAGCTCCTGGGGAGACGAGATGACAGTTCACAGCTGCCTGGAGTGGGACAGGAGGGCCACCCTGGTACAGGCAGGGCAGAATCACTCTCTCCCTGTTGTGGCTCCAGTGAGTGTTCACAGGGGTGGAAGAGAAATAAGGGTGGGACCTCTCTGAGATGCATACCCAGAACTCTGAATCCTCTGTATGTCCAAAGGCATGAGGTCAAGCAAAAAAAGCAACAGAGGTGAATTACTTCACATCCTGGGGTAAGGCGAAGTCCCTTAATTAGTTCACAGGAAACGAAGCCTTATAGGAAAAGACAGAATTTGCCCAATAAATTGAAGAATTTTATTTACTAAAGAACAGCAGTAATTAGTTTGATGGCGGTGTTCAGTTCACAATGAACATGTGCATCAAAACCTCACAATTGCACACCTTCGATAATGTGTGATTTTTTAATTTGTGGACAACATCTCAGTATAGCTGCTTAAACACACACACACACACACACACAAAGAAGAAAAATCAAGCCACAGAACCACTAGAAATGTACAAAAGGCGAGGTTATGTAATAGGAATCTTTGAAGGAAATTTTTGAAGCAAGATTTCATATACAGAAAAGCATATCCAAATGGCCACTGAAATTCATCAGATTGGTTGATTCTGGGGAAGTCCTGACTTACAGGGTTGAAAGAGACATTTTGCGGTGCCAGTGGCATGTTTTTTGATTTTGTCGTTATGCACATGTGTTAACTTCGTGAAAATTAGAGTCCTACACCTGCGATTTGTGTGGTTTTCTTTATATCAACTGTAAGATGAATTTTTATTTAAAAATTATTCAATTAAAGTTTACCTTAAAGACAGGGAGCACTTGTCCAACCCATACAGAGTGACAGGGGCTGCTGGACTTACCTGTCCACCAGCTACAGACAAAAAGGTAGGGGGGATGGGAAATAATGATTTCAAAGCACTGGACATCAGCCAGCCAGAGACAGTGACCCTGAGCAGAGGGATGCAAACTGGACAGACTCCAAGCCCTTCAGCTTGGGTCAGGGGAGGACACCCCAGCTGTACTGCAGGGAGGGAGAAGGTCCAGCAGGCCCTCAGGTTGTGGGGACAGAGCTGAGCTGGGCACAGTTAGGATCCAGATGTCGAAACCTGGAAGAAGAGAGCAGAGCACAGAGAACCCAGAGAGCACAGAGGAGCCCGCAAGTGTCCAGCAGGACATGGGTCAGCCACGTGCCAGAAGCCTGCCTGATTCTGGGTTCCCACCAGCCATCCTGGAAGCTTCCGGACTCATGGAGGCCTGGCTGGGGCACCCAGCAGGGTCTGAGTCCAGAACCGGGGATGGTTAACCCTGGTGGGCACTGCTCAGCTGCAGCTAAGTTTCCAAAAGCAAGACCTGAAGAGGAAAACCTGTTGTTAAAGGAAATATAATGGTGATCCACCATCTTTCTCTTTCCTCTTCCTCTTCTTTACTTGGGAGAGACTTATGTGTTTCCTGCCAGAGCCCTGGAATTCTACTCTGTGCTGTATGAGGAAGATGCTTTTCCCAGTCACTATCACATAGGACCAGGCATCATCCATGCTATCTCAAAAACCACCATTTCCTGTGATTGTTCTGATACCCATTAAAGCAGCTTCCTCTTGTTGGAGTAGCCTGTTCTGTTTCCTAGAACTCAACTTGGGCCCCATCATACACCATGGGGGGTGAGTTTCAGAGTGTAATGTCTTCAGAGAAATGTCGTTCCCCTCTCAGTTGCTTCCTTCCCACCCCTTCTGTTCTATTTTCTCCATTAGCCACACCTCTGTGCTTCTAAAACTGTATCCAGGGTGGTCTTGGCTCCCTGCCAGTAGAGTTCCAGTCAGGGTCTTCCCATGAGTGTGTCTTGCTGAGATCTGAAAGGTGCAAAAGCAGGCATAGCTTTGATCTCTAGTGGCAGGTTCATAAATGGCGCAGGTGTTAGTGCGCAGTGAGGATGAAGCATTGCCATCGGTTTCCTGGCTTCCTCCTGAGAGCCAGCTTCTTGCATGCCTCAGGCATAAATTTCAGAGGCTCCTGTAGCCTTTCTGAATGTGTTGCCCAGTGCTCCCCACCCCCATTGTTGGAATATCCACCAATTTCCTGTATGAAACAATTCTATTAAAAATCTTCAGTGGTTCAGTCCTGTTGATGAATCAATTCCTTGTTTATTTATTGGGTTGGTTTTATTTGTTTTAAAACACAAAGTTTTGTGGATCTTTAACATTTATCCTATGGTTAATTACACCTAACATGAAATATACTGCCTTAACCACACTTAAGCGCACAACTAAGGAGTATCAAATGCATACATATCGTTGAACAATGAACCTCCAGAACTCTCTTCTTGTCAAACTAATATTCCAACCCTACTGAAGCACTAGGCCACTTTTTATCTCTGCAAATTTGATGGTTCAGGTCCATCATGTAAATGGATGGCATGGTATTTGTCTTTTGTGATCAGCTCATTTTGCTATATTTATAGATTTATATCTATATTTGTATTTGTCATTCTTTTGCTATTTAACCTATGCATGGTTGAGGTGTTTTAGACTCAGTAGCATAAAGCATACTCCTGTCCTAGAATTCCAAACTATGTCACTCATGGGAAAAATTCATGTAACATATTTGTTACTTATTTTGTTGCTACCTGTAACCTTGATAGAGCATGTCCACAGGGCTGAGGACAACAGGCAAGGTCAGCTCTGCAGGGAACTCCTGCCGACCTTAGCGCCCCATGAAACCACCTCTCCATGCAGCCGCTCTCTGAATTAGATGTGCTCTTCGTCCACGCCAAGTGTTACCCAGACATAATCTCTCTTCAATTCTGTTACTGGCCTCTGGCTGCAGACAAATAAGTTAATTCGCATCCATGTCAATAACTCAGTCACACTAAAATCGCATCAATGCATTTAATCAGATCTCCACACACGCTGTAATTTGGCAACTATGATACTCTTGGCAAGGTGGTTAGGTGAATCATTGGGCATCAGGAGTGAAATACGTTGGTCTAGGAAGAATCCAGCTTAAGCCCCACAGATGAAATGAAGATGGCTAGCCATGGTTGTCTTGGACAACATCTTGGCTGCGCTCTCCGGGGGAGATGGAGTGAGCTACTCTGATAAGATGACAGTGTGCAGGCTTTCCGCCTCCTGGAGATGCAGGGCTAACTGCCAACGTTCTGTACAAACTGCCCAGGTTTGGGGGGTGGGGTTCTCAATGGCTGTTATGAGTGCATGAAACCTGCAGGCCCTCAGCTATCCAGGAAATGTTTAGACACTTTTGAAGTAGAAATAGTGGAAACTCCAGAGATCAGGCAGCAAAATAAAAATTGGTTTTCCACTTAAATATTCCAAAATTGGTTATTTGTTTTACAAACCCACAGAGGGCCAGGAACAGCAAAGTATGAAATGAGACCAGGCAGATGTGCTGATGAAGTCACAATGCTCAGGAAAGGCAGGTGCCCAAAGTGCATGCACAAGACGCAGGCTTGGGGATCCCAACAGCGTATCAGCGTGGGACATCAAACCCAGGATCAACTTGCTCTGCAGACCCCAGGTCTCATGTCTATCTGCACCTTCACTACAACGTTAAGAACATGTTCATAGTAGGATGTTCAGACACCAGAGGAGGCTGGTGCACACTGAAGCTGGTAAAGATGCTGTGGGCATCCCTCGGACATTAGCTGCACAGAGCTCTAATGGTGTCCCGGCATTGTATGAACAGTATGTGATGGTGCCCATTTTCAGATGAGGAAACTGAGGCACTGAGAAACTGTCTTCCAAAGCACAGAGCCATGAAGTAAGCGGGCAAGAATTTAAATCCCTAAAGCTCATTCCAGGCCTGTTTTTAACCACTGCAAGTTACATTATCTGCTCATGACACTTCTGAGCAGCCAAAAGCTTTATTCTGTTGAAAAACGTCCTGCTACAGTGCAAATTAAAATTGTTGAAAAACACATAATGCATCTTTAAAAGGAAATTAATAAGTGTACCTCATTGGAGCCCAGTGGAGGCCATGTGGTCCTTATTATTTACTAGCATTAGTAAGTTGATTTTGAAGTTTCTCAAATGGATAAGCGTGGGGAACAAATTAAGAAAGATGCTGTGCAGAATAAAGTAATAAAAGTGGTGGCCTTAAGATCACATTGGGCTCAGGTAACTGAACATGTGTATTCTACAGTCTGCCCATGTGTGTGTGCAAGCTGGTTTTGCAAGCACTTCAGATCTCTTTTGAAAGAGGTTAATTCCCAGGCCTTGCAGTCAGACTGGCTGAGCCTTCCCATAAATGGAGTAGGATTAATACTATTACTAAATTTTACTAAGGGCCAGTTAGTTGCAAGACACCTAATGTGCATCTGCACAGACTGACTTTCCCCTCAGAACAACTCGGAGAGCAACACCCGGGAGAAAACTGAAACACAGGGAGCATCGCTTGACAGGCTCACTGAGGGGTGAGGGGGGTTGGGGGTGGTGGCAGAGTGGCAGTGCGAGCCTCACCCTTCTGGGGTGTAGAGAAGTGTTACCCAATGAATAGGAGAAACAGGAGCACTGAGGTGCAATGGCGTTCTGCAAATGGGTTATGGGAAGGGGATGAAGAGGTAAGAAGGTAAGAAACCTCAGAAAGCCCTTCCTGTGTGGGTTCCTCTCTGGGGAAGGACAGAGCATGGCAGGCCTTTGCAGAGGCTGAGGGGCGTGGACACTGATGACCCCCCTGTTAGTTCATTTGAACTTCGGTTCATGCTCTGTTTATCCCAGCGGCGCAAGCCAAATGAAAGAGGAGCTTCACCGTTAAGAAAGAAAGAGAGAGGAGAGCAAGACGGGCCAAGGGCGCATTGCTTAGGAGAGCCCTGAAGATGTAAGGGCTGACGGTTCTCTCACAGGGCCTTCTCTCTGCTGCCAGCTTTACAAAAACCTGTTCCTGCGTCTCTAGTGAAGCTTCACCTGCAAACTCAAACATGCATCTCATTGCACCCCGAATAGGAAACCAGAGACGCACTTAGTCGCTTAGAAACAGGGGTGAGTACTTCAGGACCCCCAAAGGACAGGTACAGGGTGCCAACCTCTCACACAGTGGGTGTCCAAGGGGAAACACGTTTCTTTCACACCCGTTCCTTGTGCCCTTTCTAAGATTCTGGTGCTGCTGAAGGTCTGAGGTGCAGAGGGGCACATCTCAGCCCCTCAGGGACCACGGTCATCTCAGGTGGGACTCTCCAGCAAAGGTCTTCTGTGAAGTGCACCCAGGGAGAGGTAGGTATTTTCCTTCTATTTGAATCCGTCACCGTGTTGGGTCCCTGTGCTGTGATGGTGCCTTGCCAGATGCTTGGTCTTAACAACACGCTTTGCTTATCCTAGGATTTGGGACATCAGACATCTAAGACCGTTTCATTACAGGCAAGGTGTCCTCAGGTCTCTGTCTGCGGAGGCTGCAGGGAGGAGCCGTCTTCTGCACCTTCTGTGGGCTCCAGCTCTGGTGCTCACATCCTTTTCCACACCTTCCATCCTCCCACGCCCTTGAATGACTCTGCCCTTCCTTCCTCCCTCTACCAAGGACTCAGGAGATGCCCCTGGGCCAGCCAATGCAGGGCAATCTCCCATTTCTCCATCAAGTCACCCCTGAATCAGGCTGCTAAGTTCGTTGGCCACATAAGGTGACATAGATTCCAAGGCTCAGGATGTGGGCAGCTTTGGGGACCAGTTTTCTGCTTGTCACGTCGATCCCTATTTCAATGGCGGCACAATGAACTGTTTCTTGGTCCTCCTGACTAAGGCATGCACTTCAGTTAGTAATAAATGTACTAATATTGGTTCGTAACCTGTGAACAATGTACCAAACTGATGTTGGATCTTGCTATCAGAGATCATGGGTATCCCCTACTGGTTGATGTGGGAATTCCACCCTATCTTTGCAGGAATCCTATAAATTCAAAACTTCTAAAATGGTATTGCTATAAAATTTCCTACTGCTCTTCAAACACAGAGACCCCACCCACAGGGAGCATGCTGGGGGGAGGCAGCTGAGCAATGAGGTCCAGACTGAGCTCTTTATGGGTGCACACCTTTGTGCGAAGCAGAGTCCCCAGACTGACCTGCTTTGTGGCTTCTGTGCAGGATGAGGTCACAGTTCTTGAAAGACACACGATTGCTTGGGCGGCTGTGTGGTGCCCACATGGACCCAGCCTGGGGTAGCTGGGCTGGTTCTGGAAGTCCCCAGAGGGGATGCTGCCTCTTCTCAGGAGAAGCACAAGTCCCTGGGGTCTTGGCGCTTTTCAGACGGAGTGGTGTGGAGCTCTATTAATGAGTCTCTGCTTCTTGGTGACCTTGCTTTTCTGCCCAAGTGCCTCTGTTTACAGGGGCTGCTGTGCTCCAGGAATGACTGCAAGAAGACCAGGAGATATGCTCAGGTGTCTCGGGTGAGAGGGGCAAGCTGGTGTGAGACACGTGTGTGCCTGAGGTACTGTAAGTCCTGCTGTGATCACTTGGTCAGGTGCTACGCCTTGGAAGCACTCACTTATTTCAATGCTTCCAGGCAAATGTTTTCAGGTCTGGAATATTAGTGGACTTGACATTCAGCATGGGATGCTGTTTTATGGAGGGACGTCCTCTGTGAAGGCAAGAACTCAGGGCAAGCAGCCTGTTCCCAGTCTGCACTCAGCACAGCTGAACACCCCTATTACTAAGTGCTCACCTTTAAAGTTGTTGAAAGGGAGGAGAACTACAGCTTCCTGAGTAGGTATTTCAAGGACAGGGACCACCAGATAAGGCCAAACTGGCCTTTTTTAATAATTCTAACTTGGGCTATAAATCTTGGAACTGTAACCAAGTTATTTCATTTTTTAAAAAAATCTTAATTCTAGTCGATAATTTTTCTTAGCTAAGTTAGTCTTCTCTCTTCCCCTTTGAAGCTCAATGAAAATTAAGAAATAAGGCCAGAGGATCCTAAGATCTACCTTCATGAAATGATAGGAGACTTCATGGTCTAGATATGAAAATCCTGCTTCAAAACAGTAAGCACTGTTGGTCATACAACCTCAGTGTGCTGGGTGTACCACGTACTTGACAGTGTGTCACTGCTGCTTCTCAACATGGATGGACAATGATGGCCAGCATTTATCTGGTAAAGTAGCCAGTCTGCAAACTGCAGCCATAGTGTCCAACACGGCCCCGGGCCTGTTTTTATAACTCAAGTTTTATTAGAAACAGCCATGTCCATTCATTTAGATTTTACATATACCTGGGTTTTACTATTTTGTTTTGTCAAAAAGACAGAGTTTGGTAGCTGTCATTTTGTCTGTGTGGCCTGTTAAGCTGGAAATAGTTAAAAACTGGACCTTTCACAGAAGAGAGCTTACTGGCCCCTGATCTAGTAGCAGGTCTTACATAACTCATAGAGTTCATCTAATCCTCCCCGCAACTTGGCAAGATGCAAACTATTATTTAAGCGGTTTTGCAGAGGAGGAAATGAAGAATACAAGGAACTAATTTGCACAAGATTCAAGATCCTATAAATAGGAGAGCCAGGGTCCTAATTCAGGTCCCTATATTTGATAGCATATGGTCTTTATCCCAATCAACCTGCCAGTCATTTGTTGCCCGCAGTCCAAATTATTTTTCCAGGGCTGTGCTTCTCTATCAAATGCATGCTTCTCTATCAAATGCCAGTACTATTTTTATAAATATTGTTCGAAATGCCAGATTATTTTAAATGTACTTCTTTCTTTCTATTTGTATGTATGCAGTCGGTATGTGTGTGCTTGTGTCTATAAATTCAGTTGTGAGTGGATGTGTGTCTATGGGAATGTAGATAAAGATGTATTTTTTCCCTTTGAAGAGAAAACACTTAGGAGAAGACAGAATTAATAAACTGGAACATGGATCTGAGGAAATTGCCCAGAACACAACACAGAGAGACAAAGCACTGAAAATATTCAACAGAAGTTAGGACACATGCAGGAGAAAATAAGCAGATTTGCATAGGAGAAATTTTTAAAAGTGAACAGAGGCAATATTTGAAGAGCAAAATCTAAGCATTATCTGAAATTGATGACAGAAAAGCATCTTCACACTTGAGAGCTTACATCAAATCCTAAGCAGAATTTTCTAAAGTCCACATGTAGATGGCATATGGGAAATGCATTTAAGCAAGCTTTAAAACCATGAAGCAGTAAAAACAGTAATTTAATAGCAAAATATGGGGGTTTTAAAAATCAAGTGATACCTAAATTTCAGGAAGTAATAATACATAATTCTGGCAATTTTGGCATTATATATTCTCAGATTATGTGTTTAGATACAGATTAACTTGAAATTATGCTACAGAGCCCTAATATTTAAATTAAAAAAAATAATAAAGCACAGTTCAAGAGTTGATTAAAAGAATAATAATGAAATAAGGAAGTGAAAAGAATAGAAAATTATACACAATAACCACTAACACTGTGTTAGATAGTTTTCGATCACTGTGACAAAACACCTGAGAAAAACAACTTAAAGGAGGAAAGAGTTATGGTGGTTCAGATATAGTTCAGAAGTTTCAGTCCATGGTTGGTTGGCTCTACTGGTCTGGGCCCAAGATGAGGCAGAACATCATGGCAGAAGGGTGTGGTGAAGAAAACGCTGCCAGTTTAGGGCAGCCAGGAAAGAGAGAGAGAGAGAAGTGGCCTGCCTTCAGTGACCTCCTTCCTCTAACCAGGCCCCAACTCCTGAGGGTTCGGCCACTCCCTACTAATGTCAACAGCTATGAATCCCTCCATGAATTAATCCACAGACACCATCTAATCTCAACCCCAAACCCCGCCTCTGAACACTCCTGCCCTAGGATCCAAGCCTTCGGCATATGGGCAGATCAAACCATAACATCTACTGGTGGAGTTTTAGTCAATATGAGAGACAGTGGTCTTTAGGCAAAAAAAAAAAAAAAAAAATGGGGGGAGATACAGAGAATATTAGATAATGATTTAAGGAACCATCTACAAGAAATGTGTGATCAATCTGAAATTGCATGTACCTAAGCACATAATTTAAACATACAATTTAAATGTCAAAATTATTAGGTTAATTTGGCAAATCATTTGTAAGTGTCGGGAGATTTAACATCTCACCTGGAAGCTGAATACTAAACAGATGAAAATGAGTGAGAATAAGCAATGTTTGAACAAGTTTAAACTAAAGGACTTAATAGAAGCCAGTATCTTTACATGAAAGAATATATATTCCTTTGAAACATAAAGCAACATCATTTTAAGGATCAAATCTACTCAAGCAATAGAAAACAAAGTGCTTTTTTCAAAGAACATTAAATTGAAAATCTGTAGCTCCATATGTTTGGAATTCATAAATTAAAGAAAAAAAAAATGTAATCAATCAGTTTCCAGGACCTGAAAGTTTCCGGTTTGCGTTGTATTTTCATGAAGCAACAATGAAAACAGAATTACATGGAGGTTGTGGAAGATATATGTAGAGGAAAAAAATCATCATAGATGCACTATAGAAAAAAATTTAAAAGAAAATAATGACCTCAAATAGAAAAAATAAAATGATGAAAAGTAAAGAAATTAATTAAAAAGAAATCAAAGGAGCAATTGAGAAGATCAATAAAACCAATAGGAACTCTTATGATCAGAAGACATTGCGTGTGTAGTTCCTTTTTACCCAGGAAGAGGTGGCTGCTGATCCCTTAGCAATTAGCTAATCAGAGACAATGTGCTCTTAGTCGATAGACTTCCTTCTCAGCTTCAGAGACTTGAAAACAGCATTAAGAATGGCAGTTCCTTTGTATGGCACATGCAGGGAGGACTTAATTGTCATTAAGCCCTTAGGCAAAGAAAGTAAGCAACCCTGCATTTGAGGGACACAGCTAATAAGATGAGCAGAATTGTGGAAGAATTGGGGTCACATATGATGTTGGGACAGTAATTAATTGTTAACAGAAAAATATGCAACTGCGGCCTTGACAAACTTATCTCTTTGTAAAACCCAGGAAAACAAGGGGGATGCGTGGGAGCCTCCCAGGCAGCATTAATGAGTTTCTGATGAAAAAAAAAAAAAAATGTGTCTGACAGGGAGGAATCAGATGGAGAGTCCCCTTCCCTGTGACCTTCCTGACCCACAGGAGCCTGTGTGCAGTCCACACCCATCATTCACCCTCCAGGGGGTGGGAGAAGACCCTGTACTGATAGACAGGTGAGAAGGGATTGGCAGGAAGAGAATTTAACAAAATGCTTAAATAACTACTATTTAATTGACTTTAACAATTTAATAAATAAATTCTGAAAAAGAATTTAATGGAACGATTTTTAAAATATCAACTTGAAGACTGGGGTGTAGGTCGGTGGCAAAGAGCTTGCCAAACATGTGCAGGGCCCAGGACTGCAAAATTAATTGATTGATTAATTAATTAGATTTCAAATTTGATATATTTGAAATATTTACCATTTTACATTTATTCCTAAGTGGGGGAGCTGTACCAAAGTGTATTTTCTGAACAAAAGAAATCAACTGAAAACACTTTTATTAACATTTATACTAATATTTATATTATTTGGGAGTTGTTAGTAGACCTAAAAATAATAACATTTCCAGTCTTCACAAAACCACTGCAAGAGCCCTGTATCCTCATGTTGTGGATTAAAATCTTGAGACAGCAGCTAATGGTGGCAGAGCTAGGATTCTTGGTGACTACCCAGAATGAAAGTCTAGCTGGTTTTTTCTCTGTTTTTTTTTTTTTTTTTTTTTTTGATTCATTATTATATTCTAATTAGAGGAAACGGTTTGTGTTGACAGGTTACTTCTCAGCCAAAATAACCGAAAATACCTCAGAAGAAATATCCTTTGAGGATTATAATGAAATTAAGACTTTCCGGACAAATAAAAAATGGCCTTTGTAACCAGAATATCCACACAAAAGGAAATATCAAAGGGAGTTCTCCAACCAAAATGAAATAATCCCAAGTCTTTGGGGGAAAAGAGAGAAGAAGAAATAAAAGTAGCACAAAATGTGAGTTCACAGAGTGATTAATAGCCACAAAAAAGGAGTAATGAAAGCAGTCACTTGAGGTGTCTAATAGATACACACACACACACACACACACACACACACACACCCTGCATGACAAAGGCCCCTACAAGCTAGAAGGTGCATAAATACCCTTCAACAGTCCTGAAGTCTCTGCTTTCTCCTGAAAAAGTAACATTTAGCATTAAATTTCAATATCCACATTGCAGTCTCTAATCACTTAAAAGAAGAGTGAAATGGTTTGTGATATCCCATTCTATAAAGAAAATGTAACTAAACATCCTATGGTTTGACAAAACACAAAAGGAAAGATAAAACAAGCAAGTCGAAAGTTAAAAGGCAGAGTAATTTGACAGCCGAATGCGTGAGAAGTTCCATCACATGGAAGGAGATGGAGTCTTCTAATTAAAAGACACAAATAAATGTCTCTCTGGATCAAAACAAATCTCTCATTATAAAGGACTCACTTAGAATAGAAAGAGAGAAAGATTGGGAAAATTATACCATGTAAACAATACCAAAAAGAAGTCGGTCTGTTTAGGAAAATGTTTGGCAGAGCAGTTGTCTAGATCAAGGCACAAGCAGAGATAAAGGTAGGCTTCAGGAAAGCTTCAAATCTCTGAGAAGATATAATCACTCTTCCAGTGTGTACTTGAGTAACATCCTCATAGAACTAAAGCAAAAAACGGCAACCAATGGACAGAAGGGTATTCACAGCAGTTCTCTACCTTTAAATGCAGATTTCTTGTAATAAATTAGGGCTTTAAGTCTATAACTTATATACTCATCCCAAAGAGCAAATTAAACCAAAAGAGAGTACAAATATAAAAACAGTAATCAAGAAGAAGCAAAAATTGAACTAAATATTAAGCAAACTGTATGGCAACCGGCAATATAGAAAATAGCATCCTTGGAAAGAATCAAGTTAAGAAAATGTAGTCAGAATAATCAGAAATAAAAAGTTGCAAAAAAATAAATCTAGAAATAAAGAGGAAACAATTATACATGTGAAAGACATTAAAAAGACAAGAAAAGTATTGTAGGAAACTTCATGCTAATAAACTTGAACATTCAAATGAAATGCAGAAATTCATCCCAGAAAAGTCCAATGTTATAAAACTAACCCAAGTATTTCAACAAAGAAAACTCAAATAGTTACATGAAGGCTATTTTAAAAATACCTTGCAATCTCAATAAAACCCTGGGTTGCTTTGGTAGGGGCATGACGGACTGGTTATAAAGTTATATGCAAATGTTAAAGGCCAAGAAGAGCAAGGATCCCCCCAACCTGAGGATGAATAATGGATGGGCCAACCCCTCCTGCAGGGTGAGGTCCAACAAGAAGCTGCTGTGAGGAGGAAGCTGAGCCAGAAACAGACCCACGGAGGCATGGAAACTGGCTGGCTGGCCTCAAGGAGTCCCTTCTGTGCACAGTGCCCCTATTCCAGGAGGAAGCGAGCCATGTGTTGTAGAAAGCGTACTCTGCAGAACAGGTCCCTGAGTTGGGCCAGCTCCAGTGTTCCACAGTGTTCCACCAGAGCAGGAGGCCCTGGGCTGCTCACCTCGAACAGATCCTCAGGCTAGGACCTACATCTCATTTACATTTTTCTCATGTAATATTAAAGTGAAGCCTTGTTTAAGAGATGCCATTTTTGCTTCTCAATTTGATCAAGTTTTTAAAAAGTGATTGTACGAAGCATCAAGGATCACATTCTCATCCACACATATGCCTGCCCCTCCAGGAGCACACGGGAAGATAAAAGGAGACTTCACAGCCCTTGGACTCTTTGATCCAACAGTGACTTTTCAAAAAAATGAAAGAACGTGTTCAAAGATTACCTGAGAAGAGCTTTATGAAAGTGCTCTTTATGGTGAACATAAATAGAAGCAATTTAACATTTTATAGCAGTGGATTATTTACAAAAATTAGGCTTTCTGCAACTAATGAAATACTATTTGTCATTAAAATTAATCTTGAAAAGTTCCATTATCCCATTTACTCCGGAGACTGAGACAGAGGGATCATAAATTCGAGGCCAGCTGAGGCAGCTTAGTGAGACCCTTCTTCAAATTAAATTTTTAAAAGGGATGGCAATGTAGCTCAGTGGTAGGGTGCTGGCCCAGCATGTGGGAGGCCCTGGGTTCCATCCCCAGTAACAATAAATAAATAAACAAACAAACTGAAAAGCAATGTTAACAGTGTAAGACAAAAAAAAAAGTGGTTTTTATAAAAGAGCAAATCAACACTCTGTGGTGCTTACAGTGTGCCACTCCACAGCCTGGGCACCTGAAATTCAATGCCTGTGCTGTTTGTTCTTCAAGACAATAATGTGATTCAGGGGCTGTGCCTATTTGGTCTGCACTGGTTGGAGCAGGGACCACCCAAGCCCCTGTGGGGAACACCACACTGTCTGCACAGAGGGGTATGTTCTATATGTTTTCTTTTTTTATTTCCTGTACTGGGAATGAACCCAGGGATTTAACCACTAAGCCACATCCCAAGCCCTTCTTTAATATTTATTTTGAGACAAGACCTTTGTAAGTTGCTTAGGGCCTTGCTAAGTTGCTGAGGCTGACTTGGAACTTGTGATCCTCCTGCCTCAGCCTCCAGAGCAGCTAGGATTATAGGCACTTACCAATGAATCTGGGTTGTTTTCATTAAAAAAAAAAAGTACTTCAATAGATACATATGTATGTAGATAAATAGGAAAAAAAAACTCACCAACACATTACTGTATTCCTATAAGGGGCAGAAAAAGTGAGTCTGAAATATTTTGTGACAAATATGAAGAGTGGTTGTGTTTAAAAGTACAAAACGTCTGTTTCTATATGTTAAAACTGCCATCAGTATTCTGTAGCTTTGAAAAAATGCCTAGATTAATCAATTTATTAAGGAAAAAGCTTTCCTTTGACAGTACCTCATGCTGGGAGTGCTTGGCCACAAGGCCTGCTCATTCATAGGGACTGGGGAGCAGTAAGAGAAAGAGGAAAGACCAGGGTCCCAAGAGCCTTTCAAGGGCACATCCCCAGTGACCTGGCCCCTCCCACTGGGCCCCACCTCCTGAAGACCCCACCAGCTCCCATGGCACTCCAGGCTGGCCCCCAAGCCCCCAGCGCATGGCTTTGGGGAACATGAAAGGCTCACATGACAGCACCTGTATTCCTGATGGTTCATAACAGGTTGGTGGCTGTGATATGGTTAAATGAGCAGCTACTCACAATACTTCCAGTGGTGACAGGCACCTAGCAAGCACTCAAGAGTCAATCCCCCCCTCCCTCGTGCCCCATCCTCATCTTCATCGAGGAAGAAGAAGGGTGCAATAGGAACAGTAGGCTCTGGTTTCCTACAGGATAGATTATTCTACTGAGGTTTATTCACAAGAGCAAGACATGAGAGTCTCTGGAGCAAACCGCAGGTCACGATGGGGTGGATCTGCCAACCAGCCTCCCTGGGACCTTCAGAGACCCCAGGGACAGGCTCTAGAGGACAGAAAGGCATCTCCCCTGCCTAGGCAGTGTTTCCATGGCAATGCCAGCCCTGTCTTGTATCCTGGTAGATTCAGCAGTGCCCTGCCAGGAATCTAAGTTGGGGTCACCAGTAGTGTTGGGAGTAGCCCCGGCTCCAAAGACTAACTTCCCCATCCCCCAAGAAGAGCCATCCAATGATGAGCCCTGCTGGCTCACATGATCCTTACCCACCAATCAGAAAGCACCCCAGCCAACTGTCAAACTGTTCAACCATTAAACTGTCATAACTGTCAAACCACCCCAGCTCTATAAATATGCAGAGCTGTTCCTCAATAAATGGGCATTTTCTCCGACGGCAAGCCTTGATCATTCTTTCAAGTAGGGACATGGCCTCCAGGAAAAGGACTCCACTGGTGGGCATGAGGATTCTTACAGAGTGGAGCCTGCTGGGGTGATTCAGCCCTTGGAGAGCTCGGGGCCCAGGAATCTTGAACATCTCTGGACAGCTCATGAGCACTCTGCTCCTGCTCGGTTCTCTGTGTGCTGAGATTCCACAGATGGTGACTCAGGCAGGCCTCCATGCCGAAGGTCATAATGTCCACAGCACGATTCAGCCTCCAGCTTCTGGCCCCAGAAGTCGTGATGTCATTCAGATGCATCAAGGAGCACACCAAAGCACAGAACAGAAGCCTTCAAGGTGGGACAACATTTAGCGTCAGCCACACAATCTGGTTCTGCACCCAGTGACATGCTGACAGCCAAAAATGAACCCTGTGTGCCTCAGTTTCCTTGTCTGCAAGATGGGGCTGAAAAGAGGACCTAGGTTATTATGGGACAGAAGGAGTGGGGACACATAATGTTGGACAGTTCCTTGCCCAGAATAACAGTTTAATACAGGAGTGGATGCTAAGCCTAAAGCAAGTGTGCATGTAACCCAGTAAAGCTGTCTCCCCGTCTACCACACTGCACAGTGTTGTACTTCACTCACATTTATAAAACAACACTCCTAAGAAGTGACAGGGGCTATTTCCATTGTTGGTGTCTTTCCCTTGCAAGCCCATAGAACTGCAGGCAACCACAGGTAAGTTGGGAAAAGTAAACGACTATGTAAAACAACTTCTGTCATCTCCTGCCTTTAAAATATGGGAAGGCTTGGACATAAACATGGTGTGAAGTCCTTTATTGTTCTTATTAGTCTGAAAATGAGGTTTTGTAGTGTGTGGGGTTTGCAACTAAATCAACCCTGTTCCCTATCACCCAGGGCAGAGAACTCAGGCCTTCTGAAGTGACCACACATTAACCAACGCACATTAGATGTGATACAGAAGCTGTCACTGCAGATTAATTGAAAATCTCACTCTGCATGCTCCAGGGTCTCAGCTATTGATGTCACATGGGCTCTCTCACCATTAATGGTGACTCATCAAACACACATGAGTAATAAGTCTCACTGCCAATGTTCTCTGAGCAAAGGGCCCAGCCCCAGTTCCTCATTTCAGAACCTTGAACCCTACTGTTGGGCAGCAGTGTATGAAGACTGAAGCAGGTGGGCGGTGCAGGCCAGCTGGACAGGGTCAGCTCCTGTCTCTGCCACTTGCTAGCTGTGTGACCTTGGGGGACTCAGGTATGCATCTGTTTCTTCATCTACAAAATGGGAATGATGGTGACTGTCCCAATCTCATGTGGCCACGTGAATGGTGGGGCGGACCAGCACATGTGGACACATCCAGAGCAGGACCTGGCATTCAGGGGGCACTGAGCAAGTGTTGGCTGCAGTTGTCAGTATTGCTCTCTCATGTGCACAGGTTGGGGTCCCCACAGGAAGCACACGGTACCATCCAAGTGGGACCAACTTTAATAAGGACAGAATTTGAACAGATTGGCTGGGTGGGGTTAAATTAACAGGAGATGGCACTGTCCCCAGGACTAATGTCAGGGAGCATCATGCCAACCCCACAGCTCCACCCCAGCTGGAAGAACAAGAGTAAGGAGCAGTCACCAGAAGCCACACACAGGAGCCTCCAAAGCCACGGAGCTCCAGCTTGAGCTAAAGGACCCAGAGGATGGTGAGCCATAAGAGGACAAAGAGGGGAGGAGGGTGGACAGTCCCTGGACTTTTCTCTCCTCTGGGCCCTACACTCCCAGGGCCCCACCTAGGAAAGTAACCACGAGCAAGAGTGTGGAAAAGCCCAGGCAATTACGAGCAGGCCCATGACCAGGGTTCAGAGCAGCTGAGGGTGGGCTAGGGAAAGGAGGGACTTGGAGGAACACCCAGCCCAGGATGGCAGTGTCAGGACCAGCTCCGTCCTGCATGCCGTGGGTGTCGATACACAGAACAAATGTTGCCAACGTACTCACAGATACTGTCGCCAAGAAATACCAGTGGGACAGAGTCTGGCTCTGGCTTGGTGACAGAAAGAGTGACAACCCCAACAAAAACAACTCCAATAAGAATAGTGGCAGCGACTGGCAGTTCTAGAACCTTCATAGTCTTCCAAACCTTCCATGACCTGTGTGGAGTCACAGTTCAGCCTTGTCCCACCCTATGGTGAAGTCACCATTTGTCCCCATTTTACAATAAGGACATGCAGGGGAGCTGTTGACTGGTCAGGACCAGGACACTTGGTGGGACTCGTGCTTGGGTTTCTTAGCGACTGCATGGAGGACTGTGGACAGAGGGTAGAGGACTTGGGGGTGCAAGATGGGTCATTTACTTAC
This sequence comes from Marmota flaviventris, assembly GCF_047511675.1. Taxonomy (NCBI): domain Eukaryota; kingdom Metazoa; phylum Chordata; class Mammalia; order Rodentia; family Sciuridae; genus Marmota; species Marmota flaviventris. The sequence continues at coordinate 129,291,778 of NC_092498.1, forward strand.
CTCTCAGCCATGCTGGGTGTCCTGCAGGGCACTTTACATTAGGGTAGATCTCTCCGGGAGCTTTTATGGGAAAAGATGAGCACAAACACAGTTGTGCTTAGGCCTGATTCTTCCTTCAAATTTATATGGAGTTCAAATGAAGAGAACAATGATTGGTGGAGATGTCAGGAATTTTCATAGGGAAACAATTTTATGGGTGGCACACAAGTCCTCTTGTGATCTCATCCATTTTATATCCTGAGAAAAGGCGCATCTTCCTTTTTATGTGGTCTGCACTTAGTCTTAGGCTGTTCCTTGCTGTGAGCTATTACTGTCCCTCAACTTTTGTGCCACTGTCATCGGTCATCATTGCAGATTACATCCCCTGCCTTATTGGGCATCCAAGCAGCTGTGTGTCTCTTGTCTCAGGAAAATCTGAAGTGGAAGCTGCTCCTACCCAAGTCCCTCTCTGCCCTCCTGGTGTCCGGAAAGTCATACTTTAGAAACTGTGTCCCCTGCTAGAGGGGTCACATATGAACCCCTGCACATGGCCCTGCTACGTCCCTGTCTTCTCAGGGGTCTACACAGAATGACAGACCAATCCCTGGGGAGGGGAAGAGAACAACACCTCCTTCAGAGATAGCCCATGTCAGGTAAGCTTTCTTCCTCACCTCACATCATTTAATGTCTTGAAGCAAGTACAGAAACTTGAGGGTGATGGGAAAATTATTAAATGTTTCCTCCCCAAAAAGAAAAAAACAAGCATCGTGAATTCAGCCTATAATTTCAGGATCTCTCTTCTTTCTTGTAAACTGGCCAGAAGGTGAAATTGACATCATTGTGTGCATCCAGGTCTGTGTGTCAGTCTGGTTAGCAGCAAGGGGGGGTCTGCAGTCAGTTGGCATGTCCGAATGTACATCTGTGTAGCTGGAGCGAGGGATGGTGGATAGACTTAGGAAAGGAGGGAAACGCCCCTCTTCAGTTCCCCAGCAGGGGTGACCTGCCAAATCCAGGAGAAAGTAATAAAATCCTCCACCTGGGGACTCTCCTCCAGGCTGTGAAATGGGGGTAAAGGGGGTGTGTGACTCCTGGACCATCCATCCTTCATGATCTCATTACCAGGGATTCACAAACCAGAATGTTCCTGACTTGAAGAAGTTCTAGACCACCTTCTTTTTCCCAACTTCTGCTTGCTCCTAGCACAGGAATGGAGATTTGACAGATGCTGAGAACAGCACTCCAGCTTGGAATGAATATAACAGAAAAAAGGGAGGCTGAATAACTAAGAAACCAAATATCCATTTCATGATGTCATTTTCAAAAAGCCACAGATTACAGAAAATATTTTTTTTGAAATTAGCAAAGGTAGGAAGAAAATAAAAAGGTCAGAAATTTATGAAATAGAATCAAAATATGCAATAGAAAAAGTCACCAAGTTCAAGACATATTTCATTGCAACCATTGAATAAAATTGATCCAAATCTCAGAAGATGGAAAAAATAAGTACAAGAATGTATAAAGTACAAATGTCTATTTTGAAAATAAGACAACACTACAGATCCTACAGATATTAAAATAGGAAAATTATAAGGCAAATAATATTAAACATGTGGAAATTCAGATAAACAGCCAAGATCCTAGAAAAATATCCAAAATATACAATACAATTGATCCAAGAAGCAACAGAAAATTAGAAAATAATCTGTTTTAATAAATGAGTATCCTATCTACTTTTGTCATAATTTCCTAAGCGTCTCCTATTGTATTATACAGTTTTACCTTTAAAGCACTTTCTGAAGTCATGTTCTCCTTTCCATATCCACTGCCTGTGTCCTTTCACAAAAGGTAACCCCATGAGGATAAGAGTCCTCTGCTTCCTGATCTCAGCCACAGTTCTGGAATCTAGCGTAAGACTGACCTACCAGTTAGTTCCCAAATACATTTTAAATGAAGACACACATGAGGAGTAAAATTACATGTATTATAAAGAATTCACCATTGGAGAAAAAATTTGTGGCAAAAAAATGTTGTCAGGCGGTAGTGGTGGTTGTCAGCACAAACATTAGGAAGTCTCACCACAGAGGTGACTTACAGAGATTTCCCCCCTCTCTTAACTATACTTCCTGGAAAGCCTCCTTTAATAATGCTCTCTTGCAAAACTTTGAAGATAATTTTTTTTAAACCCTGTGACATTGGTCTCCTTTCCCCCAGACCACTGGTGGTGCTGCACCTCTCCTGTTCTGCGAGGGTCACCTGCAGCTCCCCTTGGCAGGGCCATCTCCTCCTCCTCCATTTGGCGTGTGAACCTGTGGGATGAGCAGTTGGAGAGATGACAGAGGACATTCTGGTGGCAGATGTTTGATGTGGCTTTCTGAGCACTGCTGTGTGGTGATGTTTAGCAAAGACAAGGGGAGGACTGACTCACACTGAAAAAGGTAGCGTCCATTCTGCACTGTGGTCCTTGGAATCCCAGGAGAGGGCCCGGCTCCACGCAGCAAGCTCATTGCAAGGAAAAGCCATTCTGATGCTCAGTGAGGAGGGAAGGAGAGCTGTCAAAAAGCACAGGGAGGGTGAGTAAGAGCAATCACATTTCCCACTCACCTAGGAGGATCCAAAGAGACCACAGAAAGGGCCAAACTCAGCTGTCAATATTTACATTTAAATCAAGGTTGATTAATCTTACTACTTTGTTGATACTAGTTCCTACCCTTTCTTGCATATTTTCTCTTGGAAGTATTTCTAGTGGGCCTGTTTATGGAGGAGGCAGGAGGAGAGCCAAAAGCCAACCCTTCAACAACCCTGTTCCATGGATACCTGTCTCAGGATTCCTGCTGTGTTCTCTGGCCATGCTCCCAGAAATGGCAATGGATTCTTCAACACAGCAATCCACTTCTTACTATCTGGAAAGGAGATGCAGTTCAGGCTCAAGTTCACAAGCTGTCTTCAGCAGAGGACCCTCCACACACCTGGTCATGATCCACAAGGAGAGCCAACTTTGAACCAGCCAAAAGAAAGTATTTTTCTATAGAAATTCATTGGATTAGACAAAGGGTAATGAAGGGAAGGGAGGGGAATGAGAATAGGAAAGACAGCAGAATGCATTAGACATAACTTTTCCATTTTCATATGTGAATATATGACCAGTGAAACTCCACATTCTGTACAACCCCAGGAATGGGAAGGTATACTCCATGTGTATTTGCTGTGTCAAACTCACTCCACTGTCATGGTATCGAAAAAGAACAAAATTTTAAAATGCAGTAATAAAAGAACCTCTTCTTCTCAATAATACTTATATTTACTGAAGAACCCCAGTGACTATTTTAAATGTGTCAATTTTTTTTTTCTGAAATAACTTTTAGGTTCACGATTAACTCATGAACAATTAAGAAAAACCAATTATGGCATTGGTAAAATAAATAAATAAATAAGGCAATTGTGGCCAGGGTTTGTCCAGCCCCACAGGATGAGCTAGCTAATCAGGAGGAGAAGCCGGAGGTCACTCTTCTCTCCTCCCTTGCCCCCACCAATGCACTAGGTTTCTTTTCTATCGGTGTCACATCAGGCTCAGGGCCTTTGTCAAGGGATAATCTAGTGTTGAGGGACCTAGCATGACGTGGCTGCCGAGATTGCAGATTCTTCAGAGTCGCCCTGGATTCAAGTCCTCGCCCTGCTACTTACCATTCATCTAAAATTATACAATTTACATCACCTCTCAATAGAAATTGTTCCACTTCCTCCTGTGTAAATTAGGTATGTACTGTATACACTATAGTTAGCTGATTTAATAAAATAATGCAGATAGTTGATACCAAGTAAGAGTTCAGTAAACCTTAAGATGTTAATTTTTTTCTGCATTATTCATAAAGTTTAGGTAAAGTCAAATTGGGAGTTACTATGTGGTCTATGCTGCCTCACTGGGAAACACCTTAAAGACTGGTGAAGTGCTGTCGATTTTAGGAAGTGGAGCCTTCAGTGATAGGGTTTGCTGTGGCAGATATTCTGCTATTTCTTAACCGTTCAGACCATGTGTTTATGGCATCATGTTTATTACAAGCATTTATTGTTCAAATTTTATGTTGCTAGATTCTTCCTTTTGAAAAAAAAATAAATAACATAGGAAAACTTTATATACTACTAGATGTTTTGGAGCTAGGAGTCAAGACTGGGAGATGACTGAGAGCAAATGCAATGTAATACAAAGTTGCAGCGGCTGCTTCCATAAATGTGTAGGGAGGGGTCACTGATGCATGCTCAGGGCTCTCCTCCTTGCTGTGTCTCTCAGAAAGCTTCCGCAAACCTGCCATTATTTATTATCATTTTATCAACCACAGAGTACTTAACACATGTTTGGAAAGACCTAACTGAAACAGCTATGGGAGAATATTTTTCTCTCATGCATGAAGAAGCTTCGTTCATGAAGTCTACACTGCACAGTCCTAGACTGCATTGAAAAAGACAAGGCTTGGAGGAGAGGGTTTGACAGAGCTACCACTAAAAGACCATGCATGCAGACGTAGTACCACCATGAACGCTGAGAAACTGAGGGACGAACCAGACTGGAAACAGGAGGACCCCTGGACAGATCAAGTGAAGTCTCAAATAATTCATCCTCCAACCAGACATTCCAGGTCTCCTTAGCAATATAGAGCCTTCCTGGGTATCCAGGAGCCACAGGATATGGGCTCATTTGCATTTAAATTGAATGTGCATAAATATTTTAGTAGAACTAAAAAGTTCCACTGATCTTGTTGCTCTTTGGCAGGGGAGTTGGTGGCAATGGTGGAAAAATCCTGAGCTCCCTCTGGTCACCTGGAGATGGATGTGGAGACCCAGACCCTGGCGTCATGTGTTCCCCACTTAAGTAAAAGAAGTTAAGGCTCTTGGCTCTCCTTCTTCAAGTTTCAAATGACTGAAGAGACTCTTCCACACTTTTCTAGAGTCTTTTCAAAATCCAAGAAACATTCTCAGTTATAATAAAGTGAAATCAACATCTCATTAAATTCTAGAAATGGGGAGTTGGAGGCAGATTGTGACAAAAGTCAACAGATGAGGCCACTTTAAAAATACCTACTCCTGTCCCTCCCTGGAACACCAAGCACATTCCCATTACCAGCTTGCAAAATATACATGCATCCTGAAGTGACAGAAAGACATCAGGTTAGGGGATGAGTTTAAGCCAAGTCCATCCAACAGGATGACGGCACAAGTCCAGCACAGGGCCTGAGGGTCTTGATTAAGGACCCCTGTCCCCTCCCAACCTCCCACCCCCTCCACTGCAGCAGATTCTGACAGGTGAGGGACAGCTTCCAGTCACCTGGGTCTTAAGTGCCTCCAACCAGAGGCATGAACTTAGGGCCTTGGATGTGCAGGAAGGTGGGACAGCCTCCCGCGCAGCTCACATGAGTTTGATTTAAATGGCGCCCCCTAGAGATGTGCTGAGTCTGGGTGAGTTCCTGGGAGCCTGGACCTTGCACAGGCTGGTCACTTTGTCTGCAAGCCCAGCAAGACCCGCCTGTTGTCCCCAGCCTTCCTTCCACTTCTATTCCACCAGTTCCTCCACTGTCAGGAATCAGAGTTTCCCCCAAGAACTGGATTTCCAATAACTCCCTTTTTACCTGTAAATAACTCCTCTATCATAGCAAATAGATGTTCACCCCTCATATGGCTTCTGTCCAGTGAATCAGGGCTATTGAAATGCACATGGCAGAGATGTGGCAAACGTTGTCGGATTCGAAGAGGAGGTGTTTGCATGGGCATATTTTCTTAAAAAAAATTTTTGTGTAAAAGAAATGGCCAGCCACGTAATTGTTTCTCTTTTCAAAGGAAATATGTGTCTGGCACAGTGCGAAATCAGTAAAATCAGGTTGAATAAACATTGTGGAAAGAGGTTCATAGAACTCCAGAGGGGAGCTGAATTTTCCTGAAATGATCCATATTTCAGTTTCATAGATTTTATCTACTGAAAGATGTAAAGCATTCTTCTTATCAGTCATGGAAATTTGACAATATTCAATACAATTTGTGCTCAAAACTTCTGGAATTTTCAGGAATCACTTGTGGCTGAATCTAGAATCGCTTGTTGTCTGTGTCTTTTTTTTTTAATTTTTTAAAATTTGTTTTAATTAATTACACATGACAGTAGAATGCATTTATGCACTTTGATATATCATACATAGATGGGATATAATTTCTCACTTTTCTGCGTGTACATGTTCAGAATCACCTTGGTCATGCAGTCACCTATACACATACAGTAATAATGTCTGTTCCATTCTACTGTCCTTCCTATCCCCACATCCCCTCCCCTCTCCTCCCATCACTTCCCTCTACCTCACCTAAGGTAACACTACTCTTCTCATCTAAGGTAACACTGTTCTTCTCTAGTGCCCCCCACCTTATTGGTTGTTGACCGTATCTTGAGGGAAGGGTGTTGCTCACACTTCTAGAAGCTACTGCCTGTTCATTCCTTCTGACTGAACCCAGTCCTTTGCAGGTGTTCATCACCAACACAGTAGACACTGGAATGTTCTAGTCCCTCTCTGGGAACTGGTTTAGGAACAGTTGGGCCTCTGATGGCTTTGGATCAGATGATAAGCAGGAAATTCTCCTGGGGACAGGGTTAGGGGACTGGCTGGCTCTCCTGACAAGAAGACAGCTTCTAAGCGAGCAGCCACTCTGAGGAGGAGCAGAGCAGCCTGACAGTACCTGAGAGGCTGACCCGCCAGCTAAGCAGCCTTGGGGTTTCCAGAGAGATGGGGACTCTTCTCTTCGAAGCCTGTTGAGTTGGGACTTTGTGTAGCAGTAGATGAAAAGACTCAACAGACGTGACGTAAATGGCCATGAGCTGCTACCTCGGAAGTTCTCCCACAGGAAACTCACAGTATCACAGAAACCCAGCTTCCCAGGAAGAATGAACGCCTCCAGGACAGAGATTGCATTACGTGATTCATTGATGCTCAGAACCAGGCATTTTGTTTTGTTTGTTTTATTTAAATTTGGGGATAATTTTTAGTATTCTTATGTTAGTCAACTTTTCCTTGCTGTGACAAAACACCTGACAGGAAAAACTCAGAGGTGGAAATGTTGACTTGAGGCTCACAGTTTCAGAGGTTCTGTCCACAGTCAGCTGTCTCCATTGCTCTGAGCCCCAGGTGAGGAGGAGCATCATGGTGGAAGGGCCTGGGGGAGGGAAACTGCTATGCTCCTGGCTGCCAGGAAGCAGAGAGAGGGGGCCAGGCTCAGACTCCTATAACCACGCACTGTCCTCACTGCTGGAGACCAGCACTGCCTTCCCAGGACACGCCCCCAACAACCTAGAGACCTTCCCCTAGGCCACACCTCTTAAAGGCCTCACCTCCGAACCTTGTCACACTGGAGACCAAGTTCCCAGCACAAGGACCCTTGGAAGACTGGAAGTCCCAGCAGCTCTAGCCACGGAGGTGGTGCTACAGAGCCACTGGGCCTGCAGAGTTGCCCTGCCTGGGTGGCATTTGCTTCTCACACCCACTGGTTGATGGTGGGCTGCCCAGGAGGCATGGCCCTGACCATGAAGGCTCTCTGCCCAGGAGGCATGGCCCCAATCATGAAGGCTCTCTGCAGAGGAGTCAGTCTCAGAGCAGGCTGAGAGCTGCTGGCTGGCACCTGGGTGCCAGGATTGCCATGGTGTTCCTGATACTGGTCTGATTGAGTCCTCATAACAGCCCTTTGAAGCAGGAAACTTAAATTTTCTGTTTTACAGATGAAGAAATGAAGGCCAGAATAGCTCTGGGACTTGTAATCAGGAAGTAGAGATGACTTAAGGGAATCCGAGGGCCAGGTGAGGTGGCAGTCTATTTGCTGTGTGATGGCAGCTTTGAACACACCTTCTTACCTTCCTAACTTAGCTCTGTGCAATTTTGTTTTTGCCAGTTCAAAACCATGGAGTGTCAGAAAATTTAGAATCAAGTACTGGAAACTCAGGTGCCTGGGGGGGTGGGGTAGGCGTGGTGAATGTGGCCATGTACAAGGCAAAGAGCTCCGGGAAGACTGGGGCCTAGAGACCACGTGTCCCATCACAGCGGAGCCAGGAGATTCCCCCAGCTATGTCTCGCTCATGACCCCTTCTACATGGGAACCCTTTGGAAATAGGGTCTTTGTAGGTATAATTAAGTTAAGGTCTTTGGATGAGATCATTCTGGCTTTAGAGTGGGCCCTTATCTACTGATTGGTGTTCTTACTTAAAAGAACAAGACTAGGAGAAAGGAGGTTTGAGATAGAGACAAAGGAAGACACTGTGTGGGGACAGAGGCAGGGACAGTGTGTCCGGCCCAAGACAAGGTGCATCTGGGGGAAGCAACAGATGTGGCCTTGCTAATACCCTGATTCAGACCTCTGTCCTCCTGGATGGAGAGGAGGATGACTGTCCATTGTTCTAGGATGTTAAATTGGTGCTAATTTTCTTGGTCAGTCTCAGGGATAAAAAATGCACCCATCTAAAACCCACGTGGATATTGCTTTGAAGACATGGGGTCCCTGACCCTCCAGATTTACCCAAAGCATCAGGAATATGTCATTTGACTACCAGGTCTCTTTATTGGTAAACATTAGGAAACAATTCATATTTTAATGGTTGTTTTACAAACTAGTGCAAGTGCGGGAGGCAGAGAGGAGCGGCCTTCAGAGAGCAGGTTAAGCCCTGCAGATCTGGGGCCTAGTTTGGGACCTAAACTGGTTTGATTGAGCTGTTCCAGATGAGCTGTCTTCTCGTTGGGAGTTCCACCTGACAGGCTGGGGGTTGTTGGTCTGAATATGTTTTACAGTTCTCCCTCCTCAAGGCCAGAGAGACCATTCTTTGCTACTTAAGCCACAGATCCACGTGGAGGCTAGGGGCATGGAAGAAGGAACTTGATAACTGACCATAAGGCCTTGCGAGTGAGCGGAGCATCTCCATGCCCCTGGGGGTGCTCGATCTGAGATGATGGATGCCTTCTCATCCCCCACTAATGCCTGGGCTTTGACTTCCAGATTCGTGAAGAAGAAAAACCTAATAGGAAATCATGGTTGCAACCCTTTAACTGTAGCCAGGCTCCCTTGCAAACTATGACATTTCTCTCACTAAGCAAAGGACAGTCACGTGTGCTAATGCAGCCCAGGAATCCAGGCTGTGCTCACTGTCTGGCTGCAAGATCATATTTCACGTGCTGTCCCATACCTCTAAATAGACCACTCTCAGAAATGTGTACATTTGTACAACAAAAATGAAAATCAGGTCAGCAAAAATTAACATCAATGTTTTCCATACACAGAGTAAAGCAATGGACCTTCTCTTTTAATTCTATATGTTAGCCTTTTCTGCCAGTTCAATTAAATGTTCACATGTACAGAGAAGAAAAATGATGTGTTTTCAGTTTAGAGAGAGAGAGTCAAATGCAGAGCCAGGGTCTTTATACTGAGTCAGATCTGTCAATCAATACCCACAAGACCATTTCTGCAGTCAGAGTGTAAGGGACCGGTGAACAACGGAGGAAGAGACCACCAAGAGACTGACTCATGCAACAGCAAAAGGGGGTTTATTGAAGATCCAGCATGCTGGGGCTCAGTGCTCACTCAAGGAGGGAGAGCAGCCCAGAGCCCTGAGCAGGGGTTGAACAGTGTTTAAGTGCCCTCCTCTTTTTAGGGAGGGCAGGGACTTTACATACATCACAGTCCCCTTCAACAAATCACCATACACCGTGGGAAAATCAAACAACAACTCTCAAACATGATTAGTACATTCATTGGCGGGAACAGGTCGGGAGGGGGTGATAGGTCAGTCCTAAGAAGGGGGGTACATTCAAACTGATTGGTTTGAGCCCTGGATGCCTATGTGCCAAACTGCACAGGGCCCAGGTTATTTAACAACTAAATGGTCAGGGGGAATATCTACTGGGCAGTCCCGTGAATTGTCCTAACAGCTACAGGAATTTCAGGTTTTGAGTGTAGCATAGGAGCTTAACAATACCTGATCCTTTACATTTTAACTCAGGCTTTGCAGCTTAGAAGCTTTACAATGCCTGGTCTTTAACTTCAGTTTCTTTTATCCTTTCAAGAGAGTTTTATTGCGCTGGCTGAAAACCTCAGGCACTAGCTTGACATTGGTCTCCATTTCTTGTTTTGTTTCCTGACAAATCAGTCCTCTGGTTCTGTTCAACGTGGACAGGTACTGCACCTGTTTTGCAAACCAGTATCTTCTGCCCATAACCTTGTGGAATGCTGGGAACAGAAGCCAGATCCACCCGGATGAGCAGCAGAATTTGTGTTCTAGGGACATAGAATTCCTGAATACCTCCTTATGGATAAAATAGATAAGAAGGGGTAGAACAACTGTGAACTTACAGGTTCTTGGCATGTGTCTGGGTCCCTCCTCTTCTGCACATCTCAGGAAAGCCCTGTGCCCTTTGTGGGGTTGGTTATCTCATCCATGAATCAAGCTACTCAGCAAAGTCCTGGCTGGGTAGGACTGCTCCCAGCTGGGAAAATGAGTCCAAACAAAATCTTCCTAGGCCAGTTTCTTTTTCAGATTGACATTTGTTGAGAGCCACAGCTGGTCAGAAGATGCCTTGCATTTGCCAGACGGAATGTTTGAAAGGTGACTGCCAGTGAACCATTGAGATGATGATTTGAGTTAAGCTATATATAATTGCTGTGATGCTGGATTGATTGTATTATATATTTGACCTTTACTGTCGGGCAATGGGGCAGCTCTTGCTGCCTCCGGCGCCACTACTTTGGAGTTCTCACGGGGATTCCCATTGTTGGGGAAGTGTTAGAGGAGGGATTTCCGGAGGAGGGATTTCCGGTTGGTGTGTGGTGTGTCTCCAGAGAAGGCCAAGTGCATGGCGTTCATGGGAGTGCGGAGAATAAAGGAGTTCCTGTTTTGAACCTACAAGGCTGTGTGGCAGCTCGGTTATTTTGGCTCAGCCAGATTGCAGCAGACATTACCATGTGATTCAGGCTTGGCCAGTGAGGTGGAGATAAAGGCTGTGATGATGTTAGGTGACACCTATAAATAAAGCTAAAACAAGGAGCTGACTCAAGTGGCAATTGTTCTCTTCCCTTCTCACCTCTCCAGTCCTCCTGTCTGGAATGTGGAAGCAATGGCTGGTTTAGAGATGTCATTTTGTGATGGGAAGGAAGCTTTAAGAATTAAAGCCAGGGGCTAAGGATGGCAAAGCACCCAGCAAAATCAGGACCTGTATGGATTAGTAACTCTAAGATTCCACTACACCAGCCCTACCACCTACGCCTAGGATACATGAGAGAAAAAGTAATATTTACTTTGGGGGGAGGGGTCTATGTTACCTGCAGTTGAACAGAACTCCTAATTGGCACATGATCTGCACACAAAATCTTTCCTAGTCCATACACCTTAGGCATAAGTAATCCTCATCCCACTATTCTACCCACACCCATCCTCAATCAGCCTCCCAACTCTTCATCTTTACTAAATAATGAAGAATTAATCTTCTTTCTCTATTATTGTTTAAAAAATTCCCAGTGGGCAATAGTCTTTATGACCAGAACATCTTGATGGTGCCCCTGGCTAATCTAATGCACAACCCAAGATCCCACAGATTCCAGGGGTCAGCTCCTCTGGGGTCCTATTTTGCCCCCTGCCTGACCTTAACCATAACCTGACATCAGACATATGTACCTGCTTCAGGCCACTGCAGAGTACACCAGGGCACCAAGGGTACACAGTGTCTAATGACCGTGAATTAATTGTTTTCTGGAAAGAAGTGCAACTATGTTGACATTGGATCATAGTATTTTACTAAAATGAAGGTGATTTTAAACATGGTTTGTGGAGGGTAGGTGTGATTTATGTAAGGTCCTGCTGAAAGCCCTAGAAATCACAAATCATATTTCCATTCATTAGTAGAAACTGAAAAATATGTACACTCAAACACATTTTAAATTCCCAGCATCTCTGAGATGGTGATGATTAGGGAAGGTAGATGGGATTTATAGCAATTTAGGATCAAAAACCCCTCATAACAGGTTGAAGGCCCCAAAGTTGGATGTGAGAGCCTGGATCCGGTTGCAAGCAGAGCTGGGTAAATGTAAGCTTTATCTAATGACATCAAAATGGCACACCAATTCTCCTTTTACTAATCACAGAAATAAAAACAAAGGGCAGGAGATGTAGCTCAGAGGTAGCCTGCTCCCCTAGCATGTATGAGGCCCTGGGGTCAACCCCCAGTGCCCCCATAAATAAAGAGACAAAGATATTAGGGAGGAAAACTCACAGAGGACCCTTTTAAAGCTTTCAGTGAAATCAAATCAGCTGCTAAAGCACAGACCTTTGCCACATTCATAGAAATTCTTTTCAGAAAAAGCAGAAATAATCAAAACTATCAGAAAATCATTTTGATTTTGTTTGGGATTATTTCTTCCACCGTGATACAATATTCAGAAATAGATTTAAAAAAAGTTGGACAAATGGAAGTCAAAATTTCCTTCTAAAGCTAATAAGTAACCCCCAATTATCTCTTACTTTAATTTTTTCCTTGGAGTTTTAAAAATAGAGCATCTCCTTTCTCCAATAGAGATTGACCTCACCAGGCCCTGGGGACCTCCCTGTCTTAGGACATCACCATGCAGCACGTTTGGTGGTGGGAGCACTTCCAGGGGGAATCAAGGGGGGCACTGGCTTAACGTGACCCGAGACAGGAAAGGCCAGCACCCGTGGGTGCCCAGTAGAGCATCATGTGTAGTCTAAAGGGCCGACCGCTTCCAGAGGAGGGGGACCCTGGGAGACACCCAGCAGGTGCCCCTCCTTCAGTGGGACAGACATCCAGGCACTTCTTTGGAGAAATCACTCAATTTCCAGGTGAGTGGGGGAAATTCCTTGTTTTTAAACTACTGTCTGAACAACACCAATGTAGACCCCCCTCCTGAGGCTCCCATCTCTCCTGTGTATCTGAGCAGGATTTAGTGACCTCAGTTTCATAGGACTCGGAAAGAAGCAGAGAGGGCCAGAGGGGCGGGGACGGTATGAGAGAGACCAGACCTGGTCTCACAGAACAGAAGAAGGAGAGCCAGTCTCTTCATCTTCCCTCCTTCTTAGAAGGCACCTGCAGCTCAAGTGCAGCTTGGCTTACAGCACAGGGACAGAGGACACCGGAGAATCCTCAGCCATCAGCCACCCTTCCGCATAGAAATGACTCTCCTAACGTTCTCCCCGTGTCCATCAATGACCACAAATACAAGAGAAGGAAGGTCTATTTCTGCTCGTCATAACCTAGAGGACACATGCAAGTTTCCTGGATCATGTTCTACTATGAGGTGAGAAAATTCTCTCTGGGAAGTTTGTGTGATGTCAACCACAGATGACAGATGCCAGCTCAAACTGGGTGGAGCATAAAGACACTTCTAATCACATGGGAAGTCCTGAGTGGGAAGCACGGGACACTGATTCAGGGTCCCACATTGCACTCGAGGACGCAAGCTCTTTCTCTGTTTCTCCAGGCTTGGATGACCTCATCCCCAAATGGCCACAGAGGGCTGTCACAGGTTCAAGTTCAAATACAGCAGCGATCACAAAATGACTAGCAATACTGTCCCATCCCCACTGGCCCCCTCTGCTTCTTCCCAAATTGGAATTGAGGTCACTAAATCCCTTTCAGAACAGGGGGGGGTGGGGGCCACAGGAGCGGGGTCTACATTGGTGTTGTTCAGACACTATTTTAAAAACAAGTCATTTCCCCCTTTCTCCTGCAAATTAGGAGATTTCACTAAGAAGTGCCTGGATTTCTGTCCCATAGAGGAAGGGCACCCCTTGCTGGTTCTTCCTGTGTCCCGTCCTTAGGAATCTGAGAGGTCATCTTCCATATCTGCACCAGCAGCACTTCCCTAGCAGAGACCCACCCACGCTGGGTGATTTGGAGCCCTGTCATTCAGCATCCTATTTTCCGGTCCTTGCAATCCCATAGCCCTGGTTGCGTTGGTTCATTCTAGTTTCTTGATATTGCTCAAAGCAAGAAAACCTGGAGATTCTCATTGTCTCATTGGAGAAAAGCAATAGGGACATAAAGGGAAAATGCAAAGAAAAAAAGAAAATTCCTGAACACCCAAGGAACTGGAGCCTGATGAGAGGGTGGAGTGGCAGGATCTCTCATTTATTGCTGGTGGACATGCAGAATGTTTTGGCCATCTTGGAAGGGAGCTCGAGATTTCCTAAAACTAGGCACATACTTAAATAGATCCAGCAGCCATGCTCCACCGCGTATTTACCAAGAAGAGTGAAAAACTGACCTCAACACAAAAACCTGCGAGTAGCCATGCACAGTGGCCATGCCTGTAATCCCAGTGGCTTGGGAGGCTGAGGCAGGAGGATTGAGAGTTCAAAGCCAGCCTCAGCAATGGTGAGATGCTAAGCAACTCAGTGAGACCCTGTCTCTAAATAAAATACAAAATAGGGCTGTAGTTAAATGCCCTGAGTTCAATCTTTGGTACCAAAAAACAAACAAACAAACAAAAATCTGCCCATGGATGTTTTCAGCAGTTTTATGCAGAATTACCAAAATGTGAAATCAAACAAGATGTCCTTCAGTAGGATGAATAGAAAAATAAATTGTGGATCCCCCGAGACCAAAGAATATTATTATATCTAGAAAGAAATGAGTGCCAAGGCATGGAAAAACAGAAAGGAACACAGGTTCCCAGGAGAAGCCATCCTTGAGGGGCTGCATGCTGCATGATTGAAAATGCACCTTGGAAAGGGCAGGAAAGATCTGTGGCTGGTGGGGTCAAAGGGAGGGTCAGGTGAGTAGGGGCACAGAGGGTCTGCAGGGTGCTGAAATGTGCTCCTACCATGGTGGATACCTGGCCTACATTCATTAAGACCCATAGAACCTATAACATGAAGAATGAACATTTGTGTAACTGTACACTTTGGAAGCTGTGGTGCTTAAGTGTAGGTCTATCACTTATTAAAAAAAATGAAAACTTTGCCATTCTGCTGGGGGAGGAGGGAGGATCATAATCAGGAAGAATGAATGAGTGTGGGAACAGAGGGTAGATAGGAATTCTCTGCAATTCCTGTTCAATGTTGCTATGATTCTAAAATTGCTTTAAAGGTAATTTAAGAAATTATCCTTAAAATCCCTGTTTTTCACAATTTCATTTTACAAAGCCAAATGTCAAGTCCCAGCTGAAAAGGGGTGAAGAAGCCAGATAAGATGAATCCTGCTGCGGTTGGTGGCCACTGGGCAGTCTCCTCTCCTGGACCACCAGAGAATACAGATTGCCCCCCCAGCCCCGCCCCCCGCCGCCATTGTATTTCTGCTCCATATTGAAGAATGCGGGTGAGAGGAGGTTTGCGGGGACTCCTGGTCTCTTGGCATTCCTTCCTTCCTTCCCTTCATCCTTTCCCAGGAGTGCAGGGCCACCCCACCAGGCAGCCGTAGCTCCAGAGAAAAGAAGTCATATTCAAGAAAAGGACCCAGGGCTTCACAGCTCTGGATCCCGAAGGAGCTCAGACATTTCATTTAAAATTGAAGAGTGGAGGAAGGTCCCCCATCCTCAGGTAGGATCAGAGCAGAGCTCTGGGGAAAGAAGGGAGCCCCGGGAACCAGAGCTCACAGCCATGGCCACAGGGGTCCTGAACTCTGCCCTCAGTGTTTGTTAACTTTGGAAGTCGTGGCTCTCGTGGCTCTCGAGGCTGGAAGTCAGGGCTGTGCTGTCTCCAGGGAGCCTGGGGAGCATGGATTCCACACTATTGCCTATTATTCCATGCTATTGCCTATTAATTTCTATAATAATTGCCCTCACCGTAGGTACCTTCAGACTTACAGCCTCAGAGCCACAAGAGAATCGACCCTTGTTGTTTTGTGACACCTGGGTTGCCTAACTTTCTTAAGGAGGTCCCAGGAAACTAATAAAACCCCGACATAGCCACCTGCCTCTCCGATGGGCTTGGGTCCCAGTATTAAGTTTCTGATAGTATATTAACAAAATAAAACAATGCCAATGTATCACCTTGGCACTCTGTGCATGGTCTTAAAGTCTGTATTTTGACCCCTCTATTGAAGAGACAGAGGGTCTGGTCAGTAGGGGGCAGCACCAGTTATGCAAAGGTGAGAGTGAGGTTTCAGAAAGATAAATCTGGAAATTTAGTCCGTGATGTTTTGGGAGAGTTTGGGGGAAACTGGACACTGTAAGACTTGCTCTATTTTCCTGGATTTAGCTATGTCCGGAAAGGGCAGCTGAACCCACTGATGGAAGGCACATTCCAGAGTTTCCCCAGGAGTGCTTGAGAGCACTATTTTGTATCATGTTATAGTGACAAGGGATATTTCGGTGGATGTTTATAGCCAGCTACCATGAAGTCTGAGCTGAATCTTGACCATGCCCATGTGTCATCATGAGGAAACTGAGGTCACTCTAAGTCATTCATGGAGAAGGGCAGAGAGGCTTTGAGGTCTCCAGAGGTCTGTTTGGCTGAAGGGCCACAGACTGGTGACACTGAGACCAGGAAGATCTAGTGTGGATAGATGCCTATGGTGGAAAACTACACTGATCACTTACAGGGTCCACGGTGCTCCCTGGAGAACTGGGTTTAATGCTCCTCCAACACCACAAGCGCCCACTGGCAGCCTGTGGTTCACTGAGGGTGTCCTGCAGCTTCAGCACTGGGCTGAGGCCCCTGACTGCATGCACCAGGCACGGGGCAGGCTCAGCATGTCCTGTGACCTCCTGCAGCCCGTGTGCAAACACCCTGCAAATTGAGAATCCTCATTTCCAAAATCAGCAAACGTGGGTGGCTCTAATTCTGTCTTCCCAGAGGAGACAACCCCGCTCAGCATGCCCCTGTCCTAACCGTCAGTGCTCCACAGGGATGTGTGGTCACAGGGATGCAATAATAATTAGGAGAAAGCTTACAGACTTGAGCCAGAGAAGAGACTCCAGAGTGAACAGTCTTTGGTGAGCCTTTTGTGCAAAACCATGCAATGGAGGGAATGTGAAGTCCGGGAGAGGCTGTAGAAGGGATTTACTGCAAATGACTTTTTAAACAGAGGGAGATTGAGTGTCATAGCTCCCTGGCTCTGTTTAAGTGTGTGCAGTGCACATTTTAGGACAGCATGGGGAAGCCAGCTGCCCCCACAGGGACTTTGATGGTTACTAACTATTTGTAGCTGGCATGGCTTCTCTCCCAGGTACTTCTGAGGTGTCTTCCCCACACTGTCTGCAAGGGGAGCTGGTGCAGGGTTGCTGGGTGACATTGCTTCCAGTCAAGGGCCTGCAGCATGACAAAAATCTCACCAAAGGCCATTTTCTTTAGCCTTTGCCATTTCTGTGTGCAGAGGATTTTATTTTACTTTTTTCAATTTACAAATCAGAAAGTTTCAAGCGCTATTAGAAAAGAATTGTGTTCTCATCCATATTCACAGCACCCTGACCCCCAGTTCCCAGCACAGAGGAAGCAGGGATGTTTTTCAGAAACAGTGATTGATAACACGTGAAGAGACTTTTGAAAACTACATGATGAGCAGGTGGCACGTTATGCTGTTGTCAATGATTCGATTCACGGGGTGAACCCTGGTGCAGAAGTCACTTTAATGAAATGCTTCTGAAAATCATAACTGGGGGAAAAAAATACGTGATCAGCATGCCTCTCAGCCACTGTCCGTGACAGCACTAAACCATAGCTTCATCTAAAAACTGAAATTTCTCAAAAACAAAAGCTTTGTGTGAATAAAAGAAATAAAAATTGCTGGGATTTAGATGGGGCAAGGACAGCTGAATTAATAATGCTCTTCTTTTATTAATCAATACATTTTGCGTAAGAAGTTTGTTTCACGAGCTTGGGCAAACAGCTCAAGTAATAATCACAGGAATGACTGGGCCATGACAATTTAATGATATTTTGCAAAACCACACAATTGCTGGGGCTCACATGAGCCAATTTCACCAGGTTGTCTCCTTAACTTCAAAAGCTGCATCTGAGACCAGGGCTTTGCCCGAAGCTGTAGATGTTTACTACACCCACCTATCAATCCCGCACAGTCCTGTCTCCACTGCATGCTCCATGGATGAGACAGTGGGACTCACAGCCATGGAGGACAACCTCAGTCACCTGATCTTGCATAGACTCATCACCAGAGCAGTAACAGGGCACAGAGCTAGCTGCTCTGGTGTGGGTTTCTGAGCCCAGAAGAGCAGAGCTACATGTTTTGTGGACAAGGCTTCTTAATGATTCTTGATTTCCGTAATGAATGTGATTCCACAGACGCTAATCAAAAGAGAAATGAAGGAACACAAGAGTGACAGATGCTTACAGATGCTTAAAAAAACCAGAGAAGCAGCTCAGCTTCTGCCCAGGTGGCTGATCCAGGACTTGCCCACATTTACAGACCCCAAAGCCCATGGCTTCCCCATCCTGCCCCACTGCCTTTGATTTTACAGACAGGAAATGGATCTTGTCATTAAAAGTGGGGAAGGCTTGCAGAAAAACGATGTGTGTGGTTTTTTTTTTTAGGAATTGCATTCCTGGGAATTTAGCCAAAGAAGATGGTTTTTCTATCAGTGAAGATGCATTACTATCAGACAACCTCAGAAAGGGCTGGACTGGTCTCTATTTCAGTGGCACATGTAAGTGGAGGGGTTGTGTTTGCACACCTGGGTGCTCATGCCAAATGGCCTTGCCATCAGGAGGCCAGCCTCTACTCCACTCTCAAGCAATATCAGCATGTGGCTTGTCCCCATGGTCACAAGGTGGCTGCTCCATATGCAGACCTCGCAGTTGTTGCATTTCAAGAAAGGAAAGAGTGGGGAGTGTAAAATATCTTCTGCTAAAACATCTCTATTTGTTTGCTTTTTCTTTTGTTTTTGGTTGGTATGTCTGTTTGTATTTTATATTGATGAACACCCAGAGGACAGATATCTGTTCTGATGGTGTCCATTTTCCTGACACCAATGTCATTGATTCAAATTGAATCACAAGGTGATGTACAGGTACCAGAGAGCCTGTAACGTTTGAGGTTATATTTTATTTTTTTTGTTGGGGGCGTGAAGAGGGTTTTTGTTTTGCTTCTCATTCTGTGTAGCAGAAGAAGACAGGGAGAAAATGGTGAACTGGGGGGTAGTCAGTCAAAATCCTCTAGTAAAAGTTCAACTTTGAGAATAAGAAGGCACTTAGGCTCTCAGGGGAATGAATTGACATACTTAATTTCCATATGAATTGAATTAGATTTCAAGGTGGTTTAGGAACAATCTCAAATAATGATTTTAACAAGCGCATTTCTGAAGTTCCCCTTCCCTATTCTCTGCTCTCATTTCATACTTATTTATCTTACTAACCTATTTCATGACCCTTGAAGAAGGGAATACTGAGTTACTCAGTTTCTTCTCCACGCTCATTAGTACGGTGGCTGTTCCGAAGCAGATATTTAATAAATGTTTGAATGTCTGATTTTTAGATAAAAGCCAGCAGCGACTTGAGCTTATGGGGGGCGGCACATGTCCACTGAGCTCCCCTTTGATACTCGGAAGTCAGAGCTGAATGAATAGGTGCTAAAGAGCCCTGCTCAGAGGAAGGAAAGGAGGACAAGCAGCAACTAAGGCAGAAGAACCGTCAGTACCCATGAGTCCTGGGCATTTCTGCTTCAGTTGAAGATAGGGCTTTTGTTTGGGAACAGGACAGACTTAGGGGACATCACTGTTGTCCCTCTTTCAACAATCAAAAGAGAAAAATGAATGAGACAACAATCAGAAAGACAGCAGCCCTCAGGCGATAGAGTACAGCGACTTTGAGAGCTGGGAAGCAGAGGGCCCTGTGGCAGTGCCAGTGTGCCCAGGGAGGGCTCCCTGTCTGCTGCACATGGAGGGAAAGTGGGGTGGAACCCGGAGGACTCCCCGGTAAGGAGACAGCATCCATCCATGGCAAGACCAGAGAAGCGAGCCCTCAGGAGGGGGAGGATGGACAGGAGGGGCTCTGGGGATCCTAGAAGGGTCCCCGAGTACTGACTGGGGTACTGATCGACTCCTGCATCAGGGAACCACCCATCAGGACTCGAGGGGGCAGAGCCTGGTGCTGCTCAAGGGAGGCCACAGAGCTGCTCCCAGGCTGAGAAGCTTCGTCATCTGTGAGGCATTGAGCAGAACACTGGGGGTCTGGCTGCAGAAGTGGGGTGGGGGTCGCTGTGCACTGGGACTGCTCTGGTCCCCCTAAAACATCCCAAGAGCTTGATGCAAAAGGATCTAATGATTTAAAGCTGCTTCATTGCCAACCCCCTCAGAGCTGGAGATGTAGGTGGTACACAACGCCCAGCACCCAACCAGCGAGGTTCTCCAGGGCTGGCATCCAAGCAGGGGTTGCCCTACATGAGGACAGGCAAGGGAAGAGTGGTAGGAAAGCCACCAGCCAGGCCAGGTCAGGGCTGCGAGGAGCAGGAATCAGCCAATGTGCACCTAAGCAGCTATTAGAACTGAATTCACTCAAAATCCTTAGCAGAGCTTTAAAAAGGCACAAATTAATTGCTTTTAAAGATGGAAGCTACAAATTCCTGAGACAGAATGTGTTGAAAGGGTGTCATGGAAATTAGACATTGAACTTCGTTGCATAGCTGTTCGAAATATCCAAGATGGAACCACGGGAGATAAAGAGTCCCCCAAACAGGGAGTATGCCCATCAGCTGGGGGTGACTTCCAACAGCTCAGGATTAGGAAAGGCCAACAAAGGAGAAATAACCAAGAGATAGCTGGCCCCAAACTGTCCAAAGTTAATTAAACACACAAACACAAGGTCAACCATGGCCATCTTGCATCATAATCCAGCACAGCAGGAAACACCACTGGTCAGTCAAGGCCCTGGACTCCAGACAGTGCATTTAAATCTTTTCAACCTGTAGATACACAGTGATGTTGGTTTACGGGGTTCTTTAGGATAGATTGCCCTTCATTAGTTTTAAATGTGCTGTTATTTATAACAGTTGTTATGTGTTCTAACATTGAAGTTTGCAAAAGTAGCCACTCAATGAGAAACTTCTCACATTAATAAGAATGTTCTCCATTAAGAGTTTCCAGTGAAAAAATCCCGGGAGTCTGTGTCCTTAGTTGTGCAGATGCACAGGTGAAACCAGCGCCCCTGAGCTCCCGGGCAGCTCTGGCTTCACCACACCATCTAGGCTAGGGACCCGAGTCATGTTACTAACTTAACATGAACCTGAGATTTCACGGAGCCAGCTCCACATTGGCTTCAGGCTGACTGTGGAGGAAATTGGCTTAGGAGCCCAAGTTCTGCTGACAGGTATTTGGTTCAAATCTCATTTCTGACATTAGCTGTGTGTCGCTGGGTGACTATTTAAACTCTTTCCCTTTCTCAATGACAGTTGCCAGTGGAAGTTCTTATTTGGAGGTGGGAGGAGCGTATGTTTCCTGCAGCCCATAAAGGAAAAGAACTTTGTTTTAAAATAGGGTGACATGCCTGAGGTTCTCCTCTACATCTGGCCTTGCCTCAATGCCACCTTCTCCATTTGAGGATGTCAAGGATACTTTCATGATGTTCTACCCAATTCCATCATTGACTGTGTGTCGTATCTCTTCTGTTGAGGTGGAGTGAATGCACAATACCATTCACCCTTTCGAGTGTGCATTTCTGTGTTTTGGCAAGTCCACAGAGTTGTGCAATCACCATGCTCAGGGTGTACAGCCCCCGAGATGGGCTCCCTTCCCTTTCCGTGCCTGGAGGGTTGAGTATGTTTTTATGTATATCAGTTACTCATGCCTTTGACACATTGATGGAAGATTAACAGAAAAAAAGTGTTCGACACTATTAGCACTAATTTAACAGTTATGAAAATACCAATTAAAACTGCATCTAGATGCCACTTCCTGGCTCTCAGTAAAACTAATAGCCGAACACCATTTTTTCCCAGGAATGGAAGGACCCTCACCCAGGGCTGGGGAGTGGGGACTGGAAGAGCCAGGATCTCACCTGGGTGTGCACTGTCTGCCCACCTCACTAGCGAGCCACTTCCAAGGGGGGAGGGTAAGTTATTTGACTCACTGTCATTGACTATTTTACTGACGACAGGGTCTGATGTGTGCTTGGCACTGGATAGCAACAGGTTGAAATCAAATTAATCCTCTCCAGATACTCGTGTGAAATCTCCATATTAAAAAAAGAAAGATCTCATGAACTCATCAAATTCAAACTTAAACCCTGAGAACCTTAGAAAGGAACCCCTCTGTGGGACAGATGGGATCTGAAAACTGCCAGTTAGAGATGCGGGGTTGCGTAGTAGGGTTTTATTAGAGGTTCTTCATTCGTTTTCCTCCCTTTTCCAATAGGTTTTGTCTTTAAAGCACTTTTATGTTCACAGCAAAATTGAGCAGAACTCACAGAGATTTCCCAGGTACCCCAGCTGCACACATGCTCACGCCATCCCCTGAGCAGGCTTAACAGCCTCCGCCAGAGGGTAGGTTGGTGATGATGGATGAACCTATATTGGTTCACAGTCTGCCACAGTCCCTAGCTCAGATCTGAGCCGGTCTTGGTGCTGTGCATTCTGTAGATTCTGGACAAAAGTGTGCTCACACGTATCCACCCTGATCCCATCACACAGGACCAGCTGGATGTCTTGTCTGAGTCATTTTGTAGCTTATTGTGTCACAGGACTGAACAAAGCTCTTCTTCCCCTTGACGTTGTTCTGTTTCCCGCACTTGGTGGCTTACCTTAAGAGTCACTGGGAAATGCAGGTTTGCATCGGAAGTCACACTTGGTTGGAGATGATCTGGAGTCTCCAGCATGAGCAATCAGAGCTCAAAGGGTTCCCGGGGCCGCCATGCATGTGAACCTGCCCCACTCTTCCAGAAGACACGCCTGTCAAAGGCCTTCTGGCTGTCTGAGTGTGTAAGCAAGTCAGATTTTGCTAAAAAGGGTGTAGCTAAAATGCTGTCTGTAATTAGCATGCTTAAGTTTCATGTCACAGAAAGTGATGTGATTGTAAAGATTTGCCTGCGCAGCCGCTTTATAGAGCAAAACTTGGGGAAATAAAGTCTTGCTATAGAATTATTAATTATGTTCACAGCAAAATTGAGCAGAACTCACAGAGCTTTCCCAGGTACCCCTGCGACACACATTAAGAGAATGACTTGTGTGGCCCTTGGTTGGCGGAGCACCTGTTCACTCATTTTGAGACACGTTGGAATCTCACTATGCAACACCTGATACTGAAGCTCGGTTTGCATTTCATGGTTGTGAAATGTTTTCTGGATGGAAGGGAAAAAGAAACTACTTTCATATTTTTGATGAAGTCTCAGTTCTTCAATGTTGAAACTATTACTAGACAGAGCGAGCAGAGTGCATCTGAGACAGTGAATGTATTCCAGCCGGAGACACCACGAAGCAGAGCACCTGAGTAACTGTGCTTGACTTGAACCTTTCCGCTTCTCCTCTGCCGCTGAAGACCTTGGTCACAGAGGTGAAGACTCGACTAACACAGTGCGCACCCCACCTGGAGATGTCTCAGAGATGAGCCACCCACTCTGGGAGGCTGGGGTCAGAGGCTGGCATTGGAAGAGACTCCATGATTCTCTCCCCATTCCTGCCTCCCCACGTCTGGCGAATGGCCACTCCCTCTCCAAGAACCGGCCAACCTGATAACCTGCACCTTCCACAGAAAAACAGATCATCCTCCTCTTGCTCCTGTGCAGAATTTTTCCAATTTTCTTTCCACCTGCCTGGAGAAGGCGGGTGTTTCAGGAGTCCAGAAGATGTTCGGATGTTTGGTTGTCCTGCCCCTTCCTGCTGCCGTGACCTGTTCCACTCAACATCCCCCCACCTGCTCTCTTTAAAGTTGCTCCCCATTTACATCCAGGTCTCACTGCTAACTGAGTTTTGAAATAAGGAGGAGTTTTGCCACATTTTTTAGGTCCTGAGTAACAAGGCTGGTGGGTGAACACAGAGCATTTCGATATTTTTTTTAATTGGGTTTTTAAGTAACTTCTCTGTGGATATTTTATGAATTATTTCAGCCATAGCAGTTCAAGTAGCTCCTGACTGTGTGCCCTAAAATCCCACTGTCCTCAGTCTGTGCGATGCCAGATGACCCAGGCCCTGCTCACTGTGTAAGGTACAAACACAAGAGCAGGGGAGTGACCAGGACAGCTGGAGTCAGGGACCACAGT
This sequence comes from Marmota flaviventris, assembly GCF_047511675.1. Lineage (NCBI taxonomy): Eukaryota > Metazoa > Chordata > Mammalia > Rodentia > Sciuridae > Marmota > Marmota flaviventris. The sequence continues at coordinate 129,315,911 of NC_092498.1, forward strand.
TAAAGCCCATCATGTTCTCAGGGACCATTAGGGACCAGGACGGCCTGCTGTTCATCTGAGACAAGCTGCTGAATCACCACCCCTCTCTCCGCACCTCTTCCCAGGGCCAGGGCGTGAAGCCCCTGCCGTGTGTGCCCGTCGGTATTTCTGTGCATGCTCTATGAGCGTGCGTCTGACCAAGACCATGGGAAGCACACCAAGTGACCTTGAGAAGGTCGTCTGAGTCCGGGTGTGGGGACAGAGCAGCAGATACAAGGCCACCAACAAGGCTCTCCTTACTGAATGCTCCATAGACTTCTGAATTTGATCACAAAGCTTCCTTTGTCTTCAGGAAAATAATACAAATAGTGTGTGTGTGTGTGTGTGTGTGTGTGTGTGTGTGTGTGTGTGTCCTGCATTAATATCTAGAAAGCCTCCAACCCATTTTTAGCACCAGGAACCTTAAAAGTCCCAGAGGCTGTGTAGAATTTGTTGGCAGTTTTGGGAGGAGTTGGCCATTGTGACTTTGTGTAACAGCTGCTCTTCTGACTGCTGTGCTCATACTATTACATAAATGATTTTAGGGGATGAAAGTAACACTTGTGTGTCCTATGTCAGCCATGGTGTCATCTCTTTCCCCCTCTGGCACCACACACACCTAAGAGGCAGTGCTGTATGTTGGGACGGTGTGTGTTGGGAAGATGGAGAGGCCTGCCCCTTGCAGCACCTTGGACTCTTCTGTTGTGGGTGTGCAAGATGGCATCCTACATTTGGGGTAGAGAAACCCAGGGCTATGGGTTACAGGGCCCCCCACCATGCCACACCACTCCTCAGGTGGGGAGCCCCTGCTGCAGTACACCCCCAACTCGCTGCATTCACGTGGGTCTGTCCCTCAGGAGGATCAAAACTGCAGCATCGGGATCCAGGCAAGAGCCCCAGAGCCCCCAAGAGGCCGGCTTGGCCACGCTTCCTGTGTCTTGAGCCAGCAGCTTACCCAAGAGCAAGTCGGGAAAATAGAACTTGTTAAGAATGTTTAGAAAAGAAAGGGGTGGGGAGCACCCCAATATGAATAACAATGTGAAAAAAAATGTAATTAAGAGTGGTTTCATGTGCACAAAGATATAAGGGCCCTTTGTATCATTTTCTCTGTTCTCGAGGATGATCACAGAGCTAGTCAACAATATCCCAGACTCATCTCCGCTCATTTCCTTCTTAATGGGATTTACCACTCCACTTTTGATGCTTTTTATTCTATTGATTCTTTCAACTAAACTCTAAAGATAAAAGGCATAATAGTTCAAAGGACTAAGAAGTCGCTCTCCTAGCGAGAGCTGTGTGTCTGGGTGGTGTGTTCAGGAGTTCCTAGGAGAGTGCAAAACTCGCCCAGTTAGACTGTTTGTTTTCCAATCTCCATAAATCACCTTCTTCCAGGCCATCAGCCTTTGTGATCAGGTTGAGTGACACCTGCGTGTGTGGAGAAACCCATTGGCACAGGTCGACAAAGGTAGGGCCTAGGGGAAGATGGCTTGAGGGAATGGGGACCGCAGGAGCTGACACAGTGGAGTTCACCCAGCATCTGGGACCACGCTGCACCCAGGCCTGGTGATGAGCATCGTCCCCTGTGCTGTGTGGGTCTGTCTCCAGTGCAGCTGGGGGAGGAGGGTTAGAGGAGAGCACTGTCCAGCTTTGCCATTGACCCTCTGGCCTCCTGGTCATTCCAGCAAGGCGGGAACCTGGAAGGTCTTCCTTCTCTGGGTAGGAAGGAAGGTACACTCACTTTCATTCCCCTGAAGTCTGATAAAAAGGAAAGTGGCCCTGTGCCCTCAGCAAACACCAGGGTCACAGCTGGTTTTAAGATGTAGTGATCACTGGCTCTGAGGTCCTGAGTCCCCATGAAAGCCAACCCCAGAGTGCAGACCCCAGGCAGGGATAGGCATGGGCTCACTGCTAGCTTGGGGACCCTGCCCTGGCCTCTGCTCAGAGAACAGCCCCATGCCTGCCAGCATAGGTATATATATATTTTCATAGATTAGCCACCTGACTTCCTAGTAGGTTAACTGTTTCTGTAGCTACAGTCCTCAGCCCCAGGCCTGTCACTCAGGAAGTGCTGGCTGAACCCCACCTGCTGCCCCTGTGGCCAGCAGAAACATGGTGTGCATGAGCTGTGTGAGCCCCTGGTCAGAGGTGAGTTTGAATCTTGCACTGTTTCATCATCATGACCTCATAGAGCCCTGTTCACAGCCCAGGTCAAGGCCAGTAGCCAGTGGGGACCAGGCATTGCTCAGGCAGGTTTCTTATCCTAAATTCCACTGATGTTCCCACCCTGGTGTCACCTGCCTCGTGGATACAGCAGGACCCTGGCTGCCCCACTTTTGTGCTCTTGGAAAGGTAAGTTTTAAAAAGGTGGAAAGAGTCTATTGGAAGCAGCCTGGAGATAAACAATTTCCTTCACCCCAAGTGTGAGCCTGGGGCCACCCATCTGCCACAGAGATGTGTGTGGGAGCACAGAGTGTCCACAAGTAGGAGACTAAGGCTGGTGTGTCTTGGCTGCAGATGGCTCTTTTAAAACTTTCTTACTGGGCTGCGGTTGTGGCTCAGTGGTAATGCACTTGCCTAGCAAGTGTGAGGCACTGGGTTCGATTCTCAGCACCACATACAAACAAATAAAGATCCATCAACAACTAAAAAATATTTAAAAAAAAAAAAATAAAACTTTCTTACTATGGAAGATTCCACACGTATTCAAAGTACATAGAACAGTATGAGGACCCAGTGTTCCCACATCCGTCTTCGGTCTCCATACAGCGACTTTTAAATGTGCAACTGGCAAAAGTGTGATTTGGAAACAGGGAAGCAACCTTATCAGCCACTGACTCAACGTGACGGCTCCCAGGTTTACATGACCTGCGGGGTCACCAAAGGCATTTGAGTTTCAGAGCCTCAGAATCATTCAGATGCTGCTGGATCCATACAGTGGTTTCTAGTCTCACGGAGACTATTATTAATTGGATTCCAAGTCAGAGTGACAGTGGCATGGGCCACTTGAGACGCATCTGCACTTAGGGCATCACAGAGAGAGCACTCAGATGCCTCTGCAGTCCAGATGGAGCTGTGGAGGAGGTGCCCTGCTTGGCGTGGCAAAAAGCAGAGCTCTGCAGAAGGAGAAGCAGAGACTCGGCCAGAGAGGCTTGGCATGTAGCACAAGGATATGGAGCATGAGGATATGGAGCACCAGGACATGGAGCACTGCCGGGCACCCACAGCTCCTGCTCCAACCGAGCAGTCGGGTTGGAACAGGGGATCTATTGCCAAACCCACAGGGTCTCTAGGAAGCCAACCCTCGGGGCCCACAGTCTACCTGGTCCTTCACTCCACCCAGGTACGTGAGCACCACACCTTGGCAAATCTAGCAGCCTCTCCAACCACCCCCTGGTGTCCAGCCCCCACCCCCCAGCGTTGTCCATGTAAACTGCAGCCACTCCCATGCTGGCCATTGGCAGGGCCTCCCTGTATGTAGATCTCACCCCTGACCCTTGTCTTCCCCACACTGTGGGGTCAGGATGGACCTAGTGGGAGCATAGAGCGTCCACAACTAGTCACCTTGGGGTGACCTCCATCTGGCTGAAATTCTCCTGGTGACCCACCTGGCCGTGCCCAGCCATGTGATCTCCAGGAGCTCACGTTCTTTCCCACTTCATTTCAGTGCTGACCCTTAGCACAGGCTGTCATCTCTAACTGCCCGAGGCCTGACCAGCCCCACACCTGGTCTCCTGGGGGTGCGTCTGGATCCGCTTTACCACCGCCTGCCCCCTGTCATTGTGTGTCATTTTCTTGGCCTGTTTTCCCTGGCAGAGAGCTCTGTGAAGTTGGAGACCACATCTGTCCTCTTAACCATAGTGACCAGCAGTGTGAGAAGCCTCACAGTTGTCCCCAGCCCTGGGACATGCGTCAAATGCCCACAGAGACAAGGGACCCCAGAGGAGTGTCCCTACCCCTGTGCCACATTTCCTCACTAGTCAGTGGGGTGCCTATTTCTGTTTTGCATTCCTGAGCTAGTGTCCCCAATTCTGATTTGTAAGCACCTCACTATTTCCCAGGCTTGCTAAAATGGGTGACTTCAATGGATTTGAAGATTTCGTTCAAGACTTCAGTTGAATTTTGCAGATAAGTATCCACCATTATTTTTTTCCTCAACACAGACTTCCATACCATAATAATAACAACTTCTCTTTTTAGGCAAGCACATTTACTGTTAAGCAAACAATATCAAGGAGTTGCAGGGTCACCTGATTAGATTTTGCACATTTAATTTAGGGTCTATACAAAAGAATCAAGATGCTAACCCGCAAAAGTAGCTGCTTCTGAGGGTGAATTATAGAAGCCGGTTAACGCCACAGCTTTTAAATCTTTTATTTTAATATGAATGAATGTGTAAATATGTTGTATTATGGCTAGCTTAAAAAGCCACCAAAATAAAATATTTTATTATATATTAGGTACAAAAAATGATGTAAATTTTCAGATCCATGAAGGAATAAGAGTCTATGTTTATCTCAATAGACTCAGGAAAAAATATATAAAATGCCTGGTTTTATTTGTTGCTACAATTCTTTGAAAACTACAACTCTGCATTTTTGATGGGTAGAAAAATGGGAAGAGTCCAGAACTTTCTTCATCAGAGATCTGGAGTTTGCAGACTCTCTCCAGAGCACTAATGCCCTCTCTACTTGGGGTTTTTAAATGTTCATCAAAGGAGGAGGAGGAGAGGGAGGAATAGAAAGACCACGAGTTCTGGATGTTTGCTCTTCAGTCCTTTGTGGGAAGAGTCTGTCGGTCTGCTCGGTGGTGTCTCTTAACCCTAATGGCCGCAGGTTGAACTCTGCCTCCTAGGACTTGGGAACAGCAGGAGCTTCATGTTGTCCCACTTCTACTCAACTTTCCACCAAGGACCTGGTCAGTCCCCAAGTCAAACAAAAGATCTACATAAGGCAAAAGAAGAAGTAAAATTCATGATTGTGACATAGCATGAATGTATATGGACATGCACATGCAGACCCGAACACAGTGAAAACGCCAACCAGCTTAAAAATAGCATTAAGGAGTAGAATTGTCAAGGTTGTTGATCACCAAATCCGTGCATTTTTTTGTCTGGATACCAGCCATATATTGTACCAACAAAGTGTTGTAATGATTTTCAACATGTTGCCCTTTACAACAGGACCCCCCCAAAAAAATTAAATACCAGAAATAAATCTAAAGGAAGATCCTCAAAAACAAATGATTAAAAATCCACAAGGAAAATGATTAAAAATTCCACAGAAGATTTTTTTAAAGAAATGTATAAAAGGAAAGCTAATGTGGGAAGAAGGATAGAGGGAAGAAGTCCATTTCACCATATTGATCCTAGAATAATGCACATCCGGTCAGAATCTTAACATAGCTCTGGCCAAAATATGCATGCTGGTTCTAAGATATATGAGAATGTTGAGGTTGAGAAGATTAGGAAGCACGAGGAGGAATCAGAGCCAAGGAGGAGGAAACATGCTTGCCAGGACTTGTCATGAGGCTAATTCAGACAGATGAAGATGCAGGATGAGGGCAGCAAACCCCTGGAATCCGCAGAGAATGTTGTGCTCACTCACACCCAGGATCCTCCGCCCGCCAGGCACACCTGCCACTGCAGAGAGCAGGGAAGGCCATCTTGGCCATCACCGCGGAGGGTGCACTGGCTGCAACATGGGGACAGCAATCCCACACGAGGTCATTAATCATGCCACACTCAGATGCAAAGGGCGTCCACACTGTGATGGGTGTAGAGGACCTCAGCAGGGAAAATCTCCGCGCACAAGCAAAGATCCGACAACAGTAACTGCAAAGTTGATCATCAGTTAACTGTGTTGGAGTCCATGGAGAAGCCAATACACTGGAGAAATTATTTCAAGCTCTATATTCATCACCTGGCTTATACCCAGAATATATAAAGGACTCTAAAATCAATAAGAAAATGGCATATGACCCAATAGAAAAAAAAAGCCAGGAAATAAATGTGAACTTGATAAGAGATATCCAAGGGTCTCCTATAAAATATCAAGAAACGTCCATATTCATTAATTACCAACACAATGGAAATTGAAACGTCCATCTCCGTGGCTACAATTTCAAATCTTGATAATCTATTGGGAGGTTGTGAGGCAATAGAACCTTCATGAGCTCGTGGTGGGAAGAAACTGGGTCTCCACCTCTGAGCGCAACATGTGCATGGTCATTTCTCAGGTAGAACCTTGACACACTCACAAGCATGTGATTTCACATTAGGTCAATGCCAGCCAAACTGCAGCCCCGAGGCCACCAAAAGGTGCACACCAGGGTATGTGTATCACAGCAGCTGTATTCAAAAGACCCCTAACTAGAAAGAGCCCAGATGTCTATCAACAGCAGAGTGGACAGATGCAGCTTGGCATGTCCATATAACCGTAAGCCACGTGGGACAAAAATGCAGGAGCTAAATCACACTCAAACACATGGACGATGCCCCCCACATACATCTTGAACATCGCGTTCCACACAATTCAACCCAGTTTATTCTTTCATGGTTTCACATTTGCCTAAACTGTGAAGCAAGAAAATATTTTGTGTTGGGATTATGGATATTTCAGGAGGGGATGAGGAGGGGGTGGGAAGGGGTGTGCAGAGACTCTGCAGGCTCCTGCTTGCCCCCCGGGGGACCTTGGTGCAGGTTACCTGTGTGACTCTCTTCACTTTTGCTGATTGAAGGCACCATGCACCAAAGATCCGTGGGCTCGAGTGTTCAGTTTTGCAAAAAGTCCTGTATATACACAGTGATAAGTAGCGGACTATAATTTGTTTAAGCACGAGTTTAAAAGTTGTAAGTATATTCGCTTCCCTTCTGTTCTAAAAAACTGTGATTAAAAAAATATATCGGGAAGGAAAGCTGCTCCTAAGTCTGGGCTCTGCATCCAGGGACCACTCCACTGATACTGACCATTTTTCTTTATTTTCTGTGGAGGATGGAGTATCATTCTGCCAGAATCAGTGCAGAGAAAAAGGGAGATTCTAGTAGAATTTCTAAAGTCATGAACCACATTCTTCTAAAGCACCGGTGGCACCCGCATCCTCATCTAGGAAACTGGCCTTGCTTCATTCTCCTATGCCTGTTTTTCAATGCGTGAGAGTGAGATGGGAATGTGTTGTGGATATTGCTGCAAACTGACAGTATCTATGATTATGAGTATTTAACATGGATGGGTTTTCTTGGTTTTCCTCAAGATAATCAAATTCACAAAAATGATACGACTAAAGACCTACATAGGGAAAATCCATTTTTTACTGATTCTGCAAAATGCAGACATGCTCCTGTTAAAATCAGGAGTAAATAAGCTGTTTAGGACTAAAAGCATCTCTTGAACTGCTGGCGTGATGCACCGACAGGACCGGCTTGGGTGATGGGTCCCCTAGCCTGAGCCACACAACACACTTCATTTACCCTACATTGATGCACATTGCCCATTACCCTGTAGCAAAAGTCGCCTCCCCCATCCCTTTCTGTTATAAAGTTAGTTTGCTTATGGGGGAAGAAAAGAGAGAGAGAGAGAGAGAGAGAGAGAGAGAGAGAGAGAGAGAGGATGTTTATAGAACAGACTGCTCAGCAGAAAAATGAAACGTGTTTCTAAAAGGCTCCCATTTCTTCCAGACAAAGAGTTTTTCATGAAGGGCACACATATCAGATATTTTAAAGAATTCCATGTGCAGCTGTTTAGAATTAATTTCTATAAAGAGCTCACAGCACTGAGAATAGTAAACATGATATATGCAAATAACTTCACATTATAAATAAAGTTGGTTATGTTCTTTTTCCATAAACTGTGAAAAAGCACAATAAAAATGTCAAACCGCAGTAGAAAAAAATCGGACTCTGGGAAGTTGGCGGAGGGCACTGATGCTGGTCTTCATTAACGTGTGCACCTGCTTATTGTCTGAGTCATGGTGCAGGAGGCTGGCACTCGCTGGTGGACTTCTGCGGCCGCTCCCTCCTGTCAGCTCGGCTGAACAGTACCCAGGGACCTCTGTGCTTCTTGGCCTTAGCCACCAGTGCCCTCCACCACAGAGTGAGCACGGAGGGAGACTCATGATTGGCTCTCCAGAAGTTCCAGGCGGCTCTCCTCACTCAGTGGAGGAAGGGAGCCATGGCAGCCTGCTGCCCGACGCACTCCCACTGGGGAAGCGTTGTTTTGCACCCAGGAGGCCACCATCTCTCGTTTGAGCAAAGCTTCCTGGAATGTCAAAGCCTACCCTAGTGTAAGTCCCCACTAGTCACCAAGAAGAGGGTGCTGTGATGCTTAGGCTGTTCCTCTGAGAGCCCCCCGGCTGGCCTCCACCCTCCTGACTCATGTGCTGTCCACCTTAGCGTGAAGGTGCGCTCAAACCACCAGCAGACTGAGTGTGAGAGAACATGAGATGGCACTTTTTGCCCCTTGTGGTCAATAATGGTGGGTGGTCTTGTCCCAGGAGGTGGTGAGAGTGTAAGAAGTGGGGACCCTGAGCACCCCGGGGGTGGAGAAGAGCTGGCTCCGCTATGCAGAGCCAACAGTGACCACAGATGGGTGAGTGTGAACCCGTGAGTGTTCTTTGCCTACAGTTCACACAGCATAGATGCTCCTGAGTATAAAACATTGGGGTGTCCCAGGCAGACAGTAGACACAGCCAGGAGCAGGGGCAGAGCCTCTGCCATCTCCCGCCTGTCTATGCTGCCTGCCCATTGGTAGCCGAGTCTCCTTTAATCATTTGGGATAAGGATTTTTATTTCTGCCTTATTAATTTGGAACCAGCGTAATTTCCTTTCCCTCAGTAACATACTGGAAGTCGGAGAATCGTAGAGCAACGTGTTCACATTCAAAGACTGACGTCCAGTTGCATGCTTGATGTGGGTGCGTTAGCCAAATGTAGGGTACCAATGAAGATGCTTGCAACTTAGAAAACTGGAAAAAAACTCTCATGCACCAAATCCCCCAAATACAGTTGGGAAAGTGCTTCACCAATAGGCAGAGTAAACCAAGAAATAAAGAGACCTGGGATGCAGGAGGCAGGGACCCCAAAGGAGGAGTGTCACTGAGGTGGGGTAGTGGAGCCTGTGCAGCTTGGCACAACCTAGGGGGGCAGGAAGGCAAGGGATGGAGCAGACGATCCTTCAGCCATGGAGATGGCACACAGATGCCCCGGCCAAGGAAGAGCACTGAGTTGTCAACCTAAAGGGACAGGAAGAATCCCAACAGCTAAAGATGGAGGCTCACTGGAGGTCGGCTGAGCGTTGACAGTTTCCTGAACACTAACAGAACCCAGGCCTGGTGTGACCGAATTTCAGTCTGCAGCCCAAGGGGTGGGGACAAGGGCATGCATGAGGTCAGGGAGGGACATGACAGGACGCTAGAGCCACATCCCAGTACCGGGACACTGATGGATAAGAACAGGGAATGAGTTCAACATGCAGTTTAGATATTTGACGGTCAATACTAGACTGGTCTCCACGATGTGCTGGAATGTTTCTGCGGAGAGAAATATGGAGGAAAGTGGAGGCAGAATCTGTCCATTGTCAGGATGTGCTGTACAGATGTGTCAATCTGTCGACCCCCCACCAAGTGCAAAATGACTTGGGTAAAAGGCCAACTAATGTAGAATTAGAAGAGCGCCCCAAGGCCCTCTCTGTGAGGCGAACAGACACATGCAGCCCTGTGGGCTTTATAAGGACATTGTCCCTGTTCCAGAAGATGCTGGTGCCCGAGAAGGATGTGGGAAGAAGAATCTAGGGTGGGTGGCAGAGGGAAAGAAGTTAACAAGAGGACAATGGAATTACTGTAATGTCAGAGGAGAAGTGTGATTAGATATTTGCACCTGAGCCCAATTCTCCCCAAATAGTGGAAAGGAGAAAATTGTCACTGAAATAGGAAAAAAGAATTTGAACACTGTGGAGAAGATGCCATAGTCTGTGGGACACATGGAGCTCCCATAGACCCTGGGGGAAAGGCCGGGCATGTAGGTAACACGGAAGTGATTCAAGTTAGGACCGAATGCTGGCCCTGATCCATGTTGTTGGGTGGCATGGACACCTGTCTGAGCCTCAGATTGCTCATCTGTAAACAAGATCACCTCTCCAGATTTTTCTAAGAATTAAATGAGATGATTCAGTGGACACACATTGAGGACCTTGTGCTAAGTGGAAAAAGCCATCACAAAAACAAATACTGTGATTCTGCTTACAGGAGGTCCCCAGAGTGTGCATGTTCACAGAGACAGGAGGTAGAAGGTGCTGGAGTCTCTGGGTTTGGGGAGATGGGGAATCCTTGCTGGGGCATAGAACTTCGGTTTAATATGATATCAAAGTTCTGGAGATCTGGCACCTAACATTGTACAGAAAGTCCATGCTCAGGAACCGTGCACCCAAAACAGGATGGTAGATTTTACATTAACACGTAGACAGACTGGGACTGTGATTCAATATGTCTAAAGCCTAAACCCAGGATCATGAAGATATAAGCATGCTGTTGAGGTGCCCAGAAGAATGTTTATGTGATGCATATTTTTGTACAATTAAATTTGTTCTGATATTTGAGAAGTCAATACGCAGGCAGCTCCCAGCCAACACGTGGGCACTAACCTCTGTTGATGCTTCTACATTGGGCAGGAGGACAGCCTTTGTTTGCAATTGGTCTGGGGTTTTCCAAAACAGAGGTGAAGGCTTGGGAGGAAAGCAGGGTGTCCCCTCCTGTGACTCTTACCAGCCACACATGAGCCATGGTTTGCTTGAGGTGGTGGAGGGCAGAGAGTCTAGAGGAGACAAACAGGCACTTGGAAGGTCAGGAAACAAGATCTCTGAGCCCCGGATATGGGGACTGGGGCCGAGGAGTTCCATCTAGAGGAGAAACTCAGGGTGAAGGATACAAAGCCACAGGCCTGCAGGAGCGACTGTTCTTGAAATCAGCAGTTCCCAGGGCTGATCTGTGGTGGTGTCTTCAGGAAGCCACACATATGAGAAAGGATGTTTTTTCTTTTTCGCTACAAGAGAAATGAGACAGGCAGGAAGATTTGTCACAGCAACCGTGGTGTCTGCCCTGCCCAAAGGGACACCAAAGCTCATCTGCCCCCAGGACCCTCAGAAAAGCAGGTGAGAGCTCCAAGTGTTCCAGAGACACAGGAACTCCAGACACGTGTGCACAATCATCACGAGTGTGAATGCTGACTCCTGTTCTTCAAACGCTTGTGACCCCCCAAAACGTGCAAGCAGATGTGCAGAAGAGGCCAGGCACCAAGAGCGCTAACCTCCTCCTCACAGTCACAGATGAGGAATCATCTGTGACACCTCTGCCATTTGGGTTGGACATGACCCCTAGAGAAGGGGAAGGAATGTCCGAGCTCACTGTGAACTTGAGGTGATCTTGTGTAGATCCCATGTCTTCAGTCCTGCACCTTCCCCACGGAGGACGGAAGGGCCAGAGAGCATCAGTGAGCATGTCCTGTACAGCGGGCAGCCCCGGGCCCAGGTCCAGATAGTGCACCCTGGGGAAGGGTGGCATGGACACACGTGCACACACACACACACACACACGTACACTCACAGACACTCGCACACACACTGGATTTACTTTGTGAACTGTGTAACTGTAGTACTCTTATAGGAGTTAAAAGCATTATTTTTAAGGACATCAACATTTATTATATGGTTCATTTTACCATGATTTGTGGCATCCACTCCTTTAAATCAAGAAGCCTCAGTAATGGGTTGTTGCGGGCTCTCAGGGTGAGGAACGGGCCTTCCATTCCCCAGTATTGTCCTCTGTAAAATGGGGACAGTGTCGTTACCCCTGTGCTCTGGGGACAGATGAACAGGTGGTGCTTTGCTGTTAAATCTCCCATGTGCACCAAAAAAAGAATGCAGATTTTTCACATCAAAATTTTAATAATGTGTTTTCATCCCAAAAAGAGAAAAAATAGGAAATTCATTTTCTTCCAATGGTGTAAGATAATGCACAGGACATGACTGTCATTATTTTACTTTAGTCAAAAATAAAATCATATCCATAGAAAGAGGCATGTCCCAATTCCACATCCTTAGAAGAATCAGCTTCAATTGCTAGTAATTGGTTTAGATGTCAACTCTGCATATCGCCTGATTCCTCTATTAAGAGGCCATGGCGCAAATACTCATGACCCCACCGGAAAAGAGCCTCAGGAAAAATCCTTCCTGTAGCCTCAGGCGATTTAAAATTGATCTCCTATAGCTGTCCCACTTTTATATTCTTAACGATGTACCAAATAATTCCTTTCAATTTTGAGCCCAACTGTTTTGAGGACATGGGGTTGAGTTATGTTGCTATTTTCACAGTGGATTCACGGGTATATTTCATCTTTCCCTGGTAATCCCAATTCAGAGGGATCAAAGACACTGTGACATTCATTTCAGAGTCATTTGTGTGCTATAAGCCCTGATATTTCCAGTGATCAAACACGTATCCTAACTAGACAGTCATCGTGGCCCACCTTCTCACCTGCCTGGATTCTCCCAAGAGGATTCACACTTGAGAGCCCCATACATGAGAGGGGAAGCCAGTAGAACCAGCCAAAGCACCCACCAAAGAAACCAAGGTCTGCCTTCCCCGTATCTGCAGCTGAGGCCTGTCCCCAGCTGGAAGAACCAGATAGTAATGACCGCCTCTGGCCCTGAGTTCCCGGGTCTGCAAGGGAGGAGGTGGCAGACTGGGAAAAGATGAAGGGAACGTGATGAAGGTGATGAAAGTTGCATCCTTGGATGATAAACTCATCACAACCAAAGAATAAAAATAAAAAAATCAATGCTCAATGCAAAACACTCCTCATGGAGCGGGAATGGGGAGAGCTTTTCTGGTTTTCTCAGCTGACCTTAGAGCACAGAGAGGGCAGACGCTGGATGCATGAAAAGGAGCCACTGAGTCCTGATGGACCAGAGGTCACTGACCCTGTCTCCACCCCAGTTCCAGTTTACCAAGGGCCAAGAGATATTTATGATAATTAGAACTTTACTAGAGGCTCAATTACATTCACACAGTCAAAACAAAACACTCCCTAAGTGAACACGCGCCTCCTACAGACACCTCAAATTGAGAAATGTTAGAAACAGGGATGAGACCAGGTTCAAATTACACAGATGGAAGTTACAGCATGTTCATTTACATGCATGATACACGCCGCAGATGGCCTCAAGAAAGCAAACCACATGCTACAGTCGTGCTGATGGGATGGGGGGATGAGCGCAGAATAGGAGATAATTTAAATTAATAGCATAAATAAAACAAGAGCGGGGCCTTGCATACCTCAGCAATGAAAATGAACATGCTGTGAACCAAGAGGCTTAACTCCATTCCGTCTTCAGTCCAATTTCTGAAAGTAGAATGAAGATAAATTCATGGCAGATACATTCCACCTGCACCCAGGTGTGGCGACAGCCTCGCACTGAGCTCACGTGGCCAGATGGTCAAGTAAATGAATTCTCTTCCTTCAAAAAGAGAGAGGGGCTAGAACAGAAGAGCCATCTCTGGCCTTTAGAATGAAGTCTCTTCTACAGTAAAAACAGAAGTCGGGGGCAAGACAGAAGCCACAGAGCCAGTTGCCTGCAGGGCCAGGCAGGTTATGGAGATGAAGAACACTAAAGGGTGTGAGATGGCAGGAAGTGGGAAATCTGGCTCACCCAGGGGTCCCCTGCTGGCTAAAGAGGGCAGAGGTGACCACCTCACCCCCAGCTGATTGAGGCTGGGTGGCATGCATGCCCCTTAGTGCCACTTCTCCTATTTTTATTTTAAAGTTAGATAGTCTGTATTGAAGGCAAGCTCTCTAGTACTGAAAGTGGTCATGAATGCAAACTTTTGTAAACCTGAGGCATCAACTGTGAGCTCACTTCATTCAACTTCTCCTCCATGTTTATGGCCTCTGGTGTAGAGGAATTCTCTGAGCCTTTTCTGGTGTCTCCTGGGGATGTGGCTGTCACAGGCATGCATGCCGTGCCTGTACATCAATCCACGTGTTAATGAAATTCTCTTTAAAAAAGTGTCTTCAGTGTCCTCTAAGATGCTCCAAGATGGAGGCACACCAAGCAGAGTTCTCCAGAGCAGCATCTCTGAGGGAGTCGGAGGGCAAGAAGCATAGGCAATGAAGCTCTGAGACCAAGTTGCAATTCAGTGTCCCAATCCCAGGGGATTCTCCGGGACTGGGCTGCCTCTTCACAGCTACCCTGAGCAAAGAAGTTGCAACAGAGTCTATCTTCTCTGTCTACCATGATGGATGCAGCTGCCCAGGGGCCGTACACTGAGAGATGGTTCCCTTTGGGCAGAGCAATCCCCAGAGAAGGACCCGTCTCTGGGCTAAAGCTCAGTTGCTCCTGATAAGAGTCCCATGTGGACATTAGAGTGTCCACTATGCATCGTACCCGAGGGTGGGGAGACCAATTCGAAATGATAAGACTTGTGTTCAAAAATATACTTTTTGGCCAATTTAACTATGTAGACTGTTGGTGAAACAGAAAAGAGTCTACAGATCTCCTGGCTCACAGAAGCCCTCTCCTTACCTCTTCGTCTTGGTAACATATGAAAAGCCCTTGGCAGAGTTGTTCTCTGGAGATGTACGTGGCTGTTATGGTTCGGATGTGAGGTGTCCCCCAAAACTCACGTGTGAAACAGCCCAAGAACGTTCAGAGGTGACCTCATAGGGGTATGAGATCCCTGACCTCATCCGTGGGTGAATCTTCTGATGGGGGTGAGCTGGGGGGTAACTGAAGGTGGGTGGGCTGTGTCTGGAGGAGGCGGGCATTGGGTGTATATTTCGTGTGTTGAGCTCAACGCTCTCTGTCTCCTGGTGCCATGTCCTCCACCCCACTCTTCCACCATGATGTTCTGCCTGACTTCGAGCCCTGAGGAATGGAGCCAGCTGTCCATGAACTGAGACCTCTGAAACCGTGAGCCCCAAAGTGAACTTTTTCTCCTAAAATTATTCTTGTGAGGTCTTTTGGTTGCAGCAATGAACTAGCTGACTAAACCACAGGCCCCAGCCACAGATGCCATCTTCATTACCCTGGGGCGTTCCCCTGTGTTATGTCACACCCATGCTTGCTATTTAGAGATCAGAATAATTACGAATTATTCTGAGTGTCTCTGCCTTTTCCTGTTACCTGGAGGGTCCACTGGCTAGCAGACACATCCGAAAATGACACCCCAGGACTTTAGGGACTGAAGCTTCATCCATTGACCATCCTGAGGGAGGCTGTCTCAGGACAACCTGGAGGGTCTCACCCCATATTTGCTCCTGGAAGGTGCCTTGGCACCGTCCACTCACCATGAGCACTAACACACAAGGGCATTTCCACTGGCTGTGGAGAATCACCCACCTGGGCAAGTTCTCTTTCCTTCCTGACGTGACTGTGGTGGCATCCACCACTCCTGGATTTCACCCACAGTGTTTGGGGCCTGAGGTCTCATGCTGTGAAGTCCTGGCTATTACATCCTCAGGGTGTTCCTCCAAGGGCCACCCCTGCATGGCCTCACCTGCAAGGCCCCGTCATACTTCATAAGCACAGACCAGTTCATTGTGGAGAGCGTGACCTGGTGCTTCTGTAAGAAATGAGCAGGGGACCTCTGCAGCTCTGTCCATCCTTTTCATTTCCCCCATGTGCACAGATGCCCATTGCAATCCTCAGATCCCCAAGGACGTGCCCAGCGTGTGATTTGCATAACTATGAGCAAGGTGTTTCCTTTCAACTGTCTCTTTAGGTCTTTTTTCCTGTCTCAGGGCACCTACCTGCCTGCCAAGATGGGGATATGAGCTCCCCTGGAATTCTAATGTTGTATGGATTATTTGGCAGATCAGCCCAACATGGAATCTGTAGAGATTCAGTTAGACATGCCTTTGCTGTAAGGTTTTGTGCTTCAAAGAGGCATGGTCAGGAGACACTCCTTCTGCTCTCCCTGTCTCCTCAAGCCACCTTCCACTTTAAACAGAATCCCCAAAACCCCTAGGTGCCTGCACTTTGAGGTCTCCTTCTAGATTGTGCAGCAATTGACCCTGTTTCCCAGAAAGCCCTTCCCAAGTCCTAACTAGCCACAGGGTTCTCCTGTGTTAAGGCAGTAAGGACCTTGGCAGGGAGAAATACCACCTGAGAAATGGTCCCAGGGACCAGAGAGAAGGATGGGGGCTTTTCTCATGTCCTATATCGAGTGACACACTATTATCACTGATTATTTAATAAAGGAGCCACAAGAACAGCTCCCGTCATCATGCAGGAATGTCTTCAAGGTGAAATGAATCTGCACCCATCCCTCATTGGGTGGGTGGAAGCTGAAGTTGCATTACCCTAAGGACTCACCTTGGGTTTTGCTGCCCTCAGATTGGAGGGCAATCTGGATAGGTGGATTTAGGCACCTGTGGGTGGCCGTACCAGGAATCAGACGGGATTTCAAGCTTCTTGTTGCTTGTGGACACCATCAGTTTCTCTCCCGGGCACAGGTGTGAGCAGGACTGTGATACCAGAAGTGATTTTCAGGTTCTTATTGACTGGAACACGTGTGATGTGGCCAGCAACTGTCCCTTGGTTTCAATCACGCGGTGTCGAAGGAACAAGTCCTGCCATCCAGACAACTTGATTTTCAATCTGTGCCCAGGGAGAACAGGAGCGCCCCCCCCCCCCAACACACACACACTACTCACTTGTGGCGGTATGTACCACGTCACCCAGTCTCAGAACACTAAGGTCGACTGGTCCAATGCAGAGCTGAGAGTAAGCCCCCCAACACCAGGACAAAGGATTGAGGAGAGACGGCCTCAAACCCACGTATGTGACGGCCTGGAAGGTACAGTGGTGGCTCCTGTGTGCACAACCTCAGAACACACTTTGAGAAGCATCCAAACTTTGCAGTGAGAAGGACATTTAATTCAGGAAGACCTGTGGGCACTTTGCATGTTATGTATTTTTCTAAGTGCTAGAAATCAAGCATTAATTTAAAATGAGTAGGAGTGAACGCCAGTCAGTCTGCTCAAAGAGAAAACAATCAGAAGCAGAGACGGGTTGATTAAGTTCAGGACGACCCAAGGTGGCTTTTGTGTAGATTCTGGCTTGCACTATTAGGTAGGTGTCAGCTATGAAAAGGATGAAGACATCAAAACCAGGAAATGCTTGAAGCAATACTAACCCCCAGCTTAGCACTTGAGGCAGCACAGAGGCAACTTATTTATTGGGGAGCATTTCTAGTGCACATCACGGTGCCACGTTTATTGTGTATTGAATGAGTGAATGATGGGAAAATATTTACATGCCAGTATGTGAGCATATCTGCCTAGGAGGACAAACAGAGCTAGAATTTTTACACACAATACGATGCACTGTCTTGTGCCTTGTTACTGTCTTATCTAAACGCTGACTTACATAGATACAGTCTGGCCTTAAGAGAATAGCTCTCTGTGTCTATTATGTGATTTCTAAATTGGAAACCTCAAGCGTTACTCTAAGGACATTTGGCACACAGGCTTCAGGGAGGGAGGGGAATGGTGTGAGCGAAGCCATCGTGGGTGAGACCGATGCTGCTTCTCGCGGCCTTGAGGTACAAAGGCGGCTTTGGCCCTGTGTGTTTTGGGTTGATCTTTGCTTTTTGAAGAATCATTTTTCTCTGTGCTTCATTTTGAAGCTTATTCTTTGGGTAGAGGCGTGTGATTTTTGATTATTGAGGAAAAATAATGTGTTCCTCTGCAGCGTCCTATATTTAGCTTCTAGATGTGATTGAAGTCCAAACAGGAGAGGAGAAAACCGAGAATTCAAACAGAACTACAGAAATAAGGGCTGAAAAGTTCCAGATTTTATGAAAAGTGTGAAGCACAAATTTAAAAAGATGAATAAACTGCAAGCAGAAGACACAGAAAGAGAAGTATTTTGGGATCCAGCACAATAAAATTTGTTAAAACAAGTTATATCTTGAAAGGGTGTGTGAGTGTGTGTGTATGAGAAGGTGCATGAGTGTTGGTGTTTGTGGGGGTCATGTGAGTGTGTGTATGAGTGTGTCTGGGTATTTGTAGGTGTGTATGTTAGTTTGATTGTGTGTTCTTGAGATGTGTGTGAGTGTATTTGTGAGTGTGTGTGTGAATGTGTGTTTGAGTGTGCATAGAATGTGTGTTATTTTGTGTGTGGGGGGGTGGTATAATAGCATTTTGGGGTGTGTGTGTTTTATGTAGGGAAAGAGAGAAAACTAGAAAACAAAATGAAGGAAGACTTTCATTGCAAACCACACAGTGGAATCATATAGAATAAGATCTTCAAAGTGCTGAGACATTGGGAAAGAGTCTCCCTGGGATGGTGACGCAGCCCAGATGTGTTAGTAAAAGCACAGGCAAAACCACCCTGTGTGGCCGAAGCCTGGGAACTGGGCCACAGCTGAGTGCCCTGCTCTATGGGAATACGAGGCGGGAGGGCTCTCGGAGAACAGAACCGCCCTAGGCCTTAACCACATTGGCAAGCGCATGGGAAAGCATTCTCTCATTTTTCAATTAACACGAACGTTAATTGCAATCTTAAAGGATAGTAAGATTAATGAACTCTGGGACTTAGGCATGGAGGTAAAATGTGTGACAAAATTGGCAGGAAGAACAAGAGGGGAGATACAGAAATGGGGTCCTGGTGAGAGAGTCACCTGACCGCTGGACACCGAGTGACCGGGGCAGGTTCACAGCCCCTGGTCTCCCTTCTCACACTCACTTTGTTGCTCTGTTTCCACGTAAGTTCTAGAACTGGCTTGACAACCCTACAAAGAGCAGTTTCTGAAACCTTGGCTGGGATTTCACAGAAGCCCTCGGTCACTTTAGGGGTCATTTTAGGAGATTTCCCAACCAAAGCCCGGGGGTCCTGAGACTGGTCTGAACCCTCTGAACTCAGTCCTTTAATTTCTCTCAACAGTTATTTTTTTCCAAGGTCTCGGACACTGATCCTTCACAAGGGCTGTCACTGACTTACTCAATGTTTGGGATGTTATTTGAAATGCTGTGGTTTTCTTAGGTATTAAATTCAGATTGCTAATTGATGTGAATACTGTGTAAAAACTGTGCTAACCAACAACATGCAGGGTGTGTGTGTGTGTGCATGTGTGTGCACGCACAAGTGCCCATGGTCAGAGGAATGGTCAGGGAGTGGAACAGAGGACATACATGCACGCTGACATGTACATAGCTTTGATAAGCCTGACAATGTGACTCAATAGGAGACACAGCCTAGCACAACTGGGTGTCCATATACAAAACAAATAAAACCCAACCGTCACCCCCATCAGACTCCAAGGTTAACTCTGGATGGAAAAGGTGATGTTATTTTACAGTTCAACTGAAACATAGATATGAATACATGACCCCGGGGCAGGCCACAATTGCATAAGCAGGTCACAGAGGGCAAGAAGCGCAAAGGAAAGTGGGATCCATTCGCCTTTGTCAAGATGTCAAATGCCTGTGCTCCTGGTTTCAAGATGTCATCATGTAAATTAAATGCAGGCCACAAACTGGGACAAGTCACAGTGCACAACCCTGACAAATGACTCATATCAGAAAATGCAAAAAAGTCCTAAGTCTCAGCGAGCAGACAAACACCTGCAGAAGCCAACACCAGGAGAAGAATCACGACAACCAGGGAGCCAGGGGACCCCAAACCCGGCCATCAGAAACGGAACCCGCATAGCGGGGTGCCATGACTCCCCGTTAGGATTTAAAAAATCAACAACATCAATTGCTAGCAAGAGTGTGAAGCGATTTGAACACTACTGTGTTGCTCATGGGGATGTGAAAAATAGGCTACGACTCTTTGGAAAGTCGTTTCTAAGCAGTTAGCCATGTTCTTAGCTCGCCACCACTTTTAGTTATACCCTCAGGAGAAATGAAAGCACATGCCCACATGGAGACTTGGGCCTGAATGTTCATATGTTTGAGGCCAAGAACTGGACTCCACCCAAAGGTCCCTGAGTCAATGAATCCATCAGTGAATAGTGTATGTTCACACAATGGAATACTACACAGCAAGGAAAAGAAACACATGGCTGATAAACATCATGAGAGAATCTCAGAAAGGTTAAGTTGAGAGAAGAAAGCCAGCCCAAGCATTGTTTTGAGCCCTCCAAGAAGCAGACAGTAAGATGGGATGAGAATGTGCTAAAGGTGAACTGGGGGAAAGTCCTTAAAACAGGGGTCAGAGCAGAAATCGGCAGGTGGCTTCAATATGATGAGGTCTGGTGCTTGAGATGGGAGAGGGGGAGGGGATGGCATTTTGAGGAAGAGCCTTAGACTGAGGACAACGTCATTCTAAGAAATTTTTGTCTTGAGGGATGGACCCACAGTATCACTGGGGCTGAGCTCTGGGCTGGGTTACGTGCTGGGGAGGCTGGGGAAGGGTGGCCTCAGCCAGCAGTGAGCCAGGAGGGGCGATAGCTGGGACTGTCAGCCTCTGCTGCTCCCACAGCTGGAGGGCGAGTGCCACCGTGTGATGTCTGCCACAAGCACGTGTCATGGGACCCCACTCCTGTGATACTCCAGGACCGAGCTTGACCTTTAGTGGAATAAGCAGGTCAGAGCAGGGGAGTGGGGCACGGGGAAGAGGCCCCGTTAGGCCCTGGGACAGCAAGCCCTGCGGGTCTGGGTGGTGTGGGGCTCAAGCACACCTTCGCAGGAACTCACTGCCACACTCAACACCGATGCTGGTGAATTGCACCCCGGCCAAGCTGATTGTGACAGAGCTGGGGCTGTGGAGGGGCAGTCGGTTCCTAGGCCAAACTGGCTGGTGGGTTCCACCCTGAGGCAAGCCAGCTGCAAGCTCGATACCGCATCACGTGCAGGTAAGGGGACAGATTTCAGCTCTTCTGCCTCAATTCACTCAGTCCCACTGTGTACGGTGTACCTACTCGTACTGGGGCAGCAAGGTCACTCCTGGGTGCAGCTCTGTCCTCCCAGCAGGGGCAGGGGGCAGTGAGGAGGGGCGGTGGGGTGTGGCTGGGAGGTGAGGCCTTCGGGGCTGCTCTGCAGGCCACAGTGATCAGAGAGGCCTGCCGGCCTGCCAGAGCAGTGGCCTGGGTCCCAGTGGACAGGAAGCTGGTGAGACAACCTGGCAGGCTCCGGGAGCAGAGAGAGGCCCCTGTGCCCAGGACCCGGGCAAGAAGGAGCCTGGGAGTCTGGGACCAAGGGGGCCCACAGGGCAGACGGAGTGAGGGAGGCCCAGGCCCAGGCTGCATCCTGGGAGTCCCAGGAGTGGGAGGGCCAGGCTGGTGGCCACGAAGGCACCAGATATTCTGGCAGCTGTGGTGTGATCTCTGTCCTGTCCAAGCCCTTGTGCTGGCCAAGTGGAGCTCTGCTGGATGGCAAGGCCTGGTGTCGTCTCTGTCCCTGGGTCAGCTCCCCTGTGACGTGACCAGGCTGGGAGCCAGCCCTGCCCAGGACGTGGGGGCCATATGGTCCCCCTTTCTGTCTTCCCCTCTTGCCCTGCTCCTTCCCCTGGTCCCTGCTCATCCTCTCCACAGCTGCTCTCCGGCTGCCTTCAGGTCCTCAGCCCACGGGGTGGGAGCTGAGAGGGAAATGGGGTTCCCCAGGCTCCCCGACTTGTTTTCCTGGGGCTGTCAACAGAGCAGGGATCCAGACCTCGTCCTCTGGCGCCGCCCTGGTGGTGGGTGACACTCTGTCCTCAGGCACTGCCCAGAGTCGACCCTCCTGTCCCAGCAGAACAGAAAGCCGGAAGCCTGGAACCTGGTCTCCTTCCTGGTTCATTCAGTGACCGACTGGCTAGCTGGAGGACTGGCCACATGTCGCGCACAGACCAGTGACTGTTGAGTGTGCCTCCTTCCTGCCCAGCAAGCCTAGGGCCTCGCCAGGAGCAGAGCCATGCAGGGCCAGCTCTGCAGAGTATTTAGGAGGCGCCGAGGCTTGGTAGGAGGGGACATTGTTCCCTTCCGCTCTCTTTCCCAAGTTGAGTTGGCATCTGAAAGACGAGCTTCCACATTAAAAGGAGGAGACAGAGGGCCATCGCGGTGGTTACAGCAGCATCGATGTCCACACCCACCGTGTCCACCTGGTGGCGGCTTCTGTCTGAGGTTGTGCCTGCAGGTCCTGAATAATAAGAGAGAAGAGGCTGAGACTCGGTTCCAAATGAATTTAAAATAAATAATCGCTTCTGTTTGCCCCAGTGCCGTTGGCCGGTCGCCAGTGCCTCACTATGGAGAGTGTGTTGCTTTTCTACCTTACAGTCGGTTTTGTCAGAGACAAAGTCACCTGGAGGCCCCTGTCCACCTACCTGGCCATTTTCTTTTGAAAGGTCGCTGCTTCCCCATTTCCACCTCCTGGGGGCTTCCCCGTCCTCAACGTTCTTACGGGAGTTACTCTGCGTGGAGGAGAAGGGTGCTGTCCTCAGCCCTGGGTTCCAGGTCTGTGAATGAGACATTCCAGGGGTTTGCTGTGCCATGTCGCTCTGTTTCAAACCCCTGTGGCTTCCCTCATTCACATCATCTTTCTGGCTCCTCCGGGTACTCGGATAGTGGGCTTCGCCCCCAGGTTTCAGCCACCTGCCTCTGGACTCTGCCTGAGCTGCTTCCCGGCCCCATAGGCTGGGTCTCAGTTTGGGAGACAATAGAAGGAAGGAAAGGAGTTTTTCACACGCTCCCAGCCCAGACAGTCAGGCTTCAAATGTCAAAGAAAACACAAAACCACAGGTTTGTGCTTTTCTTACTCATCTCCATCAGCACTGTGGAGGAGGGGGGTTCTGTGCAGATCTGAAAGCTAGGTGGTCCACCTTTCCAGGACCTTGCTTGGAGACAATCCAGGTCTGTGGGTTTGTTACAGTGAGCATTTCAGGGGAAGTAGGAGAAGCTTGCGGGACACAGACGGCATGACACCGTAATGAAGGGGAGCAGGGCCGAGCCCTGGGCTCCAACTGGCCTCTGCCCTCTAGTCCCCTGGGCTTAACCGGGTTAAGTCTGGTGACCTTGGGCGAGTTACTTACTCCCTGTTACCTTCAATTTCCTTATCTTCAAAATGGAGTTAAGGATCACTTACCCAATCTGTTACTAAGAGGACTGGCTGGATTGATAATCACAATGTACTTACATGTCAGTATTTGAACAATCATTAGTATGATAATGGACATAAATCTTGGCTCGTAGAAAGACAATTGTTTGAAGCAAGAAAAAGCCTGTATTGGGGGTCGGGGGTCACTGGCATGGGCTGACCCCATGTTCCCAGCCACCTGATGCATGAAGGTGAGTGACTTAAAGTGGTCCATGGATGTGCAATGGCTCAGGCTTGGGAAGCCAGAGAAATCCAAGGCACAGGAGAGCAAGGACATGGCCATGGCTGTCGTGTGTGGAGGACAGATGAGGCTGGGCCCCTGAGGGAGTTTCAGGAAGAAGGTTTATTGTCTGCAGGGTCAGAGGGGCTCTTGCCTAAAACTCTGGAGTCTACATTTTTGCGAGAGTCTACATAAGAGTTATTTTTTTTTTTTTTGAATTCTCAGAAAGTAAGTCTTATCTCATTTTTTTTGGAATCTTTAGAGGTCTTACATGTTTTACCACAAAAGCAGAAGCAACACCACCAAGTCCATGGTTAAACTGAGCTTTTTGTAAGACAGAGAAACAGGAAATGGGAAGTTCTAAACACACGGAGCTCTTCTGCAGAAATCTTTGCTGGTATCCTGTTAACAAGAAGAATTACGGTGAGGGTCTTTGTAGAAGCTTAATTAAGATGCATTGGCGGAGGAGGGGGCACACACTATAGGGCAGCAGTGAGGTCCCCCAAGAGGTGACTGGGTCCATAGGACTATGGAACATGACAGGAAGGCACATGGCTAATTGTCTATGAAGAGGTGTCAGTGGTCACTCAAGGGAAGGGGGGTTGGGGTCCTTCTTCTGATGGAATGGACACAGCATGGATGTCCTGGTTATGGGTACTTCCATCTCCAGGTGAAGCCCGAGCCTGGTGTACCATGGGCCCTGCAGCTGCATCTGATCAGGCTGCATGGGGACATGGAACCACCCCACGCCTGTATCACCTCATCTGTAAAATGAGGAGGTAATGGACAGCTCGTCATGCCCACCGAGGACCTAAGCTGCAGCTGTCTGTCACCTCTGGTTTCAACACTGGCCTGTGTGGTCAGGATGGACTGTGCTATAACACCGCCAGGCTTTGTTCCCTTTGGTCCCCATGGTGCCACAACAGAGCACCACGTTAAGCACGTCTGCCATGTGCTCAGCCGGTGGCTGTGTGATAATTGATAATTCTGGGAGAAATGTCTTACTTTGGGGGATATTTATTCCATTTTCCAAATGAAGTGTGTCTCGTGACCACCTTCAAGTCTTGGGATTTATTAGAAGGACTCACAAGACCAATTCACTGTGATTTGCTAGAAGGACTCAAAGACACTGTCCTGGCTAAGGTTCATGCCTGCAGGTGGACAGGAGGGACAGCAAGAGGTGTACCAAGCACGGAGGAGCCAGCCAAGACCTCCAGAGCCCTTCCTCAGGGAGTCACTTGGGAAGTGGTTTTCTCATCTAGCTGTGATCTTCAGCAATCCATAAGAAACATTTCCACCCAGGGAAGCCCACCCAGGTCTTCAAGCCTGAGGCTTTCATGGGGGGGCATGACACAGGATCCACATTGGCAGAGGACCACAGTACAGTTGGGCAGGTTTCCCACTTTACAACTCTGGGGGTGGTCATTTATATTGATAGTTCATGCAGCATTCAACATGTAACATGTGATTTTCTTGCAGATTACTGCTAAATATCTTACCAGAGAGGCAGATTTTTCTAATTTATAATTCAGTGTACCATTTGGAATAGTAATGGAGCTGCAAATAATGAGTCAAGTGGTACATATTGAATAATAAACATTAACAAAATGCTTATGTAATTTAAAATGTATATGCTCTAAGGACCAAATGTGTTTGGCCGATCAAGACAAAATCTGTAGAATACTTTCTAAGTGATGGATATTGGTTGCCCTTGGCAGTGGACTTTAGAGAGTTGGTCCTTGAGTAATTTTTATTTCATATATTTACTATGAAATATGTATTTATAATAAAAGACTTAAGACCCATAAGCTTGAACCATACTGACTTGAGTGGTTTGCTTTATGAGCATGCTACCCACCTTCCAACCAGTGAGGCATGTTGGAGCTTGATCTTGCAGGACCAGGTCATGGTTTCAAGTTGATTTCCAGGAGCTGCCGCACCTTGGCAATTCTCCAGGCCTGGAGCAGGCTCGCTCTACTTGCCTGTGTAAATCCAAGTTCAGGATTCTCAAATTCATAATTGACTTAGAGGCTTCTTGTCCCTGGACACTGAGGAGATGCCACTTCCCCCTTTCCTTTGTCCAGCAATGATGGCTGCAAGGCTGACTCTAGGTCTTTGTGGTTTTATCCAGGGGTATACCAAAGATTAACTGAAAGGGGTCTAATGATGAATGCCAACCATGCTTCACACCCGTGACCTCCCAGGAACTGGCTTTTATTAGCTGCAAAAAGAAAACCCCCAGTCTATCAAGCCCCTGCTCAGATCTGCCATTAGTATCTAACAAGTGAAATTCAGTTAAATCGTGTGTCATCAGGGTTCTTGCAAAGAAAACTCGAAGCTGAATTTTGCAATTGATTCCCCAGGCCCTCCCAGAACCCACCGTGAG
This sequence comes from Marmota flaviventris, assembly GCF_047511675.1. Lineage (NCBI taxonomy): Eukaryota > Metazoa > Chordata > Mammalia > Rodentia > Sciuridae > Marmota > Marmota flaviventris. Next base: position 129,341,596 of record NC_092498.1, read on the forward strand.
AGAAAGATAATGGAAACGGATTGTTTCAAGCCCGACTTCAGAAGTGTAATTAGGGACGGCCTTGGGCAGCCAAGGCTTCTTAGGCATTCGGACAGAGTTTGGAATTTCTTGCCAAATTTGTGAAGTCATTTAATTTTTTATTTACTTATTTTTTTGTAAAGAGCTCTTTTGTTCAGATTCTCTGCCTTTTAAGAAGGCGGGCTTAGCGCTCATCAGTTGGGGACTTGGGTTGTTGCTTTCTGACAGTGCTCCCATGGTCTGTCCTGTTCTTCCACTCACAGCTCCTGGTCTCAGGGCTCCCAAATAACAGGTGCCGAGAACGAGCCCCCTCCACCAGGCTGCTAGGGGGCTGGCGGCAGTTTCAATGGGGGGGAGGAGCTTCTGTCTGCATCCTTTTTCCCCAGAGAAAAACACAGAGAAGAAAAATACCTTCATTCAACATAGTGAATGTTCCCCAAGGTACCAATTGACCACTGTCTCAGGTTCCACCTGCCAGGTGTGGCCAAGAAGCTATCTTGTCAAAGCCACCCCATGCTGCAAAGTGTGATTGACAACCTCCAGGAGAGGAGGGCACTGCACATGCTACTCTGGTGGTAAACAGGCGACACATCAATCCCTGTTTTTACAGCCTTCCAGGGAATTCTGAAGCGGGTCTTGCTAAGGAACCAGAGTGCATGGGAAGGGCAGCCTGATCCTTGGGCTTTAAAGAACAAAATGAGATGTGTCACATAGATCAACGGGCCCTCCTGGGGGATTCCTGAAGGTGGGGCTGGACCTCAGGAAGGGGGAGGGGCGAGACTCGCCAGCTCTGAAGATCAGACCCCACAAGCTCAGGCACTCATCTGCCCACCCTGGGGCAACAGCAGCACAACCGCTGGAGGGATCAGACAGTGACAGGGGATATTGGGAACATGGAACATCTGATGGTCTGTCAGGCCTGGAACCCAGGGTCACGGGAACAAGAGACCTTCCAGAACATTCTCAGAGAAGGCTCAGACCTCACTCTCTCCATTCCGTTCCGCTCCTCTTGGAGGCCTGGGCCTTACAGGCTTTGTCTCCATTCCCTGTCCACAGGGCAGGATTGAGGGGAACGCGTGGCCTACTGGGGTCCACGAATCAGGCTCTGAGGATGGACAGGCGATCCTGAGAACAAAATGGGAGGAACGTGGCCCAGAGCCCAGGCGAGCTGTAACTGGTCTCCCACATGGAAATGGAGGAGCTTCTGCCCAGGAAGGAGAATCAGAAGAGTAAGTCCCCTGCCTCCCGCCCCCACCAGCACAGGAGCCCACCAGGGGCTCGGACAGACGTGCAGGCTTCTCCTCTGTCTTCTGCCCCAAGTCATGAGTGATCAGCACCAGCTCTGTCCTCCAGGGCCACCAGAGAGCTGAGTCTCACCCCAGGCAGAAGGCAGGCTGACCTTGCAGTCCCTAGAGAATAAACTGGAGTATGTGACCTGTGACCTGGTTCTGTCTCAAGCAGTCCTGAATCTCTCATCTCATTCCTTTCTAAGTAATCGGGTCATCCAGCCAGATCTGAGGGCTACCATGACTTTGGCCGACCCTATAACACTCCTAGGGAGGCTCAGGGAAGTGAGTCTAGTGGAGGAGACCCCAGAGCGCAGGGGAGAGGCAGGTGGGGACGAGGCTGGGAGATGGATGGGAGGACGTCTGAGCAGAGGAGGGAGGAATTGCAAGGTCCCGGGAGAAGGAGGTCAGGGCCTCTAGAGGCTGGAGGACGGAGATCAGGGAGGAAATCACAAACTATGAGAGCATACAACAATGGTGCCAGGTCCCCGGGGCTTCCTGCCACCCAAAGCACTTTCCATTCTGCCCTGTAGAGGTGGAGGACCGTGTAAACTGGGGTGCCTTGGTCAGCATCAGCCTTGAAGTGGCTCTCTGGGAAGCATGTCGTGAAAGAACCAGTGGACGGTCATGGAGGTACTGCAGCAAGTGTCCAGGCAAAGGCAAGATCTGGGGAGGACAATAGGAGTGGGCAGGTTGCATGACATTAGGGACTGCATTGCATTCCTTTCAAATTCCAGAACAGAGTTTTTAAAACTTTCAGAACTCAAAAATATACTGAGGTCCCACTATGCTTGAGGCAAGTGTAGCTGTGTGAGCACACAGCTTCCCCCCCCATGGAACGGGACCTTCGGGCGGGTTCAGCTCTCCTTGACGGCACTAAGGGTGGGCAAGTGATCAGAGTCTCTGATCACCAAAAAGAACCAGAATCAATCGGTTTGCAAAAATCAGTTGGAAACGTTACCAAATTCCGAGTGTGCGTGTGGAAGCAGCCCGTGGACACTGGCAGGAAGCTCCCCAGGACCACGGGTGCAAATCAGGGAAGATGATGAATCTGCTGTCCTCCATGTGCATCTACCCCTGGCTGGCAGGGGCTTCATTTCCAGATGAGCCCTCTGAGTGCCAAGTCACTGTGGGGCTCGTGTTCAGGGCTGCTCAGTCTCTGCGGGATCCTCTGCCACAGGAGCAGAACCCCAGCTGCCTGGGTGCTCTGCTCACTCTTGCAAGGACTGGGAGATGCTTTCTGATGCCTCTTCTTCCAGCATCCCAGGGGAAACTCCTGGCCCAGTGCTTTCTGTTCCCCTGAAAACCTTGTGTGTATTCATCAGCCACCAAAACCTATCTCCCTCCTAACCGACCCTGGCCTCTGCACGTGCCTCTGTGTGTGGCTTCTGGCTACAGGGGAGAGGATGCCCCGAGCTCCCCAGCGCCTCACCCTGCTCCCCCTTCCATCCCCTGGGACTGAGGACCTCTGGGGAGAACCCATCCTTCTCAGACATCGGTTTTCATGTTTAGCGGTAACATGCCTCGTACTAAAAATCCTAAGCTTGTTACCCTCGCGTCGCTCTCCTCTAAGCTGGATTATTTTTTCCAATTACATTAACCTGCCTGTTCCGTTCTTTTATGAATCTGCATCAGGGCCAAACAGGGGTTGAAAGGACAACTATCCTAGGAAGAATCCTTGCAGGAGGACAGGAAAGACCAATCACACAGGGACTTCGCCACAGAGACAAGGACTTGAATTGAGTCTGCAAACCCCAGTCCCTGTGTCCTGTTGAAAAGGTGACCTACAGTCCCCTCTGCACAGGACTCAGGGCTTCCCTGGGATAAGAATGTTTGAATGGTAAAGCCAGAAATGTCCCAGGCAATCTGGGACCAGGTGACCGTCCTTCTGCATTCAAAGCTGTGGGGACGGCAGGACAGTGGGGTAGAGGAGGGTGGATTCTGCGTGAACCTGAAGGCTGCATCTTCAACATGATATGGCCGCGCCCTTTCTGCTAGGTACCATGGCAAGGAGTAAATGGACCTTGAAAAGGGCCTGGCCCAGCATCAGCCCTGGGCAGCTTCTCCCCGAGCCTCATGATCAGACGCTGGGACTGGCAAGAAAACTTGGGCTTTCCTTGAGCACAATAGTGAAGGGGTGTCACAGACACCAGCAATCAAGCTCAAGGTCATTATAACGCAGGAAAAAAAAAAATCCATGATGGACAAAATGTCAAAATGTCAAATAAGGACATGGTGAGGTTCCCTGTGGGTCGTACTGAAGCCTGAGTCGGAAGGGACAGTGTGTGTCTCTGCGAGTGTGCTCCACGGATGTCTCAGTGACCAACAGCTTTAACAAAATTTATTTTTTTTAAAGAGAGAGGGAGAGAGAGAGAGAGAGAGAGAGAGAGAGAATTTTTTAAAAAATATTTATTATTTATTTATTTTTTTTAGTTCTTGGAGGACACAACATCTTTTTATGTGGTGCTGAGGATCGAACCCGGGCCGCACACATGCCAGGTGAGCACGCTACCTCTTGAGCCACAACCAGCCTAACAAAATTGATTTTGATGATTCAAGAGGTCAAGAAAGCAGTTATAATAACATCTGTGCAGAGTATAAATGAAGTATTTGAATTTAAAAATATTATTACAACTTTTAAGACACCTACTTTTTATATTTTTCGATTTATTTTTTTAATTAATTGAATGTTCTGAAGAAAACTGTGAAAAAAAAATCACAGAAATATCCACCCTTCGTGTCTGGCTTCTTAAGCTAGCTAGGTGTTCTGGGGTATGTCCATTCCATAGCACGGGTCTGAATTTCCTTCCTTTCCAGGGCTGGAGGACACCCCGGAATGTGGACGACTACCCTTTCCTTAGTCATTCTTCAGCTGAGGGAGTTTGGAAGGTTTAGTCCATGGTGACCAGCGCCGCTGTGAATGCCTCGTGCCTTGTGAGCCCCTATTTCTGACTCTGCCTGTGTGAAATGTCCAGAATATGTGAACCCAGAGGGGAAGAAAGCAGACCAGTGTGGGTCAGGAGCTGGGAAAGAGGGAAAGGCACAGAGGTACTAGCTTCCTGCTGAGTGACAATGGGTCCATCATTTGGACTTGAATCCTGATTTGGTTTCATTGGGCTGATTCTTCTTTTCTGAGGCCTCAGCCATCTGCTGGATGAGCTGCTCCCATTGCACAGTCCTTTGGAAAAACACCTAAGCCGCCCTCTGAACAAGGGCAGCATGAGTGTGGCTGAGGGCAGCATCTTACATCTGCAGATGGTGTTGGTCACTGGTCATCATGTGGCTGTGCTAGGTGTGAGCACAGTATGAGCCTTTCTGACCACAGTGATGACTTAGCCATTTAGCGCTAGCACGGTCCACTCCTGGGCGAGGCTTGATGTCTGTCCAACTTCAGGGCCAGTGGTGCAGGAGGGGATGGAGATTTCCTCTGCTTCTTGGGGTTGGTTGCCATGGCAACCAATGGACCATCCCTGCACAGTCCTGGAAGGACTGGGGCGGGGGAATCAGGAGGCCCCATAACACCCCAAGTTTCACTGCACTTCGAGGTCTGACAAGCCTGTTGGACTCCCTTTGTTTTGCCGTCCTGGGAAAGGAGCCCGGGGCCCGTGCAGGCCTCCCTGCCCTCTGACGGATAAGGAAACTGAGGCTCTGGGGGGTGGGCAGCAGGCAGGGAGCCACTCAGCTGCAACCAGGCAGGTGGACACGCTGGGGCCCATCAGAGCCCTCAGGGAGCCTGGGAACGCAGCCCTGGAATACTCGCTCGGGTTCCGTGGAGGTGGAGAAGAACAGTGAGGTGGGCTAGTCATTGCCAAGCGCTGCGTGTGTGTGCGCCCGAGAGCAGAGAGAATTCCCGGGGACGTGTGGGCATGTGCTTTGCTTCTCACTTCACATGGTTTTCTTGTGAACATGAAATAAGAACTTAAGTAACTGCATGGCAAACGTGCTTATGGCCCTCGCCGAGTTTCTACAAATGAGAACTCCTTGCTGTATTCGAAGCCTCCTTTTTAATCATTCACCATATTCTAATTGTAGGTTGGGGGGAAAGTATAATTAGCGCATCAAATGCATCGTTTCATGGGACAAACCATGAGTAAATATTTAAGTCAAGGAAACAAGTCAACTAAATTAAACGTATGAAATTGCAGATGGCTTGGTACCAAGGAGCACAAGGCCACCAGGGCATCCTGACTGATTCTGCAGGACACCTGGGGTCACTCAGGCCATAGGCCAAAGGCTTAAGCTCTTACTGTGAGTGTTCTCCAAAGTCTGTGGGAAACTGTGGTCCGAGGTGCCCAGCCCTACAGTGCAAATCAGAAAGCATGAAAATCATTCCTTCCAAAGGAACAACGTGCTATGTAATGAGCCAGCTGTGATGTAAGGGGCCAGGATGCGAGGGTGGCCTGGCGTCCCCACTAGGCAGGCCTGTGCTGGTCCTGGTCTCTGCCTCTTCTCCCTGCCTGTTCTCTGTCGTGCTCACCTGAGCAGGCAAATGTCAGCCGCACGAAATTCATGCTGCTCTACCCTGGAGGCAGGACTCAAGCAGGCCCCTGTGTCCTCGCCACCTGGGAAGGACCAGGTGAGCCCCTGGGGCCAGGGACTTGGGCACCTGTTCCTGTGCTAACAAGGGATCTAGAGAGTGGGTGGAACAAGCTTGGTTCTCGAGGAAGCTGGCCGGGCTGCAGCTCAGGATGACCCACAACTTGTTCCCAAGGTCCCGCAGTGACACCCTGAGACAGGTGTGGGCAGGGCTGCTGTCAGGGGCTCTGCAGGCTCCACCGTGCCTACAAGGGCAAGAAGCTGGGTGCTTCCAACCGCCTGAGTGACCATAGAAGCAGACACAGAAAACTCAGACCCCCAGCAAGGTCCAGAGCAAACCTGAAGGACCTTCCAGAGTCCCCTCCCCGCAGGGTCCCACGGGATGAGCCTCCTTCCTCCAGCATGGAGCTGTGACCATGCGTGTGCAAGTTGCCTGCCAGGCTGCGCTTCAGAGGCTCAAGAACCAGGGCTGTCCTGGGCGCGTGTCACTCAGGCACCTCTGGAAGCAGGCACTCAGCATGAACCACGCTGTCGGTGACAGCAGTAGGGTGTACTACACCATCCTGGACAGGAAGGGGTGCCACCCTCCAGGGATCTAAGTCCCACGCGTCGTGGAAGCCTCTTTCTGAGGGTGGTAGCCCCAGGTCTGCTCTATTAACTCCTGCACAGGATCCAACGCAGGTAAGTGAGTCACCAGGTCCAGCAAAACCTCGAGGACAAGGTGACCTGGGAGCTGGAGCCACAGCAGGCTTTGAAGCCACCCTGGGGTAGGGAGCGTTGTGAGGCTGGGCGGTTCTCGGGGATGACGTGTGCTGTAATGAGCCAGCGGTTCTGCTGAGGGGCCAGGACGGCAAGGGCAGCAACCTCAGCCCCTACTGGGCAGCCCTGCTGGGTCCCATGGCAGCCTGCTGTGGTCCTGGCATGTGAACAGCTCAGGGCCCTTTGCTTCAGCGCTGACCATCGCCATCTCGGTGGCTCCTCTCAGCTCTTCTTCCCCTCCAGCCTCCTCCAGGGAGGAAGCCACACCCCACAGCGGGCCAGGGAGGTCAGTTTGGACGCTCAGTGGGCGCACCTTGCCCCCTGAGGCTGAGGGAAGCACCCAGCCTGCCTTGCCCTCGGCAGCACTCTCCTCCTTAATTATGGGATTCCTGCCAGGAAGGTCTGACAACACCCACCTCCATTCTCAGATGGCACCACTGGACTGGAGACAGGGGGGCCCTGTATGGTGGCCATTAAGAGATGACTATGATTTAAGATCTCCTTGACCAAGTTTGTCAATCATTTGGAAGGTTCTAGGCAAGGGAATGTTTTGGATTAGTTATCAAAATCTAAAGTTAGGGGCTGGGGCTGGGGCTCAGTGGTAGAGCACTTGCTTGGCTGGCACATGGGAGGCACTGGGTTGGATCCTCAGCACCACATAAAATTAAATAAATAAAATAAAGGTATTGTGTTCGTCTACAAATTTAAAAAAAATTAAAAATCTAAAATTGGGGGATCCTCATGGAAAGACCAAATTTCCAGATCTCCTGAATTTGGGCAGAACTATGCCTGTGGCCATGCCCCGCAGCTGCCATCCCAGGATGGTAGGAGGCCCACCCCGGGGGCACCTGTCTGGCCTGTTCTCCACCAGCCCCTGCTTCCCCGGCTCTGAGGCCCTGTTGAGAGGGAAATGTGGGAAGTGCATTGCTGACCCCCTGTTCTTTGGGCCCTCCAGTCCCAGCCTGGGCTGCTGACCCCGCCCTGTGTCACCAGACTCTCCTTGAGTTTCACGAGCCTGCCCCATACCTGCCTTGGCATCAGGGAGCCAGCAGATGACACCTGCTGAGAGCTCTCCTGTCCACCCACACCCATTTCCTTATTAGCCACCCTCCCTTGGGCTACGGGAGTCGGGCTAATGTGATTTCCTGAACATCCATCACATTAATCCACTGGCTGTCACCTTGTTTTTTGAGCCAAATGAAAAACATTTGTTAATTTATAACAAACCAGCGACACCTGAATTTCATTAAACCACGTGGGACTGAGGACACCTTTGCCTTCATTCCAACATGCACAGGGGCAGGCCCACCGGGTACCATGTTTCCTTAGCAGGTGGGGTGAAGAAGACTGGCCAAGCTGCTGCCACCAAGGGAGGGAAATTGGTCGCGCCCTCTAAAATCTCTCATCTACTCCAGCTTTTATTTGAGAAAATTTTTCTTGTTTTGGAAAGAAATACCCCAGTACCCTTGGCTCTGGAAATACTGTGACAGCCCCCTGGGAACACCTTTCATCACTAAGTCATCTCTGCCCCGCCTGCTTCCACAAGTTATTTCATCCGACTCAGGCAGGTACTAGGAACCATAGTAACACTGCTCACCCACCTGGAGCACAGGTTGTGCATAGCCACTGCCACAGCTGGCCCGTGCTGGCAGGTTCTGCCTCCTCACACCCAACCCAGGGCAGAGACAAAACATTCCAAAAACATTTCATCTGTACCCAAATGCACTTTTGACTTTTTGTCTTGTCATTGTTCCCTAAACAACGCATTTATGTAGCACATGCATCGTAGTAGGTATTATAACTAATCTGATGGTTTGAAGCCCACGGGAGGATGTACACAGGTCCTGTGCAAATACATGGCCGCTTTACATAAGGAACTTGAGCAGCCACACATTTGGCTTTCTGAGGGATCTGGAACATGTCTCCTGCAGACACCGGGGCCGGGGGAGGGATGAAGCTCATCTACCCCTGTGTCTGTCATTGCGCATCACACACACTGTTCTGCACGGCCACAGCTGGGAGGAGCATGTCTCTGAAAACCCTGGGCTATTAGAGTCCCATGTCCCCCCAGGTGCAGGTAGATAGAGGGCCTAGAGGGGACATCACCTTGCAAAGGGGAGCTCATCAGTTCAGCTGTGACAGCCACTCCAAGCCCGTCTGCCAGGGGATGGGGACCAGAATGTTCCAGGCTGGCGCTAAGAGCAGGTGACCAGTGGGGGCAGTCCAAGGCAGATGGGGACAGGAACACTGGGCAGATGCTGACCTGGGCCATTGAGCAGCTGCGGTTGCATGGCCTCCAGCTAGAACCCCAGAGACATGGCCTGTCTTCCCGCCTGCTGCAGTCACTCAATGGATCATAGCGTGATGCCACCTGTATATACACGCACAGGACCATCCCTCTGTGTCTGCAGGGGCCCTGAGACGTCAGTGACTATGAGCTAATCTCATTCTGGGTCCTGAGGCACCTTTACCAGCCATCACAGCTACCATTGTAGTTTCCAATCTGGTGAAGGGAAAAGAAAGACTCCTGTGGGGGTGTGGGTAGCAGAGGGCTCTTGTCATCAAGGGCCCTTTGAAACAGCCAGTGTTATCAGGGCTATGGTGGTCCAGAGGGGGACAGAAATGTGACTTCAATGCCACTGTCCAGAGCAGGAGTGCCACAGAAGGCCAATCCAGTTCACAAGCCAGGAGGGGCCTTTTCACCAAAAAATCACAGAAACCAGCCCAGTGAAATAACCACTTGTGTGGTTTGTTTCTAAAATTGTAGCTTCTAATAAAGTGACTGTCTCTGTGGAAAAGAGGCAACCACCCAGTGAACAATCCACTCTAAATTGACTCATTTTGTGAAGAAGTTGCTCTTTTTGTGAAGAACAGTCTCTGAAAGCAGAATTATAGAAAATTATTTGAACATTTTAATCAGAGTTTCTCTGCTCTTCAGGAAAGAGCCACATAAAGCCTGTGACCGTCCCCACAGGGCCCATTGCTTCCAGCCAATTAACTAGGGTGTGACGTGACTTCCCCAGGGCAGCTGGTCTCTGCCAAGGGTGGTTTGAAGCTGGTTCTCAGGAGTGGACATGTGCAGAGGAAGACAGCTCATCTGGTCAGTGGCCTTTTGATATTTTGATATCACAGCTCAAAATCCTTCATGCAGAAGGTGGAGATCTACCCCATAGGAGGTGTGGCCCATGAAGGTGTAATGGCCGAGTGCCCCTGCCCAGGGGACCCCTCAACACCCCCCTCACACCCAGGCAACAGGCAGCTCCTTCCTCCTCTCTATCTGCCAAGTCCCTCAGACCTACCCATCAAAGAGGCAGAGCTGGGCCTCCAGTTCCCGGCCTCCTTGCTGGTCAGGTGTGCAACAATGCTTTCTTCTTTCAAGATCTGGCCCGTAGCCTTGGCCTCCCCTGGTGGGGCAGAGAGCCTTCCTGGGAGTCAGTGTCTGGCTCCTCTCCTGAGATCCTCTCTCTGCTCTAGCCACACTTCCCACTGCTCCTGTTTATTTTTTCCTAGACTCCTCCCTCTCACTCTCTTGAAAGCTCCAGACCCCTTCCCTGTTCTCCTCGGTGAGAGTCTGGGGCCTCGCTTTCAAGAATCTGATGGAAGAGGAACAGGACTGATCCAGGGTTTCTTTCACAATAAAGCAAGCAACCACCGTAGCGGAGGTCCTGCCCCGTGTGGTCCCCTCACCGTGTGTCTAGAGGACCTCTCCTCAGCGACTGAGCAGGCCTCCTGTCGTAACCAGCAGGAGCCTCCCAGGGTCACCCAAACCGTCCTCTCTCTCCTCTGTCAGGCTGGGTGTGCTAAACAGAAAACAAATGGCCCCCCAATTCCAGTGCTTTTCAACAAAGTGACTTATTTCTTGCTCTGAAGAATCCAAAGGGGGTATGGGGAAGGTTCTGCTCCAGGTGGCAATTCAGGGGCCCATTGCAGGGCCCAACTCATTATGCACCCTCCATGGTACGTGCCATACCACATCCCACGCCCTGGAACAGACAGAGGGACTGGAGCACCCACCTAGCTTCCATTGCAACTCTCATGGTCTTTAGCCAGAACCCTGGTCAGCGCCTACTCCCCAGGGAGGCTGGGAAACCCTGGCCTGGCCATGTGGCCAAGAGGAATGTGAAGGGACACTGCCAAGGTGTTGCTTCCCTACACCCCAGACCACAGCTTGAGCTGGCCGCGCCTCCTCTCTAGCCAGCGGTCATGAGTCCCCTTCCCAGTTCCAGGTCTTCAGAGCCCCCTCCTGGCAAAGGTCCCCAGAGACAGACAGCCTGTCTCACCTGGAGGCAGAAGGAGGTTTTGTCTGTCGGCTGCACCTCACCCTGGAGGGAAGTCAAAGCTGTCAGAGCATCAAAATAGAAGACGCTCCCCGAGACCTCCCTTCATCAGACCCTGGCACCCCTTAACAGTGGGCTGCAGCGAGCATGGGACCAGGTCCAGGAACGAATTGCAAAGACGACAGGGAGCTGGGTCCTGCCTTCAGCTTTAGGCCTCTCCTCGAAAATCACTGTCCGAAATGCAGTAACCATCTCAGAACAGAAAAGTCCGTCTCGCCTGTGACCTCATCTGGAAGACAACCACCTCCAGTTGACACTCCTGCTGGGCATTCGTCACCCACAGGTGACAGACATTCAGGAGAAGGTAGCTACCTCTAGGTCACAGGTGCCTGTGGCTTAGGCAGCCTCCATTGAGCTGGACCATCTCAAGGGCTTGCGTTCTGAGTCTTTCGCCATTGGCAGTAGGAAAGCTGTCCCCAAAGCCCCGGTGACAAGCACAAATTAGACCCATGCATCTGGGAAGTGGCTGTCACCTTGCTCTCATCCTGTCCTAAAATCAGGTATCAAAGGGCCCAGGTAAGGGGTAGTGCATTTTAGTTATTAAAAGAAATAAAAGTTTGCTAATTTTATAACATTATCTGAACACCCTTGACCCCAGACCTCCTTGCGACTTGCTCTCTTTAAACCCAGGAACACACCCAGAAAGCTCCCGGCAGCTCCTCCACTCTGCCAGTCCCCAGGGCTCTCCCTCCCTGACCTGTCCCACCCACACAGTGCGCTGGCCCCAATTTCTCAGTTCCCCGAGGGCTGACATCTTAGGGTGTCTTCCCAACAGAAAGGACTCCATGCGGTGAGTCTTTTTTTGTTCTTTTTAATATCCCAATGTATTAAAATAAACATTGCCCAAACTGTTCTTACCAAAGACTTCAAGTTCAACTGAAAAATCGTAATACTCTATTCATAAATCTATTATTTCAATGCAATTTTCAGAGGAAGTTTTAATAAGTTAGTGAATTATATTCCTTTAAATATTTCAGAATATGTTCATAAATTTAACATATCCTGGTCCTTTTAAGGCAATGTATATTCCCAATTAATTTGAAAAGTGTTCTCAAATGTTTAAGGAACACTAGTAAATCTCACAAGTGAAACTTACCAGAACCCGCAAGTTCCCCTCAACATTCCAATCTTGTTGAAACTTCGGTAAATTCTCTTAAACTTTTCAACTTAAAATCGCAAGTCTAAAATGAATGTCTCACTACCCTGGTTTAGCTGGAATCACAGGCTTATCAACAACCTAATGGGGTCGATTATCTTAAATACTATAAATACTTTACAGACATGACATTGTCTAATAAATACTATGCTTACTACACACACACAGAAAAATAATAAACAGACCTGATTTATTTTATTATAACTATTTCTATTTATTACTCTTTCTGGATTCTAGACTCATTAAGGAAAAAAAAAATTTTAGTCTTTCCAGAAAATGTAACTTACACTCTAGCAAACTGGGATCCATCAGACCTTGATCATTGAGCTCCTCTCCTCAGTGGGCTGGATGGCTGGCTGACCAATACATGGCACCTCAATGGTGCTCATCCTTCCCAGTCCGACAGCCTCCTTAGGGCTTGTTCTAGAGCCTCTGGGAGCAAGCTCTGCATCTCTCCTCCGAGAGTTCCCCTGAACCCTCCTGCTATCGGCCTGAGTCTCACCTCTGGTAATTCCAACTTGTGGCACCCTGCTTCACCCTGACCCCTTGCCCCACCCCATTCTGGACCTCCTACGTTCCCCCCTTCAGCTAGTGCCGGGATGTGTGGACTCCTCTGCCCTCTTCTCTCCAGCTTGCTCCCCAAGCATCTCAGTCAATCCCAGAGGCACCTGCTTGTAGGCCTCTCCCATGGCCTCCAGGGCCTGAGGTCTTCTTGTGGCAGTCACTCGGGCCTTCTTGTTGAAAGTCAAGGACACACATTTCAGCTGGTGGACTGGCCATAGCTCCCTGCTCAAAAACGGCCTTCAGTTATGCCAATCTGTCTTTGCTCTCCCAACATTTCTGACCACTCCTCACTGTGGCTTTAGTTCAACTGTATTTACTCCTCTTTATGCTCAAACAGGGATTTGAGAAGAAATACTTCCACAGGGTACAGAGAGTTGTACTTGCCTAGGCCCCTAAATAATCATGTGGAGTGTCCATTAATGTCCTAAAACACTGAAAGTTAATTTTTAAAATTTTTATGGCTGGTTGTTTTTTGAATCCTACTAGATATTAAATAATATAATTATTTTAAAATAATTATATTGATGGGCATGGTGGTGTAGGCCTGCAATCCCAGAGACTTCAGAGGCTGAGGCAGGAGGATCATAGGTTTGAGGCCAGGCCAACTTAGCAAGTCCCTCTCTCAAAATAAAGGGGGTATGGAGCTTGAGGATGTTACTGAGTACTAAAAAAAAAAATAAAGTGTTATTCCTCCCTTGGTGAGCAATCATCCCAATTTTCCAGGGACCATCAGAAGCAAGCACTCCAGGAACTCCACAAGCCCTGGTTTATTGCAGAGCCTCAATCTGGTAAGTGGACTCATCTCAACAGACATCCAGAGAACTTTCCATAAAGAATGTACTGATAGAAGAAATAAAATATCCATATACAAACACTCACTGTTTTGAAAAATATCATAGTTGTCAGTCGAGATTGTCACTGGAGTAATCATTGGTGCCCTGAGCTGCCCTGTAGAAGGACCAGTTTGAGACAGACATATTGTGAGGAAGTCCAAGCTGCAAGGTCAGGCCCAGCTGAGGTCCCAGCAGGAGGTTAATGTCAATCACCTGACCTGGGAGTAATTCGGTACCTTCAACTCCAGTCCCCTGCCATTGACAAAGGCCCTGCTGAACATACTGACCTGTACAAACCATGGGTCCAGTAAAATGGTTGTTTGCACCACTAAATTTGGGGGCAGATTTTAAATGCAACAAGACTTCTTATTGAAGTTGGTTTCTTTGGTTGTTGCTTTTAAGCATCATTGATTTTGGCAGGATGGGTAGGCTCCCAGCTCATCCTGCTTTTGCTTTACCCCAAGACAGAATCAGTCATCCCTCAGGACCCTCTAGGCTCCTGGGGCTGAGTGTTAGGACCAGCACACAGGCACTAGAGGTGTGTTTCCTTAGTGTCTGGCAGAAGGGCAGCTGCTAATCTGGGGGCATTTGTGGAGGTGAAGCATGTTCACTTTTCGTATTTCATGTTTAAAACTTAAGCTGCAGGTCCCACACCACACAGCCAGGGCCTTCTCAACCAGGTGACCCCAGTTCCCCTCCCAGCCCACCATGTATGTTTTGGGTTTTCTTGACATTTCCCCTTCCATTTACTTTTCTCTACAGTTTCTCTACTGTCTTTGGGCAATCTCACTGATTCCCAAGATTTTAGCCATGGCTGTTGCTAATATGTGCTGTAATTATATGATTTCTAGTTTGTTTTTTTTTTTTTTTCCAGTTTTGGAGTGATTACGATTTACAGGATTGTCTGCCATGGCAGAGAAGTCACATGTGGCCTCTGCCAGTGGCTCCCCATGGTCCATCCTGCATATCTATAATACTATCTCAAAGCAGGAGGTTGACATGCACCACAGACTGTACTTGGTCAGTGTTGTGTTAAATCTCACATCCTTGGAACACAGTTCACAGTCCTCCCTCTGGGGAAGTGTCACCTTTGTGACTTGTTCTGTCCCCTCTCCCTGGAATTCCCACGGGCCCCATTGCCAGCCCCTGGCACCCTCCCCTTACTGTACCCAGCTCTGCAGGCTCCTAGATGAGGTTCCCCCCGCCCTGGTGAGACTGGGTCTTCTCTGGGCTTCCGTGACACCCTGACCACTTCACCCCCCTGTTCCATCTTCACCTACCTTATGTCCCTGTGATGTGGGGGCCTTTCAGGGAACATCTGCTTGAGTCCTACCATCTGATTCCCGTCTCCTTCCAGTCCAATGCCTGCCATGGAATCAGCTTCTGTTTCTAATTTGTCTTGAACAAACATATCTAGGGTCTTAGAGGAAACCATGCAATTCACAATGTTCTCCTTAACAGAGACAGAGAGTTCTCATTATCCAGAGGGGGAATGTGGGAGGGAAAGAACATAACTCCCCACGACAACCAGACTGTAGTCAGCTAAGGTGATGGTGTCAAGGAAGACACCCTAAAGAGAAAGCAATGCTATGCCTACCAGAGAGGAAAGAGGGGGTGGGGAGGGAGGAGGGAGGGAGGGAGGAGGGAGAGAGGGAGGGAGGGAGAGAGGAAGGAGGGAGGGAGGGAGGGGAGGAAGGAAGGAGAAAGGAAGGGAGGGAGGGAGGGAGGAAGGAAGGGAGGGAGGGAGGAAGGGAGGGAGGAGGGAGGGAGGGAAAGAAGGAGGGAAGGAGGGAGGAAGAAAGGAAGGGAGGGAGGAAGGGAAGAAGGGAGGGAGGAAGGGAGGGAAGGGAGGAAGGAAGGGAGGGAGGGAGGGAGGGAGGGAAGGGAGGAAGGAAGGGAGGGAGGGAGAGAGGGAGGGAGGAAGGAAGGGAGGAAGGAAGAAAGGGAGGGAAGGAAGAAAGGGAGGGAGGGATAGAAGAAGGGAGGGGAAAGGAGCCGGAGCAGAGCCTTTCGGAACTCAAGATTGATTCTGCAAACCAGAAGGAGCTCTCTTTTAAGAGGTGATTATTTATTCACAGCAAGTGACATCTATTTTCTAGCTACCTGGATATTTAACATAAGATTTGACAACTAGGAAACATACATTCTGTGCTTTACTTGCAAGCAGGCAAAACAGCTCCTCAAGGAGTGTTTGTTTGCAGAACTCCAAGGGGTGGGCAGGAGGGTGGGAAGCAGGGGCCTCAGCTGGCCCAGGAGCCCCTGTTCCTTGGCTGCGGGAGCAAACAGTTACTAATAGGGCATTATGTAAAAATGTGGATGTGTAACCGATGTGATTCTGCAATCTGTATTTGGGGTAAAATTGGGAGTTCATAACCAACTTGAATCTAATGCATGAAATATGATATGTCAAGAGCTTTGTAATGTTTTGAACAACCAATAAAAAAAGACAGTAATAAAGACTATATATTGTGGTTTTCCTGAAATGAAATAAATTCAACTTAATGACTTAAAAAAAAAAAAAGAGAAGAGGGAGGAGGGAGGAAGGCAGGAAGGAGCAGGGAAAGCTCTGTGGATGAGCTGTCAAGGGAACATTGAGTGCCTTTGACAGGGAACAAAGGAGAAAACCCAAGGATGATTTTCCCCTGAGTATAATATTTATATGAAACCCATTGTCTTTAAAGCCTGTGCCACTAAAATTAGAAGTAGACTCAGAAGGAGTTTAGATAAAGGCATGGACAATTGCCAGGGAATTTAAATTACTTTAAATTAAATTACTCCAGAGGTGTTTCATAAAAGCTCATTTAGCACTCTGTGTCAAGGGGATGGTGCTGGAAACTCTGCGGTCCCCTCCCTTGGGGTGGCTGCTCGGCTCTGCCCGCCACACTCCCTGGGACACCCAGAACCTCAGAAGGGACCCTGGTTGGAGATCAGGATGCCCTTGTTGCTGGTGGTTAACATGAGGTCATTCTGGGAGGGGGTGACCCCTAATCCACTGTGACTGGTGTCCTCATAAGAAGAGAGACAGGTGCTGGCTGATCCCGTTCCTGGAGAGAGCTCCCCATTTGGCACCTTCGTCCAGGGCACAATCCCCTCACGAGGGCTGCACAATCATGGCCTAAGAACCTCGCAGAGGCCATCTCCAGATGAATCAGGTTGGCACTGAAGCATCAAGGTCTGAACTGGCGGACACCCACCTTCAGGCTGTCCATAGGGACAGAACCTATTCCCAAGGGAGGCCACAGGTGCCCACGCCGTGAAGAGGCTGAACCATCTTTTCAAGAGCACATTTTAACCCCTGAAGACACCAAAGGCTGCCGGGTGTTCCCTGGCCACAGAAATCTACCTCCATACAATCTGAAACCTAGAGCTTAGGGATGTCAAGTTGGGCTACTTAATAATTATGCTGATTAGCATTTTTTTTTAAGTTTGGAACACTCTCGAAACTCTAGACGGAATGAAATGAAGGAAGGAGTCTAGTGGCTCCAGGAGAGAAAGCTCACTGGCCTCGGGTGACTCCAGCCGCCTGTCGGCACTGTCTGTTCCTTGCCTGCAAAACGAGACCTCGACACCGCTTCACAGGGTTGTTGGGGAGATGAAATGGGGGCTACGTGCCTAAAACACTTGTGGCATGGAAAAGCTCAGTAGGATAGTCCCACCACTTGTGACAGAACAGGTGGCATCTCCCAGTCGTGATGACATCCCTCCCAGCTAGAGGAGCAGCACCCCCAGGAGTGCAGGTTGGTGAGGCTCCACCATGTAGGCGCCCATCGCCACCTGGTGGCCACGTGGGAAAGCCTCAATTGTGGTTCTCCAAGGAGAATCAGCCCTGCCATGGCTTCCTCTCCAATCACAGGCAGAAGAAATGAGAATCCAGTAACTGTCTTTTAACTCATCAATTAAAGCGATGACAGGGACGCCATGTGCTTGAGCCCAGGAGAACACTGGAGCGGGAGTTCACCTTATCTTTCCTTAAGCCATATATCTGTCCCTACCCCTGTGGGTGAGAAAATTGGAGTTAGCCTGAATAAATCTTTTTCTTCCCTATGTGCCCCGAAAGCAGGATAGTGTGCAACAAATACTCGTAGATTGAAATAGTGAGTGACTCACAACTATTGGCACAATATGCTGGATTTTTATTGAGCACTTATTATATGCCAGGCCAGCTCTGAGGATGCACTGGATTATGTCCACTGCTGCAGGAACACAGTATGTAGCAAAGAAACACCCTGCTCAGAATACATGCTTAGCTCATAAAGAATCAGGACCAGATATTTATCCAGTAACAGGAACCATCGACCTCAAAACTGCTTAGACATTGCATTAAAATGGGAATCCACAGATATGGAGACATCTGGTGAGAAAGAAAAGCAGCCAATAAATAGGTATCGGGGTCACATACTCCAGCAGGCCACGTACCTCCTCAGTGGCCCAGGGATGCGAGGTAAACCTTGTCCATGGTCCCTGGAAACCTGCAGGTCCTGGGCCCAGATGTGCCTCCAATACCAGGTCAGGGGCCAGCTGCAGAGATGCCTCCGGAGCCACCAGCTGGGACCTGGAGTCCGACTTGCTGCTGTTCCGTGACTCACGGGAGATGTGTCCTCGTGCCAGCCTGACACCTACCTAGAGACCCTTGAAATCAGCAAATTTATATTTGTCCCACAGTGGAAGTGGCATACCCTAAGAACCACACAGAGCTCCCCCCTCTTCCTGGGCCCTGAGTTCAACTACAGCGAAATCCATGGGCCCCTGAGGCGACCGCCCCACAGCCCCACAGGTAACAAGGGAGGCGAGCCAGCTGGTGGGTGACTCAGGTCCTCTGGCCCCAGGTTGGCCCCTGCGGTGTGACCCCCACTCACCCTGGGGTGTGCCATCCCTGGGACTTCACCACTTCGTAGGCAGCTGCCTCTCTGCTACACGTGGGGCCACACCCAGGTGCCATGGGAAGCCAGGCAGGTAGCACACGGGAGTGCAGCCGGATGGGAGGCCTCAGGACACCAAGGCAGGGGCCACGTAGGGGACAGTGGCTGCTGCCCGGCTCCGGCCAGTGGCTGCTCTCAAGAGGAACCAGTATCTGGGCTCTTGATTTTACCTATTGGAAATGGTGTACTCTCCCCAGCCCCCCAACACCCAGAATATTCCAAGACAAATAAAACAGCCGAGGGATCAGTCTCCTTCAGGGCCAGAGTCCATATGGAGGCTTCCAACTGATCAACTCCAGCCCCAAATGCAGCCCCCATTCTCGGCCTCCATGTGAGCACCACAGATCTGCTCCATCTGCCCTCACTCCTCTCTGCTCCAGCACCCTCTGCCACAGATTGAGAGCAAAGTACTCCCAAGTTTGATCTTCCCTTGGGGACACTTGGACCCTCTGATCTTCCTCCCCTGCCGATCGCCTTTCCTGATCTACGTCTACAATGCTCCATCTCTCAAGGCAGCATATCAGGAAGGGCTCCCTTACCTGGGTTACTCTTTTCTGCAAGTCCATACCACTGTGCTGTTCTTTTCCCCCATGGCAAAGTCACCACTTACCAGCAGGATAGGTCTGCTCCAGAGGGAGCGCAGAGACAGGGGGTCCAGGAATAGAAAGCCTGGCGGGTGGCAGGGGTAAGGGAGAGGAGAGCAATGCACAGAGGCTATTTTTACCAGGGCTCTTCTCTCTTGGACTCTGCGTGTTGAGCTGGAGCGAGGCAGATTCTTGCTGGAAGGGGGTCTCTGTGGACAGGAGCGCCAGAAAGCAGGGTCTGTTTCTGACTGGAGCTGTCCACCAGCATGCGTGGGGTGGCTGGGCCCGCACGTGCTGCCAGCAGGACAGAGTGGTCACTCTACGCAGGAGTCAGGAGGTCTCTCCTTCCCTTGGCCAGTTCTCTACAAGCCTATCTCGGCCTCCTCTTCCCCGTGAGAGACCCGAGGCCCATGCCGAGCTCCCATCCGCCCATGACCCAGTGAGCTCTTGGCCTAGAAGATCCTGGGAAGGACACAGGGGCTTGAAACTCGAGTCCTGAGCCTTAAGTGTGGGGCCCACTAGAGTCCGGCTGTCTCTGCTGGGAATTCTCAGGTGTGCCTCCTGGGTCCCACCTCTCTCCCTCCCTCCCTCCCTCCCTCTCTCCCTTTCTTCCTCCCTCCCTCCCTCCCTTCATCCTTTCTTTCTCTGTTTCTGGACCCTTGGCCTGACACTGGCACGGACTCAGGGCACCACGTGGAGTGGAAGAATACCTGGGTCACATACCAGGTGATTCCTGACACATCCTTTATAGAGCCAGGACAGACCTGGGGCTGTGGGGTCAGCCATGGTGGGGAGCAGGATGTGGTGTGGCCATCAAGGAGCAAAGGAGGCTGTGCTGACCAGCGAGTCTGCACCCTGACAGCGCTGCTGGCTGCAGGACTGCCCATGCTCTGCAGGGGAGTGGACCACCCCCTGGGACCAGTGCAGCTTCCTGGCTACAGCGGGCAGTCAGGTTAGAGAAGACACAGCCCTTGAGATAGGGGACCTGAGCAGGCAATGTGGGACCTCCCTGTGCCATCTCTGCAACCTCCTGGGAACCTGGAATTGTTTTAATGCAACTTTCATGTTGAGCGACACTAAATACCTTCAATCATATGCTTCTGGAGGTCAGAAGACCACAGACCACAAAAGATATATGTGTGTGTGTGTGTGTGTGTGTGTGTGTATCACCAATAATGACTGTTGTGTAGCGTGGAGACAGTGCAGCATGTGGTCATTAGCAAGGTGATAACCTGTGTGTCCATGGTGAGGTTAAATTGTTAACATATTAAATAAGTGAAGTGGGATGTTGAGCTTGGGCCAGCAGTGGCCAGCCTGCAAGACAGGCCTGATAACCTCAAGGTTTTGATTTATTTTTTTCCTAGTACCAGGGATTGAACCCAAAGGTGTTTAACCACTGAGCCACATCTTCAGCCCTTTTTATTTTTTATATTGAGACAGGGTCCCGCTAAGTTGCTTAGGGCCTCACAATATTGCTGAGGCTGGCTTTGAACTCTTGGTCCTCCTGCCTCAGCCTCCTGAGTCACTGGGATGACAGGTGTGCACCACTCCCCCAGCTCGTTTTACCACTGATTCTTATTTTTTCCTTGAAACTTGGCCAACCAAGATCCTGGTCCACCCTCACCCTCCACCTGCTCCATGACACCCAGGCAACACCCAGCTGAATTTCCTCATACAGCCTTCAGCTGAGTAGATTCTTTTCTTAGGTAAAACAGACAAAAATCTAAAGAAAACTTAAAACAGAAAACCAGGCCTTCTCTCTGCGTGGGGAGCAGAGCTTTATGCGGGGTTTGCTGGCTCTGAAGGGTCAGCCCCTCGCTCCTGTGCAGTACTGAGGTTCCTGGAGGCACCCATGCCCGTCTCCTGGGGCTTCCAGGCTCCGAAGGTGCCCCTGAAACTGCACAAATCAGCAACATCATTAAAAAACACTCAATGGGTCACCACTTTGACCAATTTCCTCAATCACAGACTGAGCCTGCGCACCTGCTGGAGCCGCCCCTTTCAAAGCGCAGACCAGGAAGGTCAGGGATCCTCTCCCTGCCTGTGGCCTTGTCTCTTGGCTGAACTGAACTTGAACCTGGGGAGCTGCTTCCTACAAAAAGACCCAAAGGAACCCTTAGTGACTCGTGGCTTTATTTTTATACTTTCTTTTCCTTAAGAATAAAAAAAGGCAACAATTCTGGCAACCTCTGTTGGTCTTGGCCATTTGCACCCTAGATGCCAAGAGCCTGGGTGGACACACGTCCCCCTGACTTTGGAGGGAAACGGGAGTGGCTAGTGCTTTCCTTGTGGCTGCTCCTTTGCTGTCCCCTGCACCAATCTTCTCCTACAGTGCCGTGTAAATTAATTTGTGAGCAAATCAAGAAACTAACAGAAGACCTGTGAGCCATTTCACAGGGAACACAGCTGTCTCAGAGGACTCAATCTCTGTGATGCCACTTTGCTAAGACCTGTGTGTGCATGTGTGTGTGACAGGGGGGACTGTGTTTTGCTGCATCAACAAGCAAACCCAAAGTCTCATGAGTGTGTGCAGTGGGTATATTTCTTGCTTTCATGACATACCCACCACCGGCTGGAGGGGCCCTGTATTCTGTCCAGGACTGAGGACAACAGAGCCCCTCGTAAGGTATCAGCCATAATCACCACGAGGGAAGGGGAATGGGTCCCTTTACTGGGGCTGTTGTGAGTTTCCTTGCTTCTTCTAGCCACTGAGACATAAGATATTTATTTTTTTTAATTCTGCACTCCTGAAGCCTAATCATTTCCTCAAGCTCCTTCCTGATGTGACAGGAAACCTGAAGCCATTTCACAAGTCTAGCATCATCACAGGGGTCTTTCTGACCTGGGAGCACATCTGGGACAGCAGGGACAAGGGCAGACATAAGAGAAGCAGGTGTTAAATGTTGTTCTGAAGGCGTGCGACTGAAGTGAGAAAGCACAGGCGAACTGGCCCGCTGAGCACCCAGGAAACCTACCAGCTCTGGCTCCAAGCACTGAAGGAGCAGCCTTGGTTGCAGAGGCCTCTGACCAATCTCAGTGCCACACGCTCCTGACACCCCCGGGTGCTGCTGGCAGACAGCGGATCTCAGAAGAGAGGGAGGCACTGCACAGGTCACCGTCCACTCAGCAGCTGTGGATGGACCCTTGGTGAGGAAGTTGTCAAACCTGAGGCCCCCCTGTCCATCCAGGAGCAGAGGGAGGCCGCGGGCTGAGGGCTGCAGGTATTAAGTCAGACATGGACGCAGCAGAGATGTTGGGACATCAGGGAGGAAACTCGCCCTGTCGTGTCTCCAGGCAAATCGCCGCCTTTGGGTTCCCTGTCTCGATCCCAAGGGAAAAGAAAATTTCTCCTACCTTTGCCCCCAGCAGGAAGTCACCTGGGGGCCCGGCAGTGGGCCAGCACTCAGAGACACCTTCCAGAGGGTGTGCTCACCCCACAGAGATGGAGGGTGCCCAGGCAGGGAAGGAGATGCTCCTGGACACCAAGCTGGCAAGAGATGCATGCGGCTTTGAAGAGGATTGGCATGAGTCCCTGATGCACAGAAGGTCACCCACCCTGGCTCTCTGGACCCAAGGAAGGGTCGTCCTTGCCTTCGGGCACCAGGGAATGATCATGTCACCATTATGGCTTTTGAGTCTAGCCTCCCAGTGAGGAATGTGCACCTTCCTGGAAAGGGTCTCCGTGGTGCAGGACAGTCTGGGAAAGCTTAGGTGATATGGAGTTAGCTGGTGTCAGCCAACCCAGGCAGGTGGGGACCCACCAGGTGAGGAGGCTCCTCTGCAAGCCCCGTCCTCCTGAGCTCGGGGCCCCAGGAACACAGCAGAAGAGGGCAGGCACTGGGGTCCTCCTCTGGACCTGACCTTCCCACCTCCCCCTGTGGTCCATCCCCAGCAGAGTCCACCCTTTCCCCACACTGTCCTTCTTAGCCCATGTCTGGTGGCCACTTGTGCCTTCTGATAGAAGATCTCAGCCCTCCAGGGAGCTTCTCTGGATCAGTGTCCTGCTTCCCCTGTATCTGGGTGGTGCCCAGATCTGAGGGAACACACCCAACCCAAAAGGCTGCCAGGGAGATTCTAGAGAAGAGCTTCAGGCAACAAGAAAGCCAGCAATCCCCACTCCCCCACCATTTCTTTTCTGGGTGTGACTCCCATGTTGAGATGTGATGCTTGGAACCTCTCCAGCTCCTTTGTGACCATGAGGCAACCTTCATGAAGATGAAGAACCATCCAGGAGGGCTGACAGAGAGAACTAGGGAGACGCTGATCATGATGCAAGTGGGATTTTATTTTTCTTTCCTTTTTTCTTTTTAACTAGACAAATAATTCCTGTTTATTGGTAAACCTTAGGAAACACTAAAAACAAAAGAGAGAGAAATAAAACCGTCATCCCCCGGGACCTCAGGCCATCTATGTTTCTTGTTTCTCTCTTGGTGCTCTAGGTTTTGCTTATCATTAATCCTCCCCCTGCACAGGACACAGACTCCTTAGCTCTCTGCCTCCCTGCCCTCCCTTCTCCAAACAGAGGCCGTCAGCTCTGGGTGACCTCATGAGCTTGTTCCTAAACCCAGTCCTGGGGCTGCCTCCTGCAAGGGGCCTGAGTTATCACCTTTCCGACCCTTGGACACATGCCCTAAGGTCATCAGCCTGGGAAAGATCCATCTTGGCTTGCAGTGTTGGAAGTCGCTGTCCCTGGCTGGCTAGCCTGCTGCTTTGGGACTGCAGTGAGGTGGCAGGTCACCCTCGAGAGCATGTGGCAAGCAAAGCAGCTGACCTCCAGGCCAGGAAGTGAGGGAGAGAGGAGGGGCTGGGGACACGCTCCCCCTTCCCAGCACATCCCTGCCTCCTGGCCCCTCTTCTCAGAGGGTCAGCACCTCCCACTCTGGGGACCATGCCTGTTGCGTAGACCTTTGGGACCTCCCAGGTGTGCACCAGGCCACGCTGTTTTCCTGCGGACATGGGCTGCCCCAGTTTCCACAGCAGGATGGGCCAGGTGCTTCCTGGTGTGTTGGTGGAGATGCTGGCACATGCGGGGAAAGCTCTGTTTGCTCCTCGCGGGAGTCTCAAGCCCTCTCTTTAGAGGCTTGGGGGCTGAGAGGACAGCAGTTCAAGACCAAGACGTTCTCCTCACAACAGCAGAGGAAGCTTCCGGAGGGTGGAAGTCACGGGTGTCCTAGGAGGTGGCCCCAGACCGTAATCACTACAGATTCAGGGCCTTTCTAGTGACCCACACTGGCCACCAAAGGACACAAAGGACACAGGCTGTGGGTTGAGAGGGCCTTGCCAGACAGGGCGGATGCTGAGTGAGTGTTTTGGAGGGTCTGGGGGTTCACCGGCGCAGTGGGAGGTGTGGTTGGAAAAGCAAATAGTGAGGAAAGCCAGGGATATGAACAACTGTCTCTAAACCGCTTTGATGTCAACAAACTTAAAAACACACGCTGCTCAAATAAGACTCCTGATCCTTTGCAGAGGGAACCACTTTAAAAAAAATGCAGTGATGCCCGACAGAAGCCCTAAGGGTGCTTTTGTGAGATTTCCAATGCTTAAGTGTGTGCACAGCTAAATTTCTAGGTATGTAAATGGGGGCTGGGTGCAGACAGAGCCTGCTTCCCTGACACATGTGCACTTAGAACCTGGAGACACAGGGCCAGGGTGCCTCTGGGTCCCTGGTGGGATGGCTCTGTCATCACACTGGTCTCAGCCAGTGACAAACAAAATCATCTCCAATACATGCTCCTCTTCAAAACAAGTGATCCTCAAGTGGCTGCAGTTAGCTCCTCATTAGAACAAGCAACACCACCCTCTCCCTCTCCAATATGTGCACATGTTGTGATTATTCTTTAGCAACTCATAGATCAGGTCGAGTGTCGAGTCAAATGTCAATTAAGATGAGCAGGTTCCCCCGAGATGGGGCAGGCGATCCTGAGGAGCACAGACTCTGCCCTGGCGTGACCACCTGTACAGACAGGAACTGGTTCCTTCTCTCTCTCCATGTCAATGTCACCTTCTGGAGTACAAAGACAACAGGTGAAAACCTCAATGGATAAGTGGACCATGGTCAGAACAGGTGTGACATTACAATGTGGACCCACCATGTCCCTGATAACCAATCCAATGGGGAACTCTGCAGCCAGCAGCTGGGGGCGGTCAGGACTTGGACAGCAGCTCTGAGCATTTCCATTGGCACTCCACTGCCTGCCCAGGACCAATCAGAGACAGCCGATGTGCTGCCCCCGAACCAAAGCACTTGGGGAGTACAGCCCCCAAGGGCTATCCAGAGCTGCCCTTCCCCCACTGTATGTCTTCCCCACCACCCATCCTGCCTTGGAGATGGCCAAATGCAAAAGTGTAGCCAAAGACCAAGTTTAGTGGCCAGTGCTGCTCTCACCAGGGACATCTTCATTTATCCATGCAGGAATAGCACCACTTTATCATCATGTTGCTACAGGCTTTGATTAGGGCTCTGAGCCGTGCCCCCTACTTTGTGGACACCTTAGCTTTCTGTCTCCCTGTCCAGTATTGTCAGGCCCTCCTGAACCTGGAACCTATAACATAGCCACGGAGACATAGAGTGACCTCTCTGCACTTGCTCTTCCTTGACAATGAGCAGAGAGCTGAGTTCCTGCTTGCCAGAGGACCCCAGAGCTTCAGTCCTCAACACACATGCAATCACCTGGAGATACTTTACTCTGTACCTACAGCACCGGTTCGAATCCTGGGCTTGCAGGGAAGTTGCCCAGAGGGTCTGTTTTTTATAGACGTGGAGAGAGGGTGCACATGCTGGTGGGACTCACGGGGGGGGGGGAGTGAGGGGCTCTCTGAGGACTCTGGCTGTTGTTATTTGATTTTCCTCAGGAATCAGCCAGGCTGAAGATACTGCTCTGCATGTAAGAAAATAGATTTCCCCAAATGGATGCATTGGCCCAAGAGATGATGAATTGCCTTTCTCCCCATTGTGCAAATCAGAAATGGAAATAGATGAAGCAAGGCCAGAGCAATGTCATGGCAGAGGGGGCTGGATTTCCGGAGGAGGATCACTGTGGAGATGAAGAGGTGGCTGGGGTCAGGGGTGCCCCCTGCTCTGGGCACAGAGATAAACAGGGACAAATCTCCAGTTACCCAGCAGGTCCTGGGTGGCTCTTATCGCCCAAACCTGCATTTGTATTGACTTGCATGTTCTTCAATATATTCACAGTCCTGCAATTTTAAATGGAAATAAAATCAATTGAGCAGGTCCCAGGGAATCCCTGGAAAGCCGAGTGGGAGAAATCTTCCTCCTCTTTAACAACAAACAACAAACCAAAAATGCATTCTCAAAGCATTTATTAGAAATTCCTGCACAAGGTAGATGTCTGTCGGGTTTTGATGAGCACAGTATTGTATAAATGCCTACGAAATCCCAGCCCAGAGCCAGAGCGTGCTGACCCAAACAAATGGAGGAGTCCCCTCCAGACACAGTCCAGCTCATGTCCCACAGCACCTGGCTATCAAAGGCCTCAGGGTGGGGGAGTTGTTAGAATGTTGGCCATGGTCACAACATCCCTTAGAGATATGAAGCCGTCTCTTTCACAGCTAGTTTTTTGGAACTTATGGGGGAAAATGTCAGGAAGAGGTAGGTGAACTGGCCAAAGGCTGCATCAGCAACTGGACACAAAGGTTCTTCCTGGCTTAGGGGCCAAAGCTTGTTTCCATTTGCTCTGCTTTTGCTCTTTAGAATAATGAGAGTAAAACTACCTGCTATAATGAGCAAGCCCCCAACATACAATGGTTCAAAGAGGATCACTATGAATTCCAGAGCCAATGCTTCTGTCTAGTGAGCAGCTCTCCTGCGGGGCATGATCCAGGGCCCACCTTCTGCACCTTCCACCTGCAGCTTTGAGCTTGGGTGCAGCTGGGTGGGCATCCAGCAGGAGAAACCTCTGCAGAGGGTGCAGGTTGGTTATGAGAGGTTGGCACAAGTGGGGATGGGAGGGCGGGGCTCCTCCCCAGCTGCTCACCTGCCATTGGCTAGGAGTTGGTCACATGGCTCAGCAACTACAGGGAGGCTGGGAATAAAATATGACCAACAGGGAGAGGAAGCTGGTCAGCCAGTGAGGATCCAGTCTCCCTTGAGTCTTTAAGAACCCAACCAGGACAAGAGTTGACAAATATCCAGGAGGCCAGGGGGAAGCACAAACTCCCACTGCCTGGTTCTCCCAAAAGAAAGTGATTTGAAGACATAGTAGAAAGACCATTCATCTGTAATTTTCAAAATGAAATGCTCCAAGTGACAGAAGACCTAAATGACACAAAGTGAGTATCAATATAAAACATAAAATAACCTCTCTTCTCTCCAAGGTGGAAGAGAAAGGTACAGAGTATTTGCACACACACAGGAAAAAAAATAGCCTGTTATAATCAGCGATAGGATATTCCAGAGGGAACTTTTTATTTGTATTTCCTAAGCATGGACATGAGCAGACCCAGCTGGCCAATCCACACAAAGCCCTTTGCTCCCCTACAGGCACAGAAGGGTGTCGAGAAAGCAAGAGCCTCGGTGTCTGGCTGGTGTGTGGGGATCTCACAGAAGTATTTGCCGGGCCAGGTGACTAACATGTAAGAGAGCAGAGCAGGGAGCACGCTGGTCTGGGCTCAGCCATCACTCCACCTGCAGCACCCTGCAGTGTCTCACCTGCAGCAAGCCTGAGGCTGAGCTGTGGTTACCCCTGCCTCGCAGATGAGGAAAGCCTATCAGTGGGTGGAGATGTGATAGTTCTTCCTCACCTGGGAGAGGTTTGCATAAAATGCCCTCAGGCCCTGTGAGGGACTGGCTTGATGCTAAAGCTGTGAGAAGGAAGCAGGAAGGATTCTCCTTCTCCTTTGAGCCTCAGGGGTCACAGAGGTAACCTCAGAGAAAGATGAGGGAAGACCTTGCCTGGGAACCTGTGTCCCAGCACTGGCCTGAGCTCCTTGCCCCCAATGATGAGGCTTCAGCAGACCAAGGGAAGCGTGAAGGCAGGAGGAGCAGCAGGGGAAGGGGGCAGGCGGGGCTCCAGGGGCCAGAACCCTGGGGCAGGAGCCTGTGTGTCCTGAGACCATGGAGGCACTGAGGCACAGAGGGGGCGGCTCTCTTCAGGGGTTTGGGAGTCTCTCCTGGGATCCACCATTGTGTCCACCAGAGTCCAGAGACGCCACCTTCATGCCAGTAGAGCCTCTCACCAAATTTTGGACAATTCTCCATTCCCAAGACAGGATGCTGTGGGAGAGGGGGGCATGGAGAGCCTCTGCCTGGCTTCCCTGTACAGCCAGAGGGGCTCTGGATTCCAACAGATGCCCACCCACTCACCACGCAGCCTCGAGACAGCTATTTAGCATGCACCCATGAGCAACCCTGGGATAAACACTTAGATTTTTAGAATCAGCTTCATCCTTTGTAAAAGTGAAACAACAACATTGCTTCCCTCAAGGTCTCTGTGTGTGTGTGAGGGTGTGTGTGCACGTGTGTGTGACTTAGATCTAAGCATGAGCATGTTGCCCATCTGGGGCACAATGCAGGTGGCCTTTGGCAAACACTGGCCCCTCCTTATTAATGAGGTTCCTGCTTGCCAGCAGATTGTCCTTCTCTTTACCTGCTTGGCTTCCTCGCGGCTCAAGCATCATGGGCTTGGAAACGGCTGATGTTTCTCCATGTTTTAGGAAATATTGTATCCTTGGCAATCTTCGGTTTGGACAAGCAGTAACAATGTCTCTGATTAGAATTGCCTACAATGCAACAACAAATAATGGTCTCCACTTTACTTCCTAAAATCCATCCACACGTGCATGAGCCGTGCTGAGTGCCCTCCCTGTGGTTTGTCCCGGCCACTGTCAGGTTTGAGCCCTCCTGCCACCCCTGTCTTTCCCCACCCCTCCCCTGCTCTGCTGACTCTCTGCACCACTTCACTCTCACACCACTCTTCCTGGTCTTCTCTCCCCAGCTCTTGGTAGGGTGATCAGGCAGCAAATGGAAACATGCAACTCTTTGTATAAAAAGCAGGAAGAAAAGTGAAGTCAAAAATAGCAAAACCTAAAGCTATTTCCTTTAAAAACATATTACTTAGGAAAATATGTCATGTGTCATAATTTTATACAATACCATAGATAATACTTGATAATGTGATATCTGGACTGGTCATACATTTTTCTGGCTTGTTTTTCTGAAAATTCATTATTAGATAATAAAAATTTATATTGTTTCGTGTTTCCAATAGTTATAAATGAAAACGATGTCAGTTGCTCTTGGCAAATTCAAATTAATTTTGATAGTTTTTAATTTTGAGAAGGATTTTTTTTTTTTTTTTTTTTTTTTTTGCTGGTGCAATTATTACTGAAGCTATTTAGAGTATTATACAGGCTGCAACAAACTTGGGATAAATTTCTGGTATTGTGAAATATGTGTCTTAGCACATTGTGAGGCGATGATACGTGCAGAATGACTTTTCCAAAAATATTAACTTTTCATACAAATCAGTTTTGTGTATATCTCAGTTTAATTATAAATGTGAATTTGCACAAAGGCATTTCAGCATCCTAAGCTCATCGAGGTCTTAGAAGAAATGCAAAGTGACTTCCTGCTTTGTTTATAATTCAAATATGTTCCACAGCTCCAATTTCAGTTTAATTCTTAATTGTATTCTGGCTAATAATTGGTTTGTTAGAAGCATCATTAAAATAGCATGATTTTTTCACTGAATGCAGAGATCTGTACATTTAAATTCTGCATCTGAACCTGTGGATATTTGCTTTGCAACATGGTGACAGTTTTCAAAACCTGAGATTGTAATTTAGAATAAGGCTCTAGCTCCGAGATTATGTATTATTAAGTTGTCCACGTGAAGGTCTTTATTTGGTAGTAACTTGCTGACAAGTTTCAGTCTCTGTTAGGAAGTCACAGCCATTGGCTCCAGGGCCTCAGCAGCTAGCTGGATCCCACCTTAGAGGTTCAGGGCCTCCCAGGTCATCTGGAAAGGTGCAGGAGGAACACAAGGGTACGGGGTACTGGCCACAGTTGTGTTCATGGATATGTATAACACAGAAATGGACCTACTGGCTTCGCTTCTATAGTGGAATCACATGGAAAATTTAAAAAAGACCCCTTACTGCTGTGTCTTTGGATTTGTGTCACGAGTATCACATACCAAGTTCCAATCCACAGGTGTGTGTGCACGTGGGTGTGAGTGTGTGCGTGTGTCTTCCTGAATGTGCACAGGTCAGGATTCCTAGTCTAGCCCAACTCTGTCTAACTGCTGAAGGCATCATCTCATGAGCGCTGGGGCTACCAAGCAGTTCAGGCTGATTCCTGTGCTCCTCAGCCCCTCCCCTCTTCTCCGCAGTCTAGACTCTAACTTTCAGAGGCTTAAGAAGAACTGAGGTGGGAGGTTGCTAGCTCTCAGTGCCCGCTGCTCAGCTCTGGTGCCCACAAGATGGAGTGATCTGTCTGAACCTCAGCCCTCCTGACCTCCCTAGAGCTGTTCACTTTGCCTTCTAGTCCCCTCCTTTGTCCCAGCCATAAGGTGACCCAGTCCTTGATCTCCCTCTGAGACCAACCTAGTTGACCAGTTGTCCAGGGTATCCATCATCCTCAGTCACAAAGGACAGTATGGCTGCCCCTCACAGGGGGAGAAGGGCAGGGTTTATGTCCCCAGCCCCTTGCAGAAGACGTGCATGACCCTACCCCCTCTTCAATGCCAGGTGACACAGTGCCTGATGTACATACAGCTGCAGAGGCAGAGGGCTCAGGGGTCCTGGTCTGGGATCTCCAATGCCGTCCCGTCCACCACCCCAGGAAGCAAATGGGCAAAGCCCACCTTCTTCTCCTTCTGAGATGACCCCCACTGCCCCAAGCACACAGGATCTTTGTGGAGTCTAGATTCTGAGTGAGCTTGAAAAAAAAAAACAAAAAAACCCATTGCTTTTTACCTATTGTTTAGATGAAAACTTGAAAGTTTGAAGAGGCTCACATTCTTATAATTAATATCACTTTTTCTTTCAGGAGCTTGGGCCTCTGTTGGAGTTTCAACATTTGAGTTTAAATCAAATCTGAGCCAGGTCCTGGCTCATTTGCTTTGTGTTTGAATGATCACTGTGTGACAGTTCAGGGCAGTGAGCCTGAGTGTCCCGGCTATTTGGGTTGGAGAAGGGCAATAAGTTGCAAGAAATGACAGAACACAGCAGGCCCTCCTTGGTATTCTGCAGTGACCTCTGTGTCTGCGCACAGACCGCCAGCTCACCTGGGGCTTCCCTGCTTGCCCAGCAGGCCCAGGGCCAGTGCGGAGATCCCTGCTCTGTGCAGGGCTGGCTGCAGTGTGACTCGCCCCTGGCAAAAACAGAGATGAAGGGGTGAAATGTCAACCACCCAGGAGAGGCCAAGATGCTCCAGGGAATGGACCAGACAGAATTAAATAATCCTTTCCTTACCCAGCACATATAATATCCATTTTCACATTTACTTCAAGCAAAGGAATTTAAGTAAATTTTCAGTGAAAGTTTAACCAACTCATCAAAATACATGAAAGAAGTAGAAATGGAGAATTGGTGCCTCCCACAATCGGTTGATCTCTACATCCAGGACTGACGGGAAGCCGGGTCCCACCTCATGCCCTGGCTCTTGAGCCCACAGAGAGCCCTTTACGGTTTGAACCCAGTTTTCACGTCTGTGAAAATAGCGAAAGTTCCAGCGGTCAGCAGAGCTGGGGAGCAGACTCCAGTCAGGGAGGAGGCGGCTCTGGGAGCTGGGGTGTGGCCTCTCACCAGCAGGGGGCAGTGTGAGAGCAGTGTGTCTTCAGCCCAACCCCAGGAGCACAGAGCTTCCCTGTAGGCTGCCCTCCCAGAGGGTGGCCCTGTCACAGGGCCTCCTGTGGGTTATTTCTTGTTGTTTTTGCCCTCAGATTGCAGTTGTGGTGTCTTGTTTTCTAAAGTGCCATTTGCTTTGTGCTTTCTTGTGCTAAACTTTATGGCTTACATGGGAACATTGAGTCCACCTGGTTGGAAGCAGGTGAAATGCATGTGGTGAGAAGCCAGCTTTGGTCCTCGAGAGGCCTGGCTGATCTTCCAAGGACCACGGCCCTTCCTCCTGAGCCTCGGCATCTCTGTTCTGCACCAGCCTCCTGCATAAGCTCAGGGGTGTCTCATGGCTGAGTTCTCCTCAACAGCCCTGGAGAGAGATGGGTGCTGGAGAGATTGATGGTAGATAAGCAGATAGATGATAGGTAGATGGTGGATGATAAATGATAGATGATAGACAGATGGGTGATAGATGATAGTAAGATAGGTGAATGGTAGGTGATAGAGAGATGATTGATAGATGGTAGATAAGGTAGATGGTAGATGGTAGATGATAGATAAATGATAAATGATAGATGGTATGTGATAGATATAGATGGTAGATGAGAGATGGTAGATGATAGATAGTGGGCACAATCGGCTTAATCTACTCTAAGTTGACATTTTATGTAATTGATTAATCTTGTCAACCCCTCAAATTATTTTTCACATTTAAATTTTTCTCAGATTTTCTTGCCTTTTTTTAAGCATAAACATCTCATTACATACAAGTACCATATTACAAGTACCATATTAAAAACCAGAGTAATTAACACCCCCCACTCACTGGAAGGCACCGTTGTTTATGGCTGGGAACCTTGCCTTGCGCAGTCCTAGTGAATATTGGGCTTTCATGGTGCGCCCAGGGCCACAGCCTCCTCATGAGTGGGCACCCTGGGGGATATTCTCACCTTTAATTTCATTCCAAAGGAAATTTTGAAATTCTTCATCCCAATTCGATAAATAAGCTACTAGAATGGTGCTGGGCTGCTTGAATGTGCAGTCAGTGCAGGGAGATGGGACTTTTCTGTGCTTTGCATCCGCCCAGGGGCAGTACACTGTCACGTTCCTCGCGACAAAAACACTCAGGGTCACTCCAGGGGAACTGGGCTGCGGGAAATAACCACACAAGAGACAGAGATACCTTTTTCTTTGGGGGTCCTGTGATGGCTCCTCTGACCTTAAGGGTCCACAGAAAGAGAGAGAGCGAGAGCATGCGCTGACCCCTTTTATTGAGGAAAAGCCGCTCAAATGAGGCAAGGGGTCAGGTTTCAGGGGGCTGAGTCTAGCTTCGTGATGTCTGCTGTCAGCAGGTTGACTGACATCTAGGAAAGCCACACCCAAGGGCAGAGCAAGAGAAGGGGACACACAGAGGGCGATTCCATGGAACATTCTATCCCAAACAGGGCAAAGGGGTAGGTTTACAAAGGAACAGGTGAGCGTAGCTCGATCCATGGGACTGCAGGAAGGTGTGCCTATGCATCAAGACACATTCTGCTGCTTCGAGGATCGGGGCAGTGTCTAGGGCCACTACGAAGGTGACCAGATCACTATGAAAGTGACCAACAGAGCCTCTACTGAACACAGGAAGGAAAATGCTGGTCATTCAGCGTGACTGCCCCCACAGTACACATCGAGAGGTGGGCTTTTTGTGGGGTTGGTCACGTCACCGAGAAGATGGTCTCAATTCTTCACCTGGATTCTACAACAGAGTTCCACAGCTCCCTTCACCCGGCCCACGTGAGCATTTAATGTATCTTATCTATTTCTGCATATTGTATGATATGTATTGCTATTGTCAAGGAAATCTTTTCCCCATTAAAAACTCCCAAGAAGCAAAATAAAAGATGTAAATATTGGTGAAGAGCAAGAGACATTACTCTTTTGAAGACACCATAATCATTTACAGGAAAGCCCAGGAGAATCTACTAAAATATGATATCAAAAACAATTAAGAAGGAGAATAATATAAGAATATATAAAAATCACCAGGTTCCTGTAAAATAATGAAGGAAGTTATCTATTTGTACCTAAATGCCTTCTATAAATCATAACATTTATGTTGAAAAATGTCCCTCTCTTTTCCAGTCACTATTTGAATCTATAAAATGCTCATTGTTTCTATTGATTTATGGTGTTTTACTTATTAGGATCTTTTAAAGTGTAAGTTCTTAAATTATGACATAACTAGAAAGCGGCAGTACTCTGCACCGAGGTTCACCTGACCCATGTGACTTTCCTGAGCGGCTCCTCTCCATCTTGAGAGGACTGGGAAGCTAAGGGGCATTCAAAATTACTGTGGTATTCAATGACTAAAGCCTGATATTCTCGGTTCTAGAAGGATCTGGAGATTACCCATTTATTTCTCTACCCTTTGTTTATGTGTCCACTGCCAGAAACCTGTCTCCAGCAGCCTTGCCAGCTGGGCGTGTGCCAGCTCTGACCCATTTCCTCACATGGGACCTGCTTTACTCTCTTCACTCTCTGGACCATGGCTGGGGACGCACCAGGGCTGGCTTCCTGGGTGCATGGCCTGCCTGGTGACAAGGCACCCAGCTCAGCAGGGCTCAGGGCTCTGCGATTGCATCTAGTTGTACACGTACATCACTGTGCCCAGTGCTTTGCAGTTGTGTCCTCATGTCCTATGGGGTCCCTGCCCATTTCCCCCCAGTGCCTCAGCTAACTCCTGAGTCTTGGCCACCCCATCCCCTCTGACATGTCATGTTTGTTTGAGTCCAGAATCTGCCATTTACAGGCTGTGGGGTCAGTGCCACATTATGTGACATCTCTTAATTTACTCGTGGGTGAAAGAGAGACCAGCGATACCCACTGCAGGGGAAGGAGGGCTGGCTCTGGCAGCGCCCCTCCAACTGACTCATCATATCTTCACCATCATGAGTCCTAACTGGAAATTTGGTTCTAGCAGGTGGCAGGCCAATTCCAAAGGGTCAGTGGCTACTGTGATAGCAACAGTGCCATCTGTGATAGCAACTTCACTGGAACCAACAGGGATAAAAGGTCATTTGACCTGAAAGGGAAGGGCCGCAGGCTGCTGCTGTGTGGGCCCCGAGCAGGTTAACGTCAGCCCACGAAGGACATCTCCTGCAGGAGCCGTCCCAGAACTCCAGGCATGTGTGGGTGTGCAGAGCAGGACACAAAGCCCTCACAAATCCAAAGAGAGTGATTTCATTTTAGGAGTGTGCCTGTGTGGGCTTCTGTGTGCGGTTCACGCTCACGTGAGTTTCTGCATCTGTGCATGAAAGTGTGCATGTGATTGTGTGTAGGTCACATGGTGTCTGAGTGTGAACATATGTGCATGTGTGTGTGCATATGCTATATCCTTTGGGGGAGTCTGTGTAGCATGCCTGTGTGCATGTGTGTGGAGTGTGTATCTGTTTTTATGTGTGGTATGTGTGCATGTGAACACATACACATGTCTGTGTGGTACATGTATCCATGCGTGTGTGTGCAGGTGGTGCAACATGGCAGGAGTCAGGTGGCTGGGGCTGCCATCCCAGTGCCTCTGCTGGCTCTGCCTGTGGACACCAGTGACATTCTGGTGATCCCCACCCTCATCCTTGAGAAGGATGGGTCGTTGCCCCCACTGGGTTTTGGCAAAATTGGACCAAGCCAGCAGAGCCAGGAGCAGAAGAGGTGCCCCCTGACCTTTCCTGGTGTTGACCTTTTCTGGGCCCCTTGCAGTCCACAGGGGCTTCCCATTCCCAAGATCCAAAGGTTTGGTGTCAGGTGGGACGCTCCAGCCTGGCCCAAAGCAATGCTTGCAAGGAAGGGACACCGGGTAGAGGGAGGGGCAGAGCTGCTTGGAAATGGCCAGGCCTTCCTTCTATCAAGCCACCACCCCCAGAACTCAAATACAACCTTCACTCAGGGCCCGAGTTTAAAGAGTGCCCCAGGGTCCACATGCAAACCAAGCTCCAAGCCAACCGCAATCCCTGGGCCCAGCTTGCCTCGGCAGATCTGCAGGTGGGCACCACGTGGCCCATACACAGTGGAACAGGGGCAGGTGCCTCCTTTTGGCACAATCCTGAGCCAGACCCCTGACGTCACCACATGTCATTCAAGTCCATCCAGATACTCAGAGCATGGAGTTTCACTGTCCTGTGTCTGATGAGGGACCTGACGCCCATACCCTGCTCAAGGTCACACAGTGTGGAACGGCAGGTGGATTCACAGCAGCAGGCTCCACGAGGGTGGAAAAGTCACTCCGACAGCAACACCTTTCCTTAGACCCCTCCCCAGAACACAATCCAAGCTCTCGCTATGAGCAATGAGATCTTGGAGAAGGTCCCCTGTCCCTGAGGTTTGCTGTGTCTTCCGGTGAAAAGCCAAGGGAGTGATGGGTCATAGAGTTGGGATTTGTGACTCTGTGTTGTAAATGATGACAATGCCCTTTAATAACCTTGACCTTGGGGAGAGAGAGCCAGAGCTCTGTGCTCTGAGGCTGAGAGAAGTCAGAGCAGGGGCCATATGTGATTCCTGAGCCCCTGCAGGACACCCAGGGCCCAGGCCTGGGCTGCTCTCCCTCTCACACCAACCTGGCCTCCAGCTCCCCTCCCAGAAGACCAAGGTCAACTGAGGTGCTGCTCACCTATGACCCTTGAAGCCTGGTCTCTCCTGGCTGAGTTGGACCTGACCTTGACTGACACTCCTGCTCTGCACCCTGCTCACACGCCTTGCTCTGGGACACCACATACTCCCACCTTCCCTTCCTCGTCTCTATTTCCTACTATAAAACTTTCCCAGTGTCTAGAATCTCTTTAGTCAGAACAGAAAAAGCAACTCTGCTGCCATTGAGCTCTTTCGATTCCGCTGCTCAGCATGATCCTAAATTACTCTAATATTTTGCATCCGTGACAGAAAAATACAAAAGGTGACAGATGAAATGTAGGTCATGCCGACTTTTTTTTTTTTTTTTTGGCCCAATAAAAGTGCAAGTCCTCTCAAAAAATCTTCCCCGGCAATTATAAATAGGGAGAAATAATGTAAAAGTGTGCTATTTGAGATTGGGCCATCGTAATCATTTTAAAGTGGTTACAAGCACATTTCTGAGTACATCTACCATAAGCTGCCTGGAGCTGGTATTGCCAAATAAAATTCTGAGAAGCCCTTGGAGGGGAGAAGCGTTGGCTGCTAAACAAGCCATCTGCATGAGATGAGTTCAGTTAGAGATATTCACATGGATGATGTGGGTCCCAAGGAGTGAGGGAGAGGTGGGGCCTGGGGAGGGTGTCTCTTTTGATGGTAAAACCCAACTTTCTAACATGTGATACCCAGTTCCAGCAGCAGTTGGATTTTACACTCAGCATCCGTGTGGTCAAAGAAATTAGGACATTTAAACTGGGATTGAGGAAAAGATGTTGCGCTTGTAGGTCAGTCCTTTGTTTAACAAGAGCTATGCACCTTGGCATCCCAAGGTTAGCAACCTGAGAAATCCCAAGGCCCACAGCTCGGCCGGGTTCTGCCAGTGTCTTCTGTAAAGGGGCGGAGAGTAAATACCTGAGGATTTGCAAGCCAGGCACTTCCATGGCACCCAGCCTCCCCTGCACAGCACAGGGCAGTGGACGGTCCCCAAATGCTGTGCCCACCCAGCAGCCAGATGCTACCCCACCCGGGACTGTGGCCCACTGACCCCAAGGTAGGGAACAGCCATCCATTTTTATCTGTCAATTCAGCATCTTTTACAAATGCATCTGGGAAAGAGAAAGGAATGCCACCTCTCTTTGCTGCTCCCAGGGAGACGGGAGAACAATCAAATCACCTTAGCGATTTAGTAAGAACCTGCTGGGAGTCGTTTTCCAAACTCAGGTCCTGATGGTCAGCAGAGAGCATGACCGAGCTGCAGGCAGAGGAGTTACCTCTGCTGCAGTTGGGAGCAGAGAACATTTCAACTCAGAGCCAGCATCACAACTCTACGTGGGATTTCCAAAGGAGACCCCGAGGGGAGGGCTCCTGGGGCAATGAGGATGTGGCTTGCCACACAGAGGTGCTGGTGACCCTCGTGGGGTTCAGAAGGCTGAAGCTGCCCCATTAGGTGCCAGCTGGCCCAGGTCCTGCCAGCTGGGACAGAGACACCTACCAGGTAGTGCTCCTGGTCTGCAGCCCCATGGCTCCATGCTCTCCTCCACCCCCACAGGGCCCTCCTCTGTCTCCGAGTCTCTTCTTTTTTAGGTTCAATTAGCACATAATAATTCTACATACGTGTGGGTACAGTGTGACAATCTGATGCATTTATAGTCTACAATATGTAATGCAAATCAGGGAAGCTGGAATTTCCATCTCTTTAAATACTGACCATTTCTTAGTGTTGGCGGTTCTTTACAGAATACATCATAAATTACTGACAACGGTGGTCACCCCACTGTGCTGTAACAGTGCGCAGTGACACCATTCCTCCTGTGTCCCCATTGTCCAAGCCCCTGGACCCCTCTCTTGTCCTTATCTGTTCCTCTTCAGTCAGCTCCGAGTTCTCTCTCGCACACGGGGATGACAGCACACAACATCGTCTCTGTGACGGGCTTATTTCACTTGACATAATGTCCTCTGGTTCCATTTGTGCCATCGCAAAGCATAGGACTTCACTCTTTCTCATGGCCGAGTAATATTCCACAGAGCCATGAAATGATCCTGAATATAAACTCACATGCTGGAGATGGCAAATAAAAGTTCAGAAACACAAATCCCTGAGCAAACTATGGGGTCACCTTATCTTTCATGGATTTCTCTTATCTCCAGCAGTTTTACACCTGGGAAAATAAATTTCCATCCAATTTTAGCCATTCTTATTTTGCAGTCATCTGTCAGCAATTAAAAAAAAAAAAATCCTCCTTGGGTCAAGGAAAAAGTGTCCCAAGCACATGGACCATCTATGCTGTACTGCAGGTGGGGACACTGTTGTCAACAGGGGTTGTGGGCCGCACGAGCACAGGAGTGGTCAGCACCCAGAAGGCCCCAGCCACACCCCAGAGAGAACAGAGATGGGGTTCTGCTTTTGTTTCTTTCTCTCGGCAGCATCTGCCTGATGGGCTGAGCTCTGGGCCTGGAGCTGTGGGTGGCCCACCCTCCCTGCACCCAGAGAGCAACCACAGACCAGGGCACAGAGAAGCACCCAGAGATACCCTGAGCCAGCGTGGGGGTCTGTACCCCACCCCGACTCCAGGCCTCCAGAGCTCAAGGCAGCCTTGGCTTTGCCACGTCCCACTCTCCTGGGGCGGGACATACCCAGAGCCCAAGAAAAAGGTGACATGTGAGAATGAGAAAAATATCATCTATGTCGAAACAAATCGAACACCTTGGTGCCTTCCAGGACAGGTCATGTAACAGGTTAGAACAAAGCAGGAGAAATCCTGCTGTAGACCTACATCACAACCCAGGACAGAAGCCCTCTGCCATCCACCCAGAGCCTTCTGCCTCCCACCCAGAGCAGGGGTGAAGAGGAAAGCCACAGGATGGGCCCGGAGCTGGAGGGGCCCTTGCTTGTCCAGGTAATTGGCTCGCCTGAGAGAGAAGTATGGGGTGGGGGTCTTCATTTTAATAGATGATTTTCATTTTAGCTATTTTTTCCCATTACTGATGGATGTTTCTAAATATTGGAACAATGATGAGCAAGAACCATACTGGTGACTTTTAAAGGCACACGTGACCAAATGTGTCAAACCAATGGCCTTTATCCCAGATCCTGGGACATTAAAAGAAAAGAAGCTCTAAAGAAGGCTCCAAAGAATGGGACAGTTCAAATTGTTTACGGTTCACACTTGACTCTTGTAATAGAAAATAAAATGCTAAAATAACTAAAATCATATTGAAATATTTTTTAGCCAAAGTATCGGGGAAGTTATTTATCGCACACCCAGGCAGGGTTTGGGTTCGGGTCTAAAGTTTACTTTGGAAGGGTTTCTGTCAGCTTCTGTTGAGCCCACAGTGAGACGAAAGGCCACCTACCCTGTGTCACATCTCCTGGGCCATATCTCCAGGCATCTACCAGTGAGGGCCCCCAGGGAAATGTCTCTTTCTCCTGTCTTCACTGGGTAACAAACTGCAAGAGGAATGTCTTCCACATCTGGCAAATCTTGAAGGGACTCAGGCATCCTGGGGCGGCTGGGGCTGCCAGGACAAAGCACCCCAGACCGGGGCTCAGACATCAGCAACTTGTTCCCTTGGTTCAGGAAGTCCTGTGGCCAAGGCCCAGGTTCTGCTGGGGGGGTGTCTGCAGAGGGCGCCCTTTCTGGCTTGTGGAGGACTCCTTCTCCCTGCTCCCTCTGGGGAGAGCACCTGATGACTCTGCCCCTTCTCCTAGGCCCCCAGGGCCCACCCGTGGCCTCACTTCCCTTAATTACTTCATGACATTCCTTCTTCTAGATACAGTCACATTGAGGGTGAGAGCTTTGTCATACAAATTTGGGGGTGGGACAACATTCAGTGCATAACAGATTACATTTTTAAACTTCTTGTTTCCTTGGACTTTAAGGTAGACAGCAGGTGGGACAAGCTTTAGGCTTCCTTGCTTGGCACTCTGAGGATGAGCAGAATTCAGATAGAGGCTATGTGTTAAAGCAAAGCGAGAAGGTGGGCTGGGCAGCGCAGGCAAGGGGCAGGCACACCCTGAGCAGCCTGCTAGGTGACCACCACATGTGGACGGTCAGACACCTGTCACTCAGTTGTGGTCTGAAATGCCTGCTGTGTCCCCCTAGTCAATACAGTACCCCAGCACTAAGCCCTGGGAAGACAGAAACAGACACCACAGACCCCTCCCTTGAAACCATCTTGCCTTGGGGCAGGGACATGGCTCAATGGTGGAGATACTGCCTCTCAAGCAGAAGGCCCTGGGTTCAAGCCCAGCACAGCAATAATAATCCTAGTAATAATAATAATCTTGCCTTAGTCACTTTATATTTTATATTTTTTTATTTATGTCATTCTATAATCTTTTGTCTTTAATCACCAGATAGAAAACTAAGTCTGAAATCTTTGTGATCTTCAGCTCAGCAAATATTCCATAGATAAGTTACCAAAGCATGATTCCTTAAAAGCAAAAAATGATACTCAGTTATAGCATAAATTGTTTTGCTTTAAAAAGAACACTTTTAAGAGAAGGAAAAGACAAGCCACAAACTAGAAGAAAATATTTACCAAAACGTATTTCTAAAAGATTGGTATAATGACTATACTGAGAACATTTAAAACTGAATAATAGGAAAAAAATCCTACCCAGAATGTCTGGGTAAGGTGGTACACACCTGTAATCCCAGTTTTGGGAGGCTGAGGCAGAAGGATCCTGTGTTCAAGGCCAGCCTCAGCAACTTAGCAAGGCCCTAAGCTGCTTAGCAAGACCCTGTCTCAAAATCAAAGCTAACAAACAGAAAACAGTTAAAAGGGCTGGTGGTGTAGATCAGTGATTAAGTGCCCCTGGGTTCAATCCCTGGTACCCCTGTATTCCCCCCAAAAAAAGACTTGTAACAAAAATATGGACCAAATATTTTGATACTCTAATAAGAAGATGCAATTCTGCAGTGAAAAAGATGCTCGTCACCATTTATGAAAAGCAAATTGAAAGCACAGAAGTGCTGACGGAGCTCCTTTAGAATGTGGCTGTGTGTGACAGCAATACCAAGTGCTGGGGTGACTGGGTGGCGGAGACCAGGGCCCTGCTGGTGTGTGAGGTGAGCTGTGGGCACCCCCAGGACGGCTGGCACTTCCCACCGGAGCTCACAGGCCCCGCCCTCTAACCCGGCAGTTCCACTTTAGACACTCATGGAAGACAAATGAAAACACGTGTTCCCACGAAAACCGTCAGTGGATGTCTACAGTGGCTCTATTCCTGGGAACCCCACAAGTGTTCTCTGTCTGCTGATGGACCAGTGGCAGTTTGTGCAGACAACGGAACAGACACGGCAATCAGAGGTACCAAGGTCACCTAAGAACGTAGCTCAAGGTGCATTTAGACATAGGAAGAAAGTTAGAATAAAAAGGCCAGTGCCCATGACCCCCTTGTAGGACATTCTGGAAAAGGTGCAGCCATAGGAAAGAGAAACTCAGTGGCTGCAGAGTCCGGGCAGTGGGTCAGAGGTGAGCAGGAACGGGACAGGGGAGGACAGTGGAGCAATGGCTCTTACACCTTGGTGGCAGTGACCTCACACCTACTCACACTGGCCAAAACCCAGAACTAGTGTGAACTAGACCACAAAAATAAAGTCACCATCACCTCCAAGACAGAGCCAATGACAGAGGCCAGGCTATGGAGGAGGTCACTCTTGTGTTGGTCTCATTGCCCCAACCGCAGCTTAGCCAGTCTCCCCAGAGCCCTTCCTGTCCCACACACAGGTCACTCATGGATGCAAAGCAAAGGGTCATGGCTCATGCTTGGGGCTGGTCCTGTCTCTGTCCTCATGCACGTCGGGGCAACAGTGTGTCCTCCTTAAGACCTTCCCTGGGGAATCCACCCTCTCTCTACAGCTAGATTCCCAGAATCTCTTGGTTGGGGACTCACCGTCTCCCTCTTGGGTACCCTCAGTGCAACCTGGTAGCCCCCTGGACCTTGCAGCTGCTCTATTCCACATTCTGGCTGGCTCTCCCGCCAGTGCTGTTTGCTCAGGCTGCTCTCCCAGGGGAAGGGGCTCAGTTCAACCCAAATTCCCAGGGTACAAGCAAAACGGAACCAGGAGAAGCCACCAAGTGACATTTTACCTACTAAGCCTATGGTCACAAATATCTTTCAAATATTGGAATATTCTTCCTCATTTCTAGTCTTCCCAGCAAAACCAAGAACGTAGGATTCACATATAATCCCTGCTGTGTATAAAGCTTGGTTTAATGCAATTATTTTTGCAGTTCTTGGATGATCCATAGCAGAGTCAACACATTTCCCTTCCTTAAGATGCTGCCAGGTTGTGATTCCATTTACCAAGTCATATTCCACATCAAATATTCACCTTTAGAAATCAGGGAACAAAAAGAACTGAATTTTCCAAGCTCATTAATCAATGCTAGTCTTCATGAATACTACATGTGAATCCAGGGAGGAGACAGCCGTTTGTATGGAAGGAGAGTAAATTTTGCATTCTCTGACATTTAAAAGAATAGTCACAGTATTTATGTCCGTAGTGTGCTTCAAATCAGAATGCTTTTTGAGGATAACTCAGAAATGACATTTGCTTATTTGTACTTTTAGGTTTTGTGGCTTACGTGGGTGATGCGTAATTCATGGCAGAAATCATTTGGCTCCACAGAAAGTAATTTAGTTTATCCCTTCCAACGTCACTTCCAGCACACGCGTGGCCAGCTGTGTGGAACGGGGCTCGGGTGCGGATGTGTGTAGAGCACAGGAAAGTGGGATGGGACCTCAATGTGATGCTCTTTGAGTGTTTCCATTAATCATTTTGCTCATTGTGGAAGATTCCTGATTCATATGCTTCAGATGACACTCGTTAGTCACAAGCAATGAGACACTGACATCACTGGAGACAGGAGAAAGGGGATCAGGATGTCTTTCTCACACTGAAATCTTCATGCTGGTCATAGCGTAAACTGCGGAGTACGTGGTGTCCTCTTACCCAAGTGACAGCTCTTGGAACTGTACTTCAGGTCTGCTGGAGTCAGTCACAGACAGGGAAACCTGCTTCTCCAAAGCTGCAGCCTAATGGACAGCCCTCTGGGTCCAGCAGTGCCCAGCATGTGGACAGGGCCCAACACCCAAATGTTTAACAAGACCACACTTTGGAAGACTCCCAGACATGCTGACATGTGTCCCTGAGCCCCAAATGACCCTCCCAAGAAGCCCAGGCTGTCAAACCCCACTGGCCGTAGTCACTGAGTTGACTGTGCTTAGAGAGGGGTGCCGATGAGTGGTGATGCAGGTTCCTGCTTTTTTCCTAGGGTTGAAAGACCTGGCATTTGGTGACCAAGGTATGTCTTTGCCTCCTAATTGCTGCTATCCGGTAGGGAAAGTTATGTCCCTGGAGAATGGCAGAGAAGCGGGTTTGGTTTGGGATGGAAAGGGAGAAATCTGTGCTATCAGGTGCTGCGTTAAGCAGCCCCTGCTCTGAGCACAGTAGGGCTCCGCAGGACCTTGTAGATGTAGTTAAGGGTACAGACCCGAGGTGGAGAGCTAATCTTCAACTCCCCAAGGGGATCAACCCAGTCACATGACCCTGGAAGGCAAAGGGCTGTCTCGAGCTGGAGGCAGAACATGCCCAGGAGAGGTCCGATCCAAAGCACCATGGAGGCTCCCCGTGTCACGTATGAGACAGTGAGCTCAGAGGAAGGAGGGGGCCCCTGGACTCCCAACCCTTAAGGACAATAGCCAGACAATAACCTGTGTGGCTTGATGTCTCTCCAATGCCAGCAGAGATAGAAGAGCCACGTAGGGAGGGACACTGAGCCTTAGAACCACCTGCGGGCAGCATAGGAGCGGTGGGCTGCACCCTCCAAGAGGGTGGGAC
This sequence comes from Marmota flaviventris, assembly GCF_047511675.1. NCBI lineage: Eukaryota > Metazoa > Chordata > Mammalia > Rodentia > Sciuridae > Marmota > Marmota flaviventris. The sequence goes on from NC_092498.1 coordinate 129,385,880, forward strand.
ATCAGCTGGGCGCTGCTGCCCGCCTCAAGTTCCTTCATCCCTTAGGGCATGTGGGCTGGGCTTTCCAAGCCCTGGAGAGTCATCCTGTAGGAGGCAGAGGGACACCAGCTCAGGAGGTCCCCACCTGGATGATTGGCCTCTGATTCAGAGGAGCAGAGGGGACAGGGGATACAAGACCAAATCCTGAAATCCAGGGCAGAGGAGGCAAGCACCTTGTGGGCGTCTCCTTGTCTAGCACTTAGAAATGAAGGTTGTCCTTGGGTCCACCTGTGTCATGCAGGTATTTCTTTAGGAAAAAATTCATTTTCATTGTTTAAATAAGAAGTAAAAAAAAAATCAATCTACATGACAAGGACATTGTTAAAGGCTAATTTAGTGAAAATTTTATGAAAGAAATGTAGAAAATAATTTTTTCCCTAGCAGTGTAGATTTGAGTTTTCTATTTATATGCAAATGTTGGATGTCTGAGCCTATTTTATGTTTTACAATTTTGAAATATTACCTATTTCATAAGCCTTAGATTAATGAAGTCCTGATAGGACAGTGAGGCTTTTGGAAAATAGTTTTAGGAGAAACATTCCTTAATGTAAATTTTTTAACAGATATTTCTTCACTCTGCAAACAGCCACAATGAACATTTTAATTTTTAGCTCTAATGTATTCTGGGTATTTTTTTCCCTTATATTACTCTAAAGATAGTTTGATCCTTTTTTTTTTAAGAAAAACAATTAAATTTTAAATAAGAATATAAAAAGTAACTCCAGTCACTTGGAAGCCAACATTCCAACTTTGCCTGGACAACCTATCAACTTCTACCCACGTAATGACCTTGGGTTTCGGAGGATTTTCGCAGCCCTTCAGTATTTCCCTGTGTTTTATTGGATTGGCTGCATTTTAACTGTATTTAATGGCTCCTGTAGAAAAAAAAAAGTGTCTAACTCAGATTCTTCTTAATTTCCAGATAATTGGCTGCTTCGGAGTGAGAAATGGCAAAGCACTTGGGCTGGTGTGGAGGGAAGCCCCAGGGCAGCTGCTGTTTGCAGAAAGTTCTCCTGTCCTTTCCCGCCTTGCTGAGGGGACACCCCAGCTGGACATGGCCTAGCTCCCATGGCTGAGTGCTGCTGTCAGGCTAGGCGGAGAGAAGGGGCACAGAGACATCACCTCTAGTTCCTCACATGTTTTCAAGTTGCAGCCAAAACCCCAGGACAGCCCTGCTGCCAATACTGGACACAAGGACAGGCCACTGTGGCTAGTTAAAGGTGGGATTCTGTAGCCTCTTCAGAGACAGGGCCCTGCTGGATTGAACTTGCTTCTTAGAAAGGTACGAGCACACATGGTGAGTTCTGATCCATTAATTGTTCAATATCCAGAGAAAAAGTGTCACTGTCACTCCCTGGGCCCACGCACAGCCCTCCCAGGCCACCAGGGTCTCCACAGGCCCTCTGCTGAGTTCCCCTGATGGGCCACCTGCTCAGACCCCTCCCTGTCCTCTCTACAGTTGCAGGCTTAGTGACACTTCGTGCTGGGACGTTCCTGTGTGAGACGGAGCAGAGAAGAGCCTTGGATAGACCTGGGTACCTGGATCAGACTTCAGCTGGTCTTTGGAGGAGGGTGTTCCCTGGCCACCTCTAGGGACACCTACTCCTCTACCCACCCCAGCTTGCCTCCCAGGTCCCTTCTCCCTGCACCTGATAAGAAGCAGATCTGGGTCTCACCAGCCGTGGGTCAGAAGATGCAAGCAGCAGGGTTGGAGCTCTGCCTGCCCTGGGTCCCCCTGTCCCCTCAGGGTCTGCCTCAGACAGGCCACAGTGTCTTCCAGGCTGCCCGTTCTGGGGCTGTGCTTCCCTGGATGGTCCCCACATCCCTCAGGACTTCCCATGCTGTCCCCAGGGTGCCGCCTGTCTCCTAGGTGTCCTCCAGCCTGCTGGGTCTTTGTCCCCTCTTTGAGCTCCGGTCTGTCGACATGGGACCTGCCATGCAGACAGGTCCTGTTTTGTCTCCTGTGAGCTTCTCCGGGGCCCTCAGCATTCGGTCCTCGGTTTCCTCTCACCCTGAGCTGGAGGCCAGTCTCAGACAAGGGCTCTTTCTCCACGGGCACTTCCCTCCAGGGCCACAGGGAAGCAGCTGCTCGGGAGGGGGCTATGCCATGTGGGCTGGGTCCTTGCACCCCAGGCTAAGGGGAGAGCCTTCTCTGGTGGAGGCTACCAAGCTGGTCATCACAGTGGCCCCTGTGCAAAACTGTGCCTGTCCTGGGACATCTGCACGTCCTTAAAGACCAGCACAAGCAACTGTGCATGTGTGGAAACTGACCAGGCCAAGCACCTATGAGGGGGAGTGTGGGGACCTGCCGAGCCAGCCCTGCTGTGTTGGTTGTGGCAACGCACGTGGCCTGTGGTGGCCTTCTCAGAGTGTGTGACAGAAGCTGGAAGAGGCAGGAAGCTTGTTGGTCACTAGGAACACACGTCCCCCTGGGCAGTAAAGGGGGACTCTCAGTGCACAGACTGTCCAGCAAAGCAGGGCTTCCAGAGGCCCGTAGGCTGCATGTGCCTGGGGGAGATGTCATTGAGGGTCACGTTGCTCACCTGGGGTGATCTCTCAGGAGGTGCTGTCACTCAGCCTGCCAGAGTCAGCCTGCTCACTGGTTCCATGGAAGCCACTGTCACTTGTCACAGTAAATCTGCCTGGATGGACTGGTGACAGTGAGGACCATGGAAAGTACTCACGGGCACGGCACAAGCTGTCCCACACCAGCTGCTTCTTCCTCTCACTCCCGGCTCCCCCTGCGACTCTCCCAGTGTTGCTGGGAGGAGCAGCATATAGCAGCCACAGTGGCCTTCACCACGTTTCCCGTACTCCCTGAGGCCTGGCTGTCCCTGTGGTTGAATAGCGGCCATACGACCCCTTCCACAGGTGGGTTTCGACTGAAGCCATGTGAGCAGGGTCAATGCCTCATCAGTTACAGGCTCCCCGGGCTCCTTATCCTCTTCTTTGTGCCTGGTGATATCAAGATGGCATCTGCTCCATTGGTCTACACAGGGAAAAGGGGACACCAGGCAAAGTCCCTGCTGACCTACAGCGATGTGAGTTCTGATGAGAACATAAACTGTTGAGTGTGGGGTGGAGGGAGATGTTTGCTACACAGCCAGCATAGCTCCTAACTGATGCATATCTTGGGCAACAAAACTAGACCAACAGAATGCAAGTCTCCACAGCCTACTTGGTTTATTTATCAGCAATAATGGAGAAAGATTAGGACCCAGGACGAAGCAATTGCAGTATGAGGAAACAAGTGTGTCCAAGGCAAAGTGCTTAGAAAAGCATTCAGCCTACAAAGAGTTGCTGGTGTTGCCAATGGCTTTCTTCTTCTTTCCAGGCTTTGACAGAAGGTGACCCCCAGCCCAGAGCATCCCCGTCCTCCCCACTCAACTTCGCCAAGGAGACCTACCAGATGTGGTCCTCTCTAGAGGAGGGCAGTAAAACAAGCCAGTCAGTTTGTCCTACATTTTTAGTTATTCCTTAGCCTTTCCAGCAGCATCTGCTTGTCCTCTGAACAGCAATGATAGGAAGAAGAGGAGGAAGAGGCTCAGTGGCCACGCCCCCAGGGCCCAGGCAGGGCGATGGCCAACAGGTGCAGGATCTGGGCACAGCACACCCATTTTGGCCACCTGGTTGTTTCTATGCATCCACCAACACCTTTGAAGTGCTTGGAGGTGCCAGGGTTCAAGAGTAAGGGACAACACAGACCCTGGATTTTAGAGCTATAACAGTTAATCAGGGGCTGGGTGTAGCTCGGTGGCAAGTGCAGAAGATGCCCTGGGAGAGGAGATGGGCTTCATCATGTCTACCCAGGAGAGGGGTGCATCCCTGCTTGTCCTTTTGGATATGTCAGTTTGGATGGGAGGATCAAGACACCCCTTGTGTCTCTGGGTGCTGGGTGCACGTGGGACGTGGTGCCAGTACCAAGCACAGCCCAGAAGCTGGCCAGTGGCTGATATCTGGGCACGTGGTCCTGAGACAACTTCTCAGAACTTTCCAGAGCATGGTGGGGCATCAGCTGGCCCAGACAGGCACCTGAGTGGCTTGGACAGTCCCAAGGAGCTTTCTGAATGAGGCTAACTTCCAAGCATTCAAGAAAAAAACCAAAGGTACAAGAGAGTCACTCAACCTGAGGTGTCACTCGCCAGTGACACAGCAACCAAGGACATGAAGGGACGGGCTCTCAGAGAAGGCTGTGATAGACAGGTGGGGACAGAGGACATGCACACACCTCCTACCACTATGTGAATATCTGAGAACTAACATACAACCTCACGTTTATAGAAGGTATAGTCCAGCCTACAGTGACCAAGGTTTAGTTTTCTGCCTCCCTGGAGAAGAGGAGCTTAAAACACCTGCTGAATGGCCTGAATATAAGGAAGGCTGCCTGCCTCTGTGGGCAGAGTTAACGAAGCTTCAGGACCCCAGGGGCAGCCTCCAGGGGAGGCCAGTCTCCACCCTCCTGCTGGCAGAGGGTTGTGGCAGCAAGTGAAGATCAAGCCCCCCTGGGCAGTGTGGGCAACTCCACTTCCTAATGCTGGTGGGAAAAGACGGTTTTCAATTGTGTGTTTGTCACCTTCCTATTCTGCAACCGTGAACAGCATGATGACATTCCTTAACGCATCGGCCATGGGCTCCACACGCAGCCACCACCTCAGCTGACCCCGGGAGACTGTGGATCGGCCTCCTTGCTCTGTTCATGGAAATGTCATTTAATATTTTTTCTGCTCCAAGATTCAAGCTCTGGGCAAAGCATCAAAGCTGTGGTTGTGTTTATACAAGGAATGTAAATATTAATAAGCCCCAGAGAGAAGGTGGCAGGAGGCAGGTGGGAGGGAGCCCAGGTGCACAGGAAAGAGCAGGGATGTTGGCGCCTTGCGGTCACCAGTGGGCGAGAGTGTTGTGGGACAAGTGATGGCTGGCAGCCTGATATTTTAGGAGGACAAGAAAGGCCCAGTAGAAGGGTCAGTGGAGGTGATCTTGCCCCCAGCTCCCTTGCAGAGCTGGGTGGAAACTGGAGATACCCCGGAGGGGGAAAACCTCATCCTTCAGGGGAGAGTGGGTGGACATCTTAGGACGTCCACAAACGTGGAAGTGGCGTCCTCAGCTCATCAGTCCACCCAGAGAAGAGCCCCGGGGAACTGAGAGCTTCTGAGTTTCAACACCCATGCTCCAGAAGCAGGAGGTGGGTTCGCAGAGGCGCAGACTGGAGCCCGATTTCCCGTGGGCCTCCAGGAGTTGCCATAAGCAACTCAGAAGTGTTTGTCCTAAGTGTGTGGGGGCGGGGGGGGGCGGCAGTCGCACTCAGCTTGACAGGGATCGGCTTTCTTGGAAGCCAAATACATGTTATTTTTTAAAATACAAAATATTTTAACATTTCTAAACGATGAAATACCATAAACATTACAGAACCATTGCCAGCTCTCTGTTTCTACCTCTCCTGCTTCTTGTGTGTGTATTTATTTGGGGTGTTATGGACCCGCACCCCAAATGTACTCACTTTCCATGGAGGAAAGGCTATATCTTCTGTGGTACTTTTCTTTCCTATACTACAGTGTAAATTTTAGAGTCTTATTTGAAACGATCGTCTCCTTCCTGGACGGTGACATTTGGTGCCCTGGGGAGGCCCCCCAGCACGTACCCTTCAGGTCTGTGCTCAGGGCAACCTGGAGTGACAAGACAGACTTCCAGGCCCTGAGTGTGACGTAGATCTCTGCGGTTCCTAGTTTTGCTGTGAACATTGTTGGGCGAGATTCCTCCCTAAGCACTATGCGCCCTTAGATCCCGTGAAGAGAGGTGTTTTGATGCACGCAGACCTCCATGCTCACTGCTGGGGCGTAGGAGCTCCTGGTTTAGCCTGTCCCCTGGCACGCTGTGCCCTGGGGTTGGCATTGTGTGTTGTGTATGGGGTGAGAACCGCCATGGTCTCGCCTGCGTCTCCCTGGCCTGGTGAGTGAGCACCGCTCCGCCTCCTACTTGTCCACCCGCAGTCTTCTGGGGTGAAGTGTCTGCTCAAGCTTTTTTTGTCATTTTCTTTTGCTTTTTCACAACGGGTATTTTTAATCTATTTGATTTTTTCATGTCAGTGTGTTTGAAAACAATTATATATTATGATTAATGTAAGTAATGGTTTTTTTTGTGATACATGAGGTTGGATTCTTTCTTCCGTGTCTCTTGGCCACTTGACTGTGTCCTCTGTCTTTTTGCCTGTAGAGGTGGACACAGTAGATGCAGTGGACACAGTGGTGCACGGCTATAGGTGGTGTGTGGCTTCATTTTGTAATATCCTTACACCCAGTTCCAAAAGAACTCGGTAAGATGCCAGGAGCCCCAACTCTGTGCAAAGCGCTTTGACGATTTTCTCATGTACCATACCTTCACCTGTTGTGACACTGGACTTCTCCTCATTGATTTACAAATGTATGCTGTGTATGGTAACGTCAGCCCTTTGTCTCTTCATTCTGGGGAATCAGGACTGGGCTCTGTCTTTGGGGTCTGCTTGCCTGGATGCTCCTTAATGAACACAGTGCATCTCAGGTGGGGCCTGAAGCCCACATCAGGTCCGAGAAATCAACCTGGCCGCTCCTGCACTGGTGGACCTCCATAGCTATGTTTCCCTGGTGACAATAATAACCTCATCCAATAGCAGAATGGAAATGCAAGTGAACAGGACTTCACTGGGCTCTTTACATAGTAGAAGACACCAGAGAACCAAATGAAGAAAGTACAGATCCCCTGCTGTCCCTCATTGAAGTGTGTGCATAAATATCAGAGAAGGAAGCGCGAAGTTGGAAATGAAAATAGATATCAAGCACAAAGTAGCCCAATATCCAGGCTGCTGAACAATCTAAACATTTCTGCATAATATTATCAAACGTTGGCAGGAGGGAGCAAGAGGGTCTCACCACCTCTTCCTGCCAGCCTAGGCCTCTGTGCCTGCCACCTGCATCCAAGAGCTCCAAGTACAGGAGTGGCTGCCTGAGAGGGACTGCAGACCCCGAGGTCTGGGGGCCAACCCAGGCCGGAAGATAAGCCTGGCACATGTGGCTGCAGGTGCGGACCCAGGACAGGTCCTTCACACACGTGGACCCAGGCAATCCTACTGCGTGGGCTCCAGGCATGTGGGACCTTCTCTGAGCCTGACTTCCTCATCTGTGAAGCTGGGGGGAATGCCAGCAGAGGTACCTTGTCTGAAACGCTTGGGACCAGAAGTGTTTCTCTTTGGATTTTGGAGGATTTGGTGATTGTTGGAATAGTTACATAGACTTTACGGCTAAGCATCCTTAATCCACAGATCCACAATTGGAAATGCTCATGGCATCCACCCCAGAAGGGTAACCAGAGGATGATGGAAGGGGATCCCAGGATGGGGAAGAATGAGGGAGAGACAGGAAAAGCCTGTATCACCTGGCTGTGAATGACAATGAGTCCTTGCTTGTCCCTTGCAATGATGAATGCTTTGCACCAATGGGTGACATTAACAATGGTTCAACTAAATGGGGGTGCATGGAACTTTCTAGCGTTCTCACAAATTTTGTGTAAATAACACTAAAAAATTATTATGAAATAATTTAAGTCATGTAAGTAACCCCAGGAGGCTTTTTTTATGTTGTTTTTAAGATTTCAATCACATTATTGGCTCATGATTTTTTGTAATGGTTTTAATAATGCACAAATTTAAGCCTGTGTATTACCCTCTGAAGACCTTCTTGGATACACACCCCAAATGTTTGATAGAAGTTGTTATCATTTGTGTCATATTATAAAGAGTGCATGGTGGAAAACACTGCTAGTTAAACAGGAGGTGCTCAGCTCAGGAATTCACTGGAAAAAAAAAAATAAAACCAGCACAGAAAATTAGCAACATGGAAATGTGAAAAAGCAAGAATGCTTTATCTTATCCCCACGGCTACTTTAAATTAGGAGAACCAGTGTTTCTGCAGTCTTTTACACCTCTGCCTCCAGAATGCATGTCCCTAAGTATAAATGTCACCTGCTGCCTGGCTGGGTGATGTGGAGGCCCTGAGGGGAAGGGAAGAGGCCAGCTCCTCCCTGCAGGGGGCAGCCCTGGAGACAGTCTGGGTGCCTGTAGATCCCTGGACCACACTGCAAATGCTGAGTAGGCATCTGCCACCTCCAGGCACCAGGTGAGAGGCTGAGAGAAAGCAAAAGTGAGCGGCCAACACTCTGCTCTCCTTGCACAAAAATACAAACAGTTCATAGGATATCGGTACTTCTAGCAAACATAAAGGTGCAGAAGAGACGCCGTGCCAGGGCACGACTGTTTCTGCCCAGCACCTGGTTTCTGGATGTCACTTCTACTGCTCTTTGGGGACCCACCCCTCCCCATACTTAATTCTTGTGGCCATAGCAGGTTTGTGACAGAGGTCTTCTAACCCTGAGGCCACAGTGATTGGATTCAGAGATGGGACTGTGACTCCAGATGGCCAGGAAGCTCCATTTCTGGATTTTGTCTGCAGTTATGCAGAAATAGGATGTTCTTTCCGCTTGGTTTGCAAAGTCAGTGGGAGATAACCCTGACCAGCCTGGAGTTGTCAGAAACCAGCATTTGGAGAGAACTTGGAAATAAACCAACAGAGAGACAAGCAGGTCCCAGAGATGGAGCAGGTGAGAGAGACAGAGAGAGAGCGCACCCTATTTTCATTGAGCTTCTGGACCCAGCCATTCCTGCAACCAGCTAGGACTTTATAAGCCAGCAACATCAGCTTGCAAATGCTGGAATGACCGGCAAGCACAACCTCTCAGCTTAAAACCACATGGACGTGGCTTGAGCTTCTGGGGGCCAGAAGTCAGGTCAGTTCTTGGGCTCAAGTCTGGACAGTGCAGGCTGCTTCCCCTCAGCAGCCAAAGGGGAGCATCTGTGTCCTGGCCCTTCTCCTGCTTCCAAAGGCCGACTGTCCTTGGCTGTGGCCCCTCCCCCACCTTCGGAGCACTTCACTCTGGCCTCAGCTTTCACCCTGGCCTCTCCTTTCCTTTGTATTTTAAGTGGACACTCCTGTCTCCTCCCACCAGGACCCTGTGGTTACACTGGGTCCACCCAAATCTTCCAAGCCAGCTTCCCCCGCTGAGAGATTTAACTTGATCCTATCTGCACAATCTTCCTGGCATCCCCTCAGATCCCAGGAAGTGGGATGTGGACATGTCTGGGCAGCCTTGACTCTGACTGTCCCACTATTCATGCCCCCCCTTTTTTTCCTTCTGGTATGAAGCTGGTTCAGTTTGGTTTCCTTGTGCACAACCAAAAAAAAAAAAAATAGTGACACATGTTTTAGAGAAAGAAATCGCTGAAACCGCGCTGAGCCATGGAGGTCTTTATAGAAGAGCTGGCCCTGAGCTGAATGAAGCGTGTAGAAAAGGAGGAGAGTGGACATGTGAGCGAGGATGTGGCGATGGAAGCTCCACGTAGGTAGGACCTACACCTACCCCGGGGTTCACCTGGCTTCACGCCTCCTCAAAGCCTACGTGTGGATGGTGCTCGTCTTCCGCTCACGTCTACCCTGCTCCAAACACTAATTTAAGCCAGCACTCTTTGCTTGGGGGCCTCTGAAAGAGCCGTACTCCTGACTCCCTCATCCCCAGGCATTCTGACTACACAGCTTGGCTTCCAGGTATCGGTCCTTCAATGCCTCTGACTCCTCCATGCTGGAATCCTCCAGAGCCATCCTCCAGGTGGCCAGGAGTGAGCAGGGTGATGCACAGCTGAACCTGTCTTACTGTCAACACCGGCATGAGGGAGAGGGTTGAGGATGGAGGGGAGGACTCGGACCTCTAGGGACAAATGGCTGTCAATAAATGTCAGGGATCTAAACTCAATCCCAAAGCACACATCAGAATGGGCTGCTTAACATTCCAAAAGAGCCACCCATTCAGGAGGTTCTGGGAAAAACCTTCTCTTACAAATGCATAATCATCACAGGCCCCTTCAAAGCAAGGATAGAAGAGATTCATCCACTGATGGACAGTGGGGTACCAGACAGCAATGATCCCTGAACAGAGAGCATCACAGAGACCAGGGTCAGCATTGGGGGGCATCTGGTGCTCTAAACTAGGTCTTTGCTCACCTTGAGTGTGTGCATGTGTGCATGCATGTGTAGACTCATGCTCACTCATTTGACACCACCTGTGTGTGCCTGTCATTCCATGCTGATGTCATTTTCTTCTGCAGGAAATACAGGATAAATTGACAAGGAACACTTCCTTCTTGAAAGACAGAGCTTGTCTCAGGGTTTAGTGTCTCCTGGGTATTTCCAGAAAGTGTGTTCTTAACAAAAAATGCTCTTGAAGAGACACAGTCTGTCACTTGCTGAAGTTATATTCTTCTTGCCTTGGGTCCCTTCTGGGGGTTTGGAAGCAATGCTGGATTTCCCACAGGAATCTTCTCCTACCCTACCTGAAATTCCAACACCTCCCTTGGAGGGGGGTTCACAAGATGCGTACCTGTCCAATCAGCAGGAGCCATGCCATTGGCCACAGTGACTGGCTGGAATGCTCATGCAACCTGGTCACATGCCCCAGTGCTAAGTTCTTCCAAGGGGGCTTTATGCACAGGAGATGTCGTGTGTCCCTTGCTGCAGCCTGCACAGGCTTGTTGACTAGCTTGCCCCCTCCCACACAGGACTTCCCAGAGCCTCCAGGTGTACAGAGAAGGCACCTGAAGTGACCATATGCACATCTGAGGCAGGTATGCTGGGCTCCCAGGATGGTGGGAGCTGGACTGGGCCAGATGGGCAGGGAGCACCAACGCGATGGCACTTCTGCCACTTCCTCTAAGGACCCTGTGCACCCCACTCCTGCCTCAGGCCTTGAGTGTCCCATCGAGTTATAGCCCTGGCTTGGCCATTTCCCACAAGCAGGCCTGGGCTGCAAGGTATGCTCACAAGGTAGTGTCACCGTGTGGGCAGTCACCCACTGGCAGTGCTGGCCCAGACATATGGCCACCTGAGCTATTCAATCTGCTGGAGGTTGGGAGTCAGAAAGGCTCACAGACTAAATTAAGATGCTCAGATTGCGTGTCTTGTCAAAAACCTGTAGCAGGAGGCAAGGAGAGCACCACATGGGGCACTCGAATGTCCCCAAAGCCTTGCTCAACTCAGGAGCAGACACCCAGGTGCCCGTCACCTCAAGAACCAGGATGATTGTGTCCATGTGACAGAGTGACATTCAGCAGTCCAGGAAGGCCGCACCTGCAAGCTCTAGCAGGGGTGAGCTACAGGTCCCCAAGGCTGTGGCAGAAGACACGCAGGATGTGACCAACTGAGAGGAGATGCTCAGAGCAGCCAAATCCATAAATACAGAAGATAGAACAGCAGTGTCCATGCTGGAGGGATTGTAGGAAATGAGAGTGACTCATGCAGGGAGTGACCAGTGTGCCTTATAGTCACATGATGGTGCTGCTTGCTGTTCTGTGGACATGCTAAATCCCTGGATCCTGCATGGCCAGCGGCCACTACTGTGGAACCAGAGGGTACGTCCACAAGGATACCCTTATAAGAAAGCAAAAAAGAGAGAAGGTTGACATGCTGGTGATGGGATGCAAGGGAGGGCCCGCCTGCCTTGGTGTTGAGCAAGGGGTATAGCAGAGGAGAGGGTTCAGGTGAGGGGACAAGTGAGCTGGTGCATGGCCATGGCCTCCCGTGTCCTAGGAGTTTCATAGACAGACATGTTTTTTCTTATGTATTCGGCAGTGAATTTCGGTTGTGTATTCAGAGTGTCACAAATGTCAGCATCCATTGTGCCCTTGAGGGTTCGGCCTCTGCTGTCCACCACCGTCTGTCCTGCATGCGTGGTGGTCACCCGCGCTGCCTGTGGGACACGCGCACCCCACTTCCCTCCCTCCTCCTCGTCTGTTCACCTCTCTCATTTTCCACATCAGAGTTGAAAAGTCTCACACAGCACAGCCAACACAAGCTGCCACTGCTCCTTCCTGAGTCGCAGGTAGGACTTCAGGTGTCTCTCTGATGGAGGGACATTCTGTGCATGTGGAAGAGAAGGTGACCCCTGCCCTGTCCCTTCTGTTGAAGAAGCCTCAAATATCCTTCATCCCTCTCTGTGAATGATACCTGCCAAATGTGACTTCTTCATTGAAGGAGGCCCCACAGATTTCAACAAGCTTCCTATACGATCAGGGTCCAGCCATGTGGGCATCTTCTGGCTGGTTCTCTGACATCGCTGGGTGTCCCTTAGCTTCCAACATGAGACGCCAGGCTCTGAGGTGACTGAGGGTCCAATTCATGGGGTAGGCTTTAATGGTGCTGGGTTATCTGAAAAGTGTTGAGCCCGCCCTGGGTCCAGAAGGGCCATCATGACACTCAGAGGACCTTCTGAAGTCCTGACCAGGGAAGAGGCCTGGGACTCCCACCTCTGCTCACTTCACTGGGAACCAGCACAGACCAGGAAGGCTCACAATGGAAACGAGCCCACCACGGATTCCTCACGGTGACACTAGTTAAGGAGATGGCATAAGTGACAATTTGACTTGGTCACCATGGGGTGTCCATGGAAGGCAGGGTTGTCCAGTTAGCCAAGAACTGCATTGTCCAACCACAGGCCACTCAGCTCCTTCTGTGGAGGGAAGCTTTCCCACACTGTGGAGGGCACCTGGGACATTGGCTTGTCCATAAGAACTAGAAATAAGGCTCAGTCTGTGGTCTTCCCGTGGTGGAGACTGTGGAAGAACGTGGAAGACAGGCACAGCATGGCCCTCTAGGGCCATGGAGTGTGTGGACAGACCATCTGTGACCCCTCCCTCTCCTCACTCTCCTGCTGACCTGCCTTCATCCCCTGGTCTCACCTGGATCCATGCAGGAAGGGGATCCAGCAGGAAACAGAAAGCAGGAGGCTCATCCCTCTGGAGCCTCCCCAAAGGTGTTCCTGTCCCCTGGGCATGAGTGACAGGGGCTTCCTGACCACGCCAAGCCTAGGTGCAGAGACACTCTGCTCCCAACATCTTGACACTCAGATTCCTTTGGAAAAGAATCGCACACTCCCCTCTGTTCCTACAAAGACGCTGCCTGACAGAATAAGAGGAGGATATGGGGCAGAGACCAGAGGAGAGGTGGTAACCAGGTCTGTAGCTTCGCGAGGCATCTAGATCATTGCTAAGCAGATTTCTTTTCTTGAATTTCCTTGCTCATCCATTTTATTTTTTTATTGCAGTGAAATTCATATGGCACAAAATTACAGAATATAAAATCGACCATTCGATGGCATTTAGTGTTAGTGTGACGTCCTGAAAACCACCCCTGGTCTCTAGTTGCAGAACACTTTCATCCCCCTGAGTGACTCTGTACCCAGGAAGCCATGACTGCCCAATCCCCTGACAGCCACCTGCTTGCTTCCTGTCCCTGGGGCTGTCCCTCTCCTGGAGGCTTCCTCTGAATGGCACCCATGGGACTGGACCTCTCCCTAAGCATGACATTCCAGGGTACACCCTGTCTGAGCATGAATCGGGAATTCCTTCCTTTCAATGGCTAAGTAACTAGTGTGGACATCCCAAGGTGCCTGTCCACTCACCCAGTGGTGGTCGCCTGGGCACTTGGGACTCGCGCTACCATGAGCAGCCTTTACCCAGTGCCACAGTCTGGCTGGGCACAAAATCACGAGCCACTCAAGCAGGAACAAACTTTATTTTTGAAACTGTCGCCAATGCCCCATATGCTCCCGGGAAGATTGCCGACCGACCCACGTGGCGTTCTCCCGCACCCCCACAGGAAGTCCCTCCTCCAGAACTCCCTCCTACCCCACTTCCCCAACCAATGGGAACTCTCCAGGAGTCCTGTAGCAGGCTGAGGTGAACAGCAGGAATCTAATATCCATAAGAATGCAGATCTTAACATAATCATATCATCTCAATGGCTTGCTGGCGTCACCTTTCAACCAAAAATGCCATGCATCATATTACTTGGCTGTGGCTCTTAGCATCTCCCCCCTTCTGTTTAATTAAACAACAAGCAATGTGGTTAGGGACCGTGCCTGTTATGTTTGTCCAATTCAACATATGGTTCTTACCCATCATCGGATGAACTGACCTCTAGGCATTAGCCTCCTGTCTTAGGTTGATACCACTGCAATTGGATCATACCTGTCACTGACTACTGGTCCAGCATATAGCCATACTTGTGGATAGGCCTATGCACCAGTGGGGGGGTGAGGTTCTTAGCTTCCTCTCTGTTGGCCCCCAAATTTGGCCTTGGTGCCGGTGGGGGGGTGAGGTTCTTTGCCTCACCTTTGTTGACCCCCAAATTTAGACCATCATTAGTAGAAGGGAGGGGATACAGAAATGCCAATTGATGGCTCCTTAGGAAAAATTGCATCACTGGTGACACATCAGCAAAGATACGCTAGTACTACCATAATTCGCTGCATTAACAGATAGTTCACAATGCATAAAAGTGATATATAGTCCAGGCAAGTTCTGCAAGCAGTTCAAAGCTGAGGAATCTCTCAATATGTCCATTTCCTCCCAAAATAAATCGACTCATTGATTGATATTATTCATTGATGCATCAGTTTATACAGTTGGTTGTGATAACTATCAAAGAAGTTGTAGTTTGGTTTCATCTTAGTCTTCACTGGCACTGGGATGAAAATAGGAATTCTGACAATGATGCTAAAAAAAATTATGTAACATTTCAACAGGTACTAAGAAAACAATTTTCTGAACAATTTACATTATCCTGAACAGAATTAATAAATATAATGAAAAGGAAAGGTGAAAGTAAACAAACAGATCTGTTAACCTCCTATTTGTTCACATATTAAAACAATCCTCAACAGCTGTTTACCCAATTTGAATTTAACCATTAAAATCATGTGAATAATAATAAAAAAACATTTGGATCCATTTATTCATGAGCACTCCTCATATATGATATATGGACATATGCACATACAGACATACAACAAAAAACAGAAGTGTGCACACATAGCATACAACACATAAGACAATAGAAAAGGCCTTGTAGCTTTACACA
Organism: Marmota flaviventris; assembly: GCF_047511675.1. Lineage (NCBI taxonomy): Eukaryota > Metazoa > Chordata > Mammalia > Rodentia > Sciuridae > Marmota > Marmota flaviventris. The sequence goes on from NC_092498.1 coordinate 129,400,909, forward strand.
GGTGAAATATCCATTGCAATGTTTAAAAACTCCACAGTCAAAAAATAAAACTGATCAGAAAAACATTAACCTAGGTCTGTATGAGCTCAAAAATAAAATAGAACTTTATGATGTGGGAAAAAGCAATAATAAAATAGATATTGAAAAAAGCATCCTGGTTAATCACTGTCACAGATGTAAGAATAGCCAAGCTGGAGCTCTGGATATCAGCTGTTATGGATTTGAGTCAAATCATCTTCTTTTTTGGTCTGTAGAAATTGTTTTGGTTAGTCTCTCTGGAATCCAAATCGGCTGCTGTTCTCCCTGTGGAAACACACAAACAGAACCCCGACTCCAGACAATCACTGGGTCAGGACATTTCCATTGTCCTATTAGAATATCCTTCCAAAGTACCTTAGGCTTATGTACATTTTTTTGGATACAAATGTCTTTCCGCAGCACTAAGCCCTGATGAATCCAAATTTTAAAAGTTTAGAATAAAAAGGGTTATTTTAAGTTTATCTTTGGGGGATATATATCCCTTTCCAATTCCCTCCTTTTGTTTTAATAAGTACATTTTAATAGTTTAATGAGCTCTTTCAACTATGCCTTGTCCCTGTGGATTGTATGGAATTCCTGTTATGTGAGTAATGCCAAATGATGAGCAAAATTGTTTAAAAGAGGTAGAAGTATAACCAGGACCATTATCTGTTTTTAACTGTTTTGGAATGCCCACAGTGGCAAAATTTTGTAAGCAATGAGCTATAACATCTTTAGCTTTTTCTCTGGCATGAAGGGAGCCCATCAAAAATCTGGAAGAAGTATCAACTGTAACATGCAAATATTTTAATTTTCCAAATTTTGGCAAGTGTGTGAAGTCCATCTGCCAGATATGGTTAGGTATCAATCCTCTAGGATTGACTCCAAGATTAACCTGTGGTAAAAATGTCACACAATTTTGACATTGTTTTATTATATGTCTGGCTTGTTCTTTAGTTATTTTAAAACACTTTTGTAAAGTATTAGCATTGACATGGAACCTTTTATGAAAATTTATAGCTTCTTCTATTGTGGAGAAAATATGTATGTCATGTGTAGATTTATCTTCTAATTCTTTGCCCAAACTAAGGGCTCCAGGCAATCCTGTATGTGCCCTGATATGTCCTATAAATAATGGATCTTTTCTGTCTCAGATTAGACTTTGTATAGTGGAAAACAAAGAGAAAACAGTAGAAGAAGGGGAAATCCTACCAGCATCTTCAAGGGATACTATAGCATTAACTATATACTGACTATCAGAAAATAAATTAAATACAGAATCTTTAAACATCACAAAAGCTTGTAATACTGCATTAAGCTCTACCTTTTGAGCTGATTGTTTGGGTACTAAAAATGTAAAAGTTTGATCAGGGGTAACTACTGCTTCTGTACCATTATTTGACCCATTAGTGAATATATTTGGAGCATTCATGATACAGTTTTTTTGTTTTTTGGGTTTTTTTTGGTCACTTTTGGAAAAACTACAGGATGCGAAGACCAAAAAGACAACAAAGGATTAGATTGTAAGTGATTATCAAATGAAACATTAGATTTACACATGATTATTGCCCAAGTGTTTAACTCATTAGCTAACTCATAAATTTGATCCATAGTATATGGAATAATAATTTTATTGGGAGAAATCCCAAACACTCCCTTTGCTGCTCTTATTCCTTTGAGTATTAATTGTCCTACAGCCTCAGGATACCTAGTAAGAATAGTGTTAGGAGAATAAGATAAATGTATCCACAATAATGGAACTTCTTGCCAAAATACTCCTGTAGGAATATTTTTTGTTGGTAATACAATAAATAATAAAGGCAAACTTATATCAATTCTATCTAAATGCATATTTTCCATATATGTTTCAATGATTTTTAATGCCTTTCTTGCTTCAGGCGTTAACATTCAGGGTGAACTTGGATCTGATGGACCTTTCAGGATATCAAATAAAGGTCTTAGCTCTCCTGTTGGTATGCCTAGATAAGGCCTTATCCGATTTATGTCTCCCAATAACTTTTGAAAGTCGTTAAGTGATTTGAGTTGATCTACTCGTATTTGAATTTTTGGTGGACGGACCATGGTTGAGGATAATAGAATTCCTAAATAATTAATTGGAAGATTTAATTGTACTTTATCTATTGCTATCTCTAGATTATAATTTTTTAATAAATTTGTAAGTGTGGCATAACATTCTAGCAATGTGTTTTTATCTTTATGTGCCAATAATACATCATCCATATAGTGAAAATTTTGTAGTTCAGGATTTTGATTTCTAAGTGGCTGGATTGCTTTGTTAACATAAATTTGACACATAGTTGGACTATTAGCCATCCCTTGAGGGAGTACTTTCCATTCATATCTCTGATCAGGACCTTCATGATTGAGTGCAGGGATAGTAAATGCAAAACGTGGACTATCCTCAGGATGAATTGGAATTGAAAAAAAAAAAAAAACAATCTTTAATATCTATAGCTAAAACATACCAGTTTTTTGGCAAAGCAGACAATTGGGGAATCCCTGATTGAGCAGGTCCCATAATAACCATCTCATTTTTAATGTCTCTTAAATCTTGCAATAATCTCCATTTACCAGATTTCTTTTTAATGACAAAAATGGGAGTATTATGGGGAGATATGGAAGGTTGTATATGTCCCTCCACTAATTGTTGTTTGACCAGGTCATGGGCTACTTGTATCTTTCTTTAGTCAGAGGCCACGAGGAACCCACACTCGTCTTTCTGATTTCCAAGTAATTTTGATTGTCTCAGTGGCCCTTTCTGAAAACCCAATCCATGTCTATTTATTCCTTGATCTATTTGAATTGGTGCTGTCATACCTTGTTCTTGTTCTCTTAATCTTTTTTCTTTCCTAAAGCCTTGTCTAGCCCTAGTAGTGGGCGCGTTAGGATTGATGTTATTTGTTAATGTCAAACCTAATTGATCTAGGACATCTCATCCCCATAAATTTATAGGAAGATGATCCAATACATAGGGCTGTATAGTTCCTTCACATCCTTTACGATCCTTCCAATCTAATACCATTGCACTTCTATGGGGATTAGTTGCCACTCCTAGGCCTCGAAGCGTTTGAGTGGCTTGTTGTAATGGCCAATGTTTTGGCCATTCTTGATGAGATATGATGGTAAGGTCAGCACCTGTGTCCAGTAGCCCATTAAATTCATATCCTTGAATATTTAGTTTTAGCATTGGGCGAGAATCTAAATTTAAAGACAGCATAGCCCAATCCACACCTGTGGAGCCTAATCCCTTGGAACCTCTTTCTACAGAACGACTGGAAAATTTATCATGCAGACTGGGTATTATTAATAACTGTGCTATTCTATCTCCTGGTGAAATTACTGATATACCTCTTGGAGAACTAGCTATAATTTTTATTTCACCTTCATAATAGGGATCAATTACCCCAGGACTTATCATAAGACCTTTTAGTGTCGAAGAACTTTGTCCCAATAATAAGCCTACTGTTCCTTGGGGAAGAGGTCCTTTTACTCCTGTGGGAATGATTTGAACTCCCACATCTGGAGTTAGTACTGCTCTGCCAGAGGCACAGATGTCCAACCCTGCACTCCCTCTAGTTTGTCTGATGAGGGATTTAATGGATAATGTGCCCAGTGGTGGTCACCTGGGCACTTGGGACTCGCGCTACCATGAGCAGCCTTTACCCAGGTCTCCAGGGCGTCACTATTGCCCGAGTTCTCAAACTCCAGGGCACCTCTTTTCCCTGGTGGGCAGGAGCCTTTCTGAATGGGAGGGGGTCTAACAGAAGAGTGTCCCTGTGGAAGGGGTGCTCCCTTGAGCTGGAAACCCCTCCCCTGTCACCAGTGGTGAGCTTTACCCTGCCCAGACATGCCCATTTCTCATGGCTGATCTCTATGGTCACTATGTGACCTCAAGTCCTGGGGCAGCTGTTTCCCAAGGGTCATAGAGGAGAGACTGGGTTGGCTGAATGTCTCGGGCCTCTAGAGCTCTGCTCCACAAAGCAGCCTGCAGAGCCACACTCGTGGGAGACTGGAGGGGAGGGACCCGTGACACGTGGCCCCAGACAAGGGAGAGCTGTGTGACGCCTGAGACTGACAGCTTGTCCTCATCCTTGAGCCAGCCCCTGGCATGTTCACCACCCAGCAGGGGGATGCCACCCTTTGTTTATCTTCTTCCTACACTTATAGGACCTCTCAGAATGTGACAGCAATCAGCTCCTGGGGAACGGAAAGTGACAATCACCTGAAGGCCGACTGGCCGATATCCTGTCTTTTCATTGCTAAGTTGTCACCTCTTTGCTGTTGTTTTTATTACTTTGGGAACAATGGTGTCAATAAATTCAGATGAACAGTTTTATTTTTATTTTTAAAGAAAGCATGCGTTTATTGCTAAAAACTTCAAATCTCAGAAATCGCCTGAAAACTTACCACTCAAAGACAGCAGCATGTCACTGCTGCCACTGCTCCCCTGTTCTGTCTTTGCCTCTCACCAGTGAACACACGTTCACACACATGCAGGTGGGCACACTGTAGGCACGGCCTCAACACCCAGCCGAGGCCAGGCTGAGACTGAAATTTAGGTGACCCTGGCTTCTCTGCCACACTGTGGAAGAAGCCCCCTGCCTTTCCCCCAAATATCTGCAAGTGCTTAGAGAGAGAAATTCAGTCTTAATATTTAACAGGTCATTCATTCATCTGTCCATCAGATAGCCACAAGTTTAGCTTCTCTGAGCCACACTGCTCTGACAGCTAGGGACAGGGACGGGGAGACAGCAGGTCATACCTCCTGGGACTGCACCTTCCAGCAGCTGTCCCTGCTGGCCCCATGCAGCCCTTGCTCCTGGACACCCAGATGACAGCACAATTAGCGGTGAGCTCAAATAGTCTAGATTCAAATTTCTTGGCGCCACACCCTCAGTTCAAAGAGAAATGGAAGCTCTATCAATTCTCAAATTCTGCTCACTTCGGTTAGAATTTTGTTTTCAAGCTGCTTATCATTCTACAGATAGTCGGAGAAATAATAGTTTTTACTGCATGCATGAGTGTGACTGGGATTCTTTATTTCTGCCCTGTATGTTTTTATTGATTTTTACTGAAATATTGATCTGACTGCACATACTTGGCAAGCTGGGTGGGAATTCAGTCAAGTGCGGGGGAGGGGGGATTTTTGTTGATATTATTGTTGCCTGATTTGCTTTGCCTGTAAATTGAGTAAAGGAACTGATTCTGACTTCATTTATTTCCTAATGTGGCCAGCTCCTTAGTCCCCAATACTCTCCGCCTTACAGAAAGGGCACTTGCTCTGACAATAAAACATCAAGTCCCGGATGCCATTTACCAGACCACCTGTGATATTTCTTCTCCGGGCGCCACGGTTTGTGGTTACTAACATATTTCTTTGGCTATATAATTTTATAATTTACTTCCAAGGTTGAAGGGCTATTATTTTATATCCCAAACTGTTCCTGATAACGTCCCAATATAGAGTATGTTTGATTTACGGGACTAAAAATCTATACGTTTCCTTACGAACTCACTTTAAAATCACTTCAATGACTGTATGATGAAAAATATTTAGATTTTTCAATTTCTCTATGAAAGTGAACAGGCTTCATGCTCAGGCATATTTTCTACATTTGCAAAGAAGGGCCTCAGGCCTCATTAGCGTGGAACTGAGGCTCTGAGGCCGATTGCTGGCCATCTTTGTTTCGGTTTTGTGTGGACGCATTGGTGACATGCCACAGAGCAGGTGTGTAGTCGCTCTCCTTGGACGTGGCTGACCTGAACCCTCTGGACCGAGGCTCACTACCTTCCGGGCATTCACGGGCTTCTCCACACACATGAATTTGCACTGGAAAACCCAGACCTTCCCATCATTCTCACATTCAGGATGGAATTCCCTCCAGGTCAGCCCCACCCAGGGACATCAGCCCAGGCCTCCGCCGGTCACCTCAGTCTGTTCCCCAGCCATCACCAGGGTTCGTCTGAGATTTTGACTTTCAGTCTTGATTCAAACCTCAGTTGGCTGGAGCTGAAGCCATGCCAGCAGACCTCGCAGGGCTGGGGAGTCAAGTGGACGTTCCTTTCCTTAGTCCTTTTTTATTGCCCTCAATCCCAGTGATTTAGGGGGGGGGAGAAAGTCCATTTTACAGAATAGTGGGGTGAGGGTTTAAAATTCCAAAATGGAGATTTAGGAGCTTAAATTGTAAAATTAGGCCATCATTTTTTTTCTGATTATACCTGAGAACTATAACAGAGTATAGAGTTAGCTTCACTTCATAGGCGCTAAAACACTTGGCTTACAAGTTGGATTCACAGGGAGTTATTGGTGTCCACTGTGTGTGATCTTGGCCCTCAGCTCCTAACTGTCTCCATCTGTGAGGTGGACTTTAAAGGCGTGGATTATGCAAGGTGTAGACAGGGCTGGAGGCTTTGCAGGGCTCGAGGTTTGCAGGGCTTGGTCACAGAGCCAGAGTGGGAAGAGCTGAGCTTACAGGGCAGAGGTGGGCCCGGTCCAAGAGCTCTTGGAGGCCTGGTCATGTCTTCCCTGGGGCAGGCCTGTGTTTATACCTGACGTCCTTCCAAAAAGAAGCCCACTTTATGTCACCAGTAAATCTTTGTTCCATTAACATACATTTGTCAGAACAGTTTTCTTTCCTCTTCTAACTGCCAAGGCTAAATTGTAACTCTACCTTTCTCATGCCTGCCCAGCCTTGCCTTTTAACTGCACCCAACCCAAATGTAATGAATAAACCTTGGGCTAGACTTTCAGGGCTCCTGACCTATAAGCAACAATACAGCTGTGCATTAGAAGAGGTGACATTTAAAGAAAGGGAAGAATCTTGTTCAAATGTGACCGGCCAGCACAGAATGTATTAATTTTCCAAGTGCAGGCCTTGTGATCTTCTGACACCCAGGTTTGGCTAATATGTGATTCTTTGCCTGGCACACAGACTGGACGCAAGCTGGACCAGTGTCCAAGGCCCCAGGTAATTACTGTTGGAAGCTGGGTGCTGAGTGGCTTGCCAAGAGGTGCTGAATCCAATGTGGGAAGGTACACCCAGTGTCTTTCTGAGTTGACATCAGGAGTTTCCTGAAAAATTAAAAATAATAATAATAAAATAAAACTGGTGGTGACATGGAATCTGAGACTAGCACTTGTGAGAAATGTCTAAAGATTTCCAGCCAGGCTGCTTGCTGCTCTCTTGCTAGTTCCATTATTAGAGGTGTCTCTCTCATTGATCGTGGCTGAAGGACCACAGTCCCCTAGGGACACACACAGCCAATTTTCAGTGATCTTGTTAAATCTCCTTCCCATTTAAAGATCTGCAGATAAAAAAACGTTTTATGGCCAAGCAGTGGTTTGTCACAGTCTCCTGAGTTAGTGTCTGTTTTCTAAAACCCCAGGTGGCTCCTTTGGAAAAAACAGCAGGTGGAGGCTGAGGCTGAGGTGGAGGCTGAGGGTGCTGTAGCTAAGACAGTCTTCACTCCGCCAGGAATCAAACCCTCTCGCTTGTGGGGCTCCAGTACGAGCAGGGAGGAAACACCTCTGTTTTGGAAGCCCTTATGGTGTTTCTGAGCAACTGTTAAAGGATGCTTTCAAATGCTCTGGAAAACACTCCTCTTGTAAAAGATGGAGCTAAAAACGTGGAAGCACATGTGGCTGCTCCCCAGCCTCGTTCTACGTGGTGGACGAGTGAGGAATCTGACTCTCAGATGCTCACGGAGGCCACCAGCCATCCGCCACCTGCAGATGCTCCTGGTGCCTGAATCCGAGCCTAGGGAGCCCCCAAATCCTAACAGCAAAGGAGGGGCTGGTCTTGGGGATGACCTCCAAATGCCTGCTCTGCACCCACTCTTTCAAATGTCGTTCCCACATGTGGCAGAGGATACCGACCACCCAAAAAGTCCACCCCAGCCCTGGGAGCAAAGGAGTCCATTCCTTCCTCCCAGGGAAATCCAGATTAGCTCAACCCAAACAGTCCCTTTCTCTGCTGTGATTGGCTTAGGGCTAAGCACATGACCCACTGTCAACCAATAAGATGTGAGAGAAAATGAGCTGAGCGATCCCTGGAAAAGGGGACCCTGGTGCTGGGAAGGAGACCCGCAGTGCTGTTGGACCTAGGGACCCCCTGGAGCCAAAGCAGCCATCCTCCCCAGGCCGGGACCCAGCTGATGGCTGAGGCTGGAGAAGCAGAAAGGGGGAGGGGAAGCTTATTTATAGCTGCACAGTAACCTATGCCAGGGTCCCCACACCTGAAGACATTCTGATACTTGAGATGCTGAGGTTTCCTTCTCATTGGGCTGTTTGGGTGGGTTCTTCTGTTACCTGCCACTTGAAGGATATTTTGTAAGGCTCTGCATTCTCTTTAATTAGAAAGACTCCTGGGTGACCACAAGAGGCCCCTTTTTGTCCCCCAGTGCTAAGCTCTTTCTGGAACTAAGTCAATGCAGAGGGAGGAATTCTATCAGTTGACAAACCACCAGCCCCATCCTTCTCTGAGCAGACACTGTCCCGAGGAATCTGCCCTCTTAGGATCCCTCTGAGTGATTGTCCACGCTTAGTCAGCCACCAGGCATGGTCCAGCAGCTGCAGGAATCTTCTGTGGCACTGGAGTTGAGGAGCCAGAGTGTGGGGCGTTGAAGAGGGAAGGGGGATGAAGGGGGAAGGCTGATCCTACTCCAGGAACCAACAGAGAGGCATGGAAGGTTCTGGGCTTCGAGAACCTCAGAATATCCATGCACTCTTCCTGCCTGCAGGAACTCTGCAGGATCTACAAGGGACGCTTGAGGGACACTGCATCCTGGCCAGAACTCCATGCCCCACCCTCCGTGCTAGCCCTTTCTGGGCTTCCAAGGCTGCCTCCCCATCAAACCTTGACTCTGACTTTGCAGAGACCCACATGGGAAGAATCAGCATTCTCCTTTCCTTTGGAAGCCCAGGCATGACTCTCCCAGTTGGAACGCTTGCTGGTCCCTCCTGGTGAACAGGGCTGGGGGACATTAGGCTGATAGTAACTTTCCAGTAGATTCTAAAGACTGGGATTTTCCCAGTGGGTTCTGGGGTGGGGGTGAGAGCAGGTTGACTTTCAGGTCTGGCCTTCAGATTTGGACTTCTGAGCTTGGAGAATTTTGTTCATACACCAAGGAAAAGCCACAAAGTCTTAGGAATTGTAAGGAAAGGGATCAGTGACAGGAGAGAAAGGGAGGAAGAGGAGGAAAAGGAGAAGAAGGAAGGGAAAGAGGAAGAGAAGGCTTGTGATGGGACTGCAGTGTTCTCTCCTGGACTCCTTGTCCTCTGCCCCCGTCAGCCCCTTTCCTGCTCTCCCTTCTCAGAACCTCGTGGACTGTGAGCAGGATACTCTGTGCCCAGCTAGCAGACTGTGTCAGCTGTGACACAGGGTCCATGGCCCTGTCTGTGGATGGTGGAAAAGCTGATTCTGGGACTACAAAGAAATTTTTTTTTTTTTATACCTGGGATTGAACCCAGAAGGACTTCACCACTGAGCCCCATCCATAGCACCTTTTATTTTTTACTTGGAGACAGGGTGTCACTAAGTTGCCTAGGGCCTCAGTAAGTTTCTGAGGCTAGCTTTGAACTTGAGATCCTCCTGCCTCAGGACCCATTTTGGTTTGGTGGCATTGCCTTTGTAGGTCCAGCCTCTCCCCTTCAAAGGAAGCTTGTGAGAGCCCTGAGCTTGTACGGCTTTTGTCTGTACATGAAAGGACTCCTGACCTGAGAACCAAAATATAATTAAGTCATGTTGGTTTAAGACACTAGGAGCATGACAGTCTGCTACAAATAATAACAGAAGTTGAGCCGCACAGCACCTCACTGACTTGCCTAACGCCACTCCACAGAGCAACCCCAGGACTGGGTGGAAAGCCCTGCTCCAGAGGCCTCCCTCTGTACCCTGACCTCTCTGCTCCTGCTTGCTACATGCAGACTTCCAGTGCTAGAGCCAAGCACCCCATATAAGGAGCCCCTGGCTGGCTGGCATCCACCTACCCTGCCTTTGCACTCCCTGATAGGATCACCTACACTTGCCAGATGTGACCTGACTTTCCCAAGCCCACCAGCTGCCCCAACACTGCTGAAACCTTCAGTGCTTGCTTTGCCTGTGCTTAGGGGTGAATCTCAGTCACCAGGCTGCAGCTGTGTCGAGCACCCAGAGACTTTCCCACTCCAAGTTTGACGTCTTAAGCTGATAGTGGTCAACATGAAGTGCCTCGTATCTTCATTTTATGCAGTTCCTGATGCAGTTGTTCAAACATGTGGGACTGGTTAAATTTACAGTGTCCTTGAAGGAGCTCTGGTGTGGGGCGGGGGGTAAGGGAGTGGCCATCTCAGGATGGACAGATCACAGCAGGGCTTGACACTCATTGTTCAATAAATGCCTGCAGACACACATCTGCAGGTATTTATTGAACAATGTCATGGCAAAACTTCATGACAGCTTGCACGTACTAGGTTTCTTTGGGGCGAGTAGGGGAGGGTGAAGGGGATTCCCATCACCCACCTATATTTTTGGTGGACAATGAATTAAATTGACATAAGGCAGGGTTGAAGCTTTATGATAACCTGAGCTACAGAAAGGAATAGGGATTGGGGCTTCTGGAGGGGGTGGAGATAAGTTCTCGAAGGTGAGAGAAGTTTATGGTGAGTACAATTTGCCCTGTTGTGCAGATAAGACCTCTCAGGTGACAAGCTTTCTCAGGGAAGCCCCTGCCCGACACATGTACTTGGGCTAATGTAGATTTCCTTCTTAGACATAAATTTTTTTCTTTACCAAAAGGCAGCTTCTCAGAGATTCCTATGTCTTTAGTTTCTCAAAAGAATTATCTCAAAATAAGCAAAGACGTTCCTATGTGGCAGCATGTCCTGTCTGCAGCCATGTGTGTGTGTGGGGGTGCGTCCTGCATCCCATCCTGAGTAAGGAGGAAGCTCAGGAACCAGGCAGTGGTCATGGTCACACCACACTGACCCTGTCCTTTAAACCGTTGAGTTGCTCACTTTAAAATGGTTAAATCAGGAAATTTTACATCATGGGTATTTTACCAGGATCAAAATAAACCCAAGAAACCTCAGGTTCTAAACAGAGCAGCAGCCTCTTTTGACTCAGACGATAGGTCTTTCTCCCATCTTGGGTCCCTCACTGTGTACCTGCTACAGGCCAGCCCAGAGACATCTGGGGTACAGAGCAGGGCAGGTCTCTGTTGGGGAGGCCTTCATACCCCAGTGGAGGAGAAAGACCATGTCTAGTGGCCACATAAATTGAGATTTCAGAGAGCGAATGTTGGAATGACTATAAAACCAGGTGTGTGAGGTAAGTGTGAGGCGGACAGCGAGGCTTTAGGACAGGAGGAGAGTGATAGTTCCCCTGGAGACCACAGGCGTCCAGCCCGTCCCAGCCACCTGCCCCAGCCTGGGGAAGCTGCAGGTGGGGAGCTGAATTCTCCCTGGAGCCCCAAGAGGGAAGGACTTTGGGTCCAGAAGTAGGGAGACGGCCAGGGTGGTGGGGTGGTGTGAAACGGAGCTGGAGAGTGGCTGGTCAAGGGAGTCCTGTCCAGGGGTGTTCCCTCTGTCCCTCTGAATGAGGTCTGTCTGCTCGAGCCCCTTTGGATAATGCACTTAACCCCAAAGAGTGAGTCTCATCCAGAGAACTTGAAGCTCAGTAACACCCAGTAAAGGGGAGGCTGGGAGGGGAGTGCAGATGTCCCCAAACAAGAGTCATTCATTAGTGGCACCAGCAACTAATGGAACGAAGGGCTCCTTGTCCTGGGTTGATGTAGGCCCAGGTGTCAAGGAGTGGCAGTTGGAACTAGCTTGTGGGACAGTCATTCTCTGGTTGCAGGCCTCGGGAGGGAGCAGAATCCAGAATCCAGCAGTGCTCTTCACATGCGTGTGTGTGGGAGCTTATGACTTTGCCCCACTCTGCCTTCTGAGGTGCAAGGTGTCTGTCCACAGTGCTCCCTGCAGTGTGCATCAGGGGCTCTGGGGGACACCATCAGGCCTCAGAGTCTCTCATCCTCTCCACTTCACAACGGGGGACACAGGCTCAGGGAAACCCAGTCCCTTGCAAAGTCCAGGCAGCAGACCAGGCCTTGTTCCCAGGCAGGGTGGCCGAGGAGCCCATGGTCTGGGTCTCTGGGTGATGCGACTGGCCACTCCCCGGACTCCCTGGAACGCAGGGCAGATGCCAGGGATGGGGTGGTGTCTCTGTCTGAGCTGCTTCAACAACGTTCTGGGGTTCTGGGGGCTGGAAGTCCAAAGCAGTGGCACCTCCAGATTTGGGGACCAGAGAGACCCCAATTCCCAGTTCACAGGCCCACCCTCTCACTGTGTCCTCATTGGTGGAAGGTCCAGGGAGCTCCATGGGGCCCCTTTTATAAGGACACTAATTCCATCATGACTGTTCTGCCCATATGACCCCGTCACCCCATGAAGGCCTCACCTCCACATGTCCTCATGCTGGGAGCTGGGCCTCCACAGGTGGACTTCAGGGGCACAGACCTTCAGTGCTCAGCAAGTGGGCCCTTAGATCACCAGACTTCGGTGCTTCCCAGTGGGATTGAGGGGACTTAACAAAAGTCACATTTCTTGCTCACTGAATTAGGAATGAAACACCTTCATGTTTCCAAATGCGAATCACTGGGAAACCGGGAAGAGGATCAGCGGCTAAGAACCTGGCCACGACACCTTCCTGCCGGACTCCTCCTCCTCCTGTCCTTCCTCTCCACTCCTCCCTCCACCCAGTGGTGGCCATTGGTCTAATGACCACTCGGACTCTCCCAGAGTCCACAAATTCTTTGCACAGGGATGAGGGAAGAATTCTCACCTCCTCCATTCCAGAGGCGATCACTGAAGGCAAGAGTCAATGGAACCTGCCCACCTCTTCTAAGGTCAGTCAGTGGCTACGGTGGCCCTCAGCCCCCACTGGTCTCCCTTTTCCTCCACTCTGAACAATTCTGGATATTCTTGTTTTATCATAAGGAGAGATAAGGATTGGTTAGGGAAAGAAAAGGCGTCTACAAGGAGGAGGGAGGTGAAAATCACTCCTCGTTAGCTGATTACAGTCCTTCTGGATGTCCTGCAGCTGTGCTTTTGTACACAGCAGCTCCAGATTGCACATGGTGAGAGGAAAGTTTAACAATAATCATAGAAAATCTATTTATTCCCGGCTGTCAGTGCGGACACAATCTGCCCTCCCCATATCTGCTTAACGGCAGGTACTGGGAGGGCAGAGCTGCTCTCAGCAGAAGCTCGGAGGCTGTGAACCCAGCTGTACTGCTCCAGGGGTTCCCTGGTGTCTCTCAGGGTCCCCATCCCATTTCTGAGAAGCTGACACTGGGATGGGAAATGCGCTGTTGGAGATGAATCTTGCCTCTCAGGACGTGGCGGACACCTGCTGGTTTTGTCCCTCTGCCATTTTCCTTGAGGACGACCCCCTCTGCTGTGGTCAGTCCACAAGGGCCAGGAGGCTGGTCCAGCATAGCTCCAGGGTAGGAGAAGATCCAGGACCCACAGCCCCAGCCAGGAAATGGATTCAGCAGCAGCAAACACTCAAAGGAGGCCCTTTGTCCTCCAGCTGCCCGGCTGCCAGGCCATTGGGCTGTGAGCCCGTGGGTGAGATTTGCATCCTTCACTGAGAGTCTGCTCCCACAGGCCCAGCAGCTAAGCAGGTGTGGCCAGGGAGTGGCTAAGGTCATCGTTTCTCCATGGTGGCACCTACAACTTGTCCTTTTGCCTTCTGTGTAAAAGCCAAGCCTCTTGCAAAGTCCTGTACTCTTGGACAGCTGTCCCTCACACCCCTTTCTCTTTCTTTTTCTATTAACCTGTTTCCCCCTCCCTGAGAGCAGCCTGGGGGTGCGGCTTATCCAGCAGTGCACAGGTGGAAGTGAGGTGCTCTTTAGGCCGTTCACCCCCGACTCTCACCCCACTCACTGAGTGTCTGGTGCCAATGCCCAGGTGTGCAAATGGCAGAGGCTCCATCAGCCTGGGTCCCTGAGTGACTGCCTGGAGCCGAGGCGCTGTCCTCTACCCCACACCCCTACACCAAACAGACTTGACCAAAAAAATTATGGACATTGGGGAGACAACTGAAAGGACATTTCAAATGCTATACCCCAGGGGTTGTAAAGAGTGAGGGAGTGTGTTCAGCTTTGCTCTGTCATGACTGTCTGTGATAACTGCTGAACTCTGCCATTACAGGAAAACCACAAGGGCAAAGCACAAACCAATGGGCATGGCTGTGTGCCAATAAAACTTTATTTACAGAGTCAGGCCAAGGGCCGCATTTTGCCCAGGAGTGCTGCTTGCCCATCTTTGCACATGATCCTCTGCTTTTGCCTCAACTGGTAGGCTGGCCAGGTCCTATTACTGCATGGGGATGGGGGCTTCCCTGTCTGCCCGCATACCCAGTGGACAGGGCAGGCAGCTGCCTCCTGACCTCCCTGCCTCCTGCCTGGGGAGGAGGAATCTATCTGGTAAGTGCAATTGCCATTCAGAGCACCCCCCACCCCACCTCCTGCCTCCCCTCTGCTCTATTCTGAGCCCTGTAAGGAGAGCTGAGATCTGGGCATGGGTTTCTTCCAGAGGGGATGAGAGCCCCTAATTTGCCCATAGATAGGGCCATGCCCTCTGGTCCAGCTTATCTCATGAGAAAGCAGATGGCCTTTCCTCCCCTGTTGGGCTCCTGTATCCATCTCTCACTTGGTGCCCACATGGGAGGCTAGGGTGCAGCAGTCTGGCTGGGCACAAATCACGAGACACTCAAGCAGGAACAAACTTTATTTCCGAACTCCCGGGAACGCCATGCATGCGGCCTTCTCCTGGGACACACCACACACCAACCGGAAATCCCTCCTCAGGAACTTCCCCAACCAATGAGAACCCTCCAGGAATCCCTGGGAGAACTCCAAAACAGCAGGCACCTGAGGCAGCAAGAGCCGCCCCATTGCCCGACAGTAAAGGTCAAATATACAATACAATCAATCCAGCATCACAGCAATTATATATAGCTTAACTCAAATCATCATCTCAATGGTTCGCTGGTGTCACCTTTCAGCCATTCCCTCTGGCAAATGCCAGGCATCATTCTGACTGAGCCATGGCTCTCAACACTAGGGTAGGGGTCTTCTGCTCTCTTTGCTCCAGTTGGGTTTGGCTAACCAGAGGCACCAGTGGGGAACAGGGTGTGGGAAGAGGGTAGGCTGGGCTTTCTGCCCTGGCTCACCCCTTGTGACAGTATTTACCCACTGAAGGCCACAACCCCTCCCTTATGGCTCTGTCCTAATGCCCACTTGTCCCTGTTCCAATAGCTCCCCTTGTCCTCCACAATATTGCTTTATTTCCTTAAACCAAGAACCCACCTGTGTAAGTGTCCCTTTATAACTGCCTCCGGGGTGTTATGCTCAAATTCGGGACCCCCCAAAACCACCAGAGACCCAAGATCAATGCAAGCAGCAAAGAGGTGTTTATTGCAAGCTAGCTCAGTCCTCCGCGCACACACAGAGCAACTGGTGATGCTGAGAGGCCCCAAACCCAGGGTTTGCAGCATTTTTATACATTCTTTGAAGATGGCAGGGACTTCACATACATCATAGCCTCTTTTAGCAAATCATCACACACCGCAGGAAAATCAAATAACAACTCTAAAACATGATTAGCACATTCACTGGCGGGAACAAGTTGGGTAGGGGTGATTGGTCAGTACAAAAGGGGTATTCATTTGGTTTAAGCCAAGAGGGGTGTACATGCTGAACTACATGGTTTCCCAACTTGTTATCAACCACCATAAACTACTGGGAGGGTTATCTGGCATCCCAGGTATTTCCCTGTCTCATGCTGATTGGTGGCTGCTAGGGGGCTGCTATGTATCCCCACCTAGCCTGACTGAGTCAGGGACAGACCTGGCACAGCAGATCTCTCCTGTTATTTGTAGATAAACAACTTAGCAGGGTGGGAATGTGCCTAGGAGTGCTCTGTGGGTTTTTCCAAGGACAAAGGCCATGTCCCTTCCTTGGACAGGCTTTGCTCTGAGATAGAGGCTGGTTTTTCAGGGGTACATGGCCACTGTGCATTTCTTGTCTGCAGAGAGGGTAAAGGGGACAGAGCATCCTCTCTAATGCCTGCCCCAGGCTGCCTCTGTATTCTGTGGTGGGTTGAACGGTGGTCTCCAAAGGGTGTGTCCACCAGAAGTTCAGAGTGTGGCTTTATATGGAAAGAGGGTCTTTTTTGCAAGTGCAATTCAGGGAGGAATGGAGATGAGGTGTCCTGGGTTAGGAGGGGCCCTTCAGCCAGTGAGTGTCCCTGTGAGTAACTAAAAGACACACAGATCTGGGGACAGGCTATGTGAAGAAGATACAGAGGTGGAAGCATGCAGTCACAGGCCAGGCATATGGGGGCCTCCAGGAGCTAGAAGGGGCCCCTCTTGAGACTTTGGAGGGAGCTCAGCCCTGCGGGCCCCTGGCTCCAGAGCTGTGAGGGGGTGCATTGTGTTTCAAGCCACCCAAGCTGTTGCAGGAGCCCCCGAAACTGCAGAGCTCCCAGCTGACTGGGGTCACCTGGTATCTCTGGGCAGTGTCTGGGTTTCCCACCTAAGGACGGCAGTGTTTTATCCATAGGTGACACTGATGCAGAGGGTTCCTTTTCTTCAGGATACTTGAGCGTTACGCTCCTAGGAAAGACTTCTGTCCCCACATCAGCCCTGCCATCATCTGGCAGCTGCTGAGCGCCCACCCGGCCTGGCCCAGCCCTGCCCCAGCCCTGCAGGGAGGACAGCTCTGCTGACAGCAGCAACTTCGCATCTGCTCCAAGACCCCAGTTGCCCTGCTCCTGTTCTCCCCTGGGTCCAAAGTGTCCTTTTGCTTGCTTTTCATTTATGGCGGCATCTCAGGCCCCTTGCTTCCGTTCAGAGCCCAAACCAGGGCAAGTCCCATCACAGGACGCTTGTCAGCCCAGCTCAGCCACAGAGAAGAGCTTCTGAGAGTCCTTGAGTCTGGTCCTTTATGGTGCCAGGGAGTCTCATGGCTGTATGTCTTTTCACATTAGCAGGGACCCGAAGCTAGGAAAGAAGACTTGTAGCAAGTTTCCCAGGAGGAATTCTGTGGAAGAATATCTCCCCTAGGATCCATAGGTTTAGAACAGGGACATAGGAGCCAGGAAACCCACAGGCCCACAGATGATTTTAAAGCTGTTTCATATCTTACAGGAATTAGTAGCCCACATCTATGCATGGTCTGTTTTACATAAGAGTCAATTCATCTGTCCTGGACCTTCACCCTGAGAATAGTTGGCCCAAGTTGACCTATTAACTGGGCTGGTGCATGCCCATGTGACACTGCCCCCTCCTCTCCCTACTGTCTGACACCTGCCCTACTGGAAACAGTCACCGAGCCCAGGGGACCTCTCTAGATTGGAGTCTCTGCTTCTCTAACACCTTATCCAGCAAATATATGCTGGGTTAGGAGGGGCCCTTCAGCCATCAAGTAACTATGTGAGTTACTAAAAGGCACACAGATCCGGGGACAGGCTGTGTAGAGACAGATACCGAGGGGGAAGTGTGCAGCCACAGGCCAGGTACATGGGGACCACCAGGCCCCTTCTAGCTCAGATATATGCTGAGTATGTGAACCAGGCCATGTGCAGGGAATGGGGTGGTCAACCAGGCAGGAAGGGTCCCCGCCTCTGCCCTCGAGGGCTTACCACTGTGTAGGAAACAGGGTCCTCATATAATGTGACAGGGAAAGGAACTTTAGCCTCTGGGATGCCATCTGGAAGACCCAGGATGGGCACTTGTGTCCTTCTTTGTGTCCACTTTTATTCTCAGTGGCATGGATCAGGTCCATGTCTGCAGGAAGTTCCTGGCCCCACGTTAGCTGTGCTTGATGTTCTTAGTGTTAAATGTGAAATGACACTCCTGAGCTCCCAGCATCCTCCCGACCTCCTGACCTCCCAAGCACTAGCTCAGGTTGTTCATACTGGAAACAGACCTCAGTTTTGGACTTGGTGTCTATAATTAAAATTCTCACCCAGCTGAAACTCTTTAGCAAGCCTCCAAGACCTGCAAACATAGGATCTGTCCCCTGAGTCATCCCAAGGCTAAGAAAAGTTCTGTGATTTTAAAGTAATTAATTATCTGATGTATTTGAAGAAGTAAATTGTCTTAAAGGAACTGAGAGAGCCTCTTAATTAGGGGAGAGCCTGTGTTCACCTTGCGCAGGATGATGTTCACAGAACCACCCTGTTAAGTCCCATGTCTACATCGTAGTTCTAAAGAGCACCTCAGCCAGAGGACTTAGACTTGGACATTCATCACCTGTGAATGCACTTTCCTCTTTTTTTCAGTGTGATCTTCAAGACAATCGTGGGAAATAGCCATCTCCACAGCTTTGGGGCAGGTAACATCTTGCCCAGGAGTTAGATGTGACAGTGAGGCTGTAAAGGTAAAAGAAATAGAAGTTAAAGCGTAAAAGTTAAACGGTAAAAGACCGGGTATTGTAAAGTTTCTAAGCTGCAAGGTCTGAGTTAAAATGTAAAGGATTAGGTATTGTTAGGTTTCTATGCTACCTGCAAAACCTGAAATCTCTGTAGCTGTTAGGACAATACTGGAACTGCCCAGTAAATATTCCCACTGACTCCCTGGTTGTCTAATAACTTGGGACTCTGTGTAACTTGTCACGTAGTCATTTAGGCCCTAAAACCAATCAGTTTGAATGTGTACCCCGCTTTAGAACTGACCTATCACCCCCGCCTAACCTGTTCCCGCCAATGAATGAACTAATCATGTTTAGGAGTTGTTGTTTGATTTTCCCGTGGTGTATAATGATTTGTTAAAGGAAACTGTGATGTATGTAAAATCCCCGCCCTCCCAAAAAAAGTGTACTTAAGCAGTGCTCAGCCCCTGCTCAGGGCTCTGGGCTGCTTTCCCTTCTTGAGTGGGCATGGAGCCCCAGCATGCTGGTTCAATAAATCCCCTTCTGCCAATTGCATGAGTGGTCACTTGGTGGTCTCTTTCTCCGACGCTTCGCTGGACCCTTACAAGGCGTGCCCCTGCCCCCGGTCCACTGTCAGGCAGAATCCCCACCATGGCCAGGAGGTGTGGTTTCCTCTTCTCATCCCCAAACCTCCAGAGCTGTCCCAGCTCTTTTCCTCTCCTCGGACCCCACAGGGTGGGAGACACCTACGGGTTCCCGGGCCTTGGCACAGAGAAGCCACCCAAGCCGGATTCCTCAGTGAGTCTTTCCACATCCTCAGCTGGCTGGAGGACGTGTCCTGGAACCCTGCCCAGCACTCCCCCTGTCCCTTTGGCTCATGTCCAGTCTCTGGGCTCACAAAGCCACTCCCCAGCTGACTTTGGGAATGTTCTCTCACACTCTAGGCTAAGTCTTCTCTGAGCTTTTACATCCACTTTGAAATTGACTAGAAGACATTCCCCCAGGGACACAATTTTGAGAGCCAACAGGAAAGGAAATACTCATAAGATACACTTTAATACTCAGAGGTCTAACCTGCTGCACACACAGGACCCTGAGGGGTACAGTAGGTGTGATTCTCAGAGGTGGGGACTCCATCAAGTGGCCGAAGGCTGGGAGACCAGGGCTGAGGATAACAGGGGCCAAGGAAGCTCCATAAGGTGAGGGAGGAAGAAACAGGAAATGAGGAAGATTCCCTCCGGGTTGTCACCAGGGAGACCACCCAGCCTCCTCTGCCATCTATCACTGTGCCAAAAAATGACCACCAAGTGACCCCCTGGCTGCAAGTCACTCACTCAGGAGTCAAAGTCCCCCATAGCAGCCAAAAATGGCCCTATTATCCATCAACTGGTGGATCAACAAGACACGGTCACCTGTAGCAGGGCATGCTCAGCCATGAAGAGAAAGAAGTGGGGCACAGAGGGTCACATGCCAGAGGATTTTTTTCATGTGAAAGTCCAAAAGAGGACAGTCCTTGTGATGCAAAGAAAATTAGTCCCCACCAGGGCCCAGGGCACTGGGGAGAAGCGAGGAGTGACTGGGGGTGGATGTCCCTGGGTTTCCTCAGGGACATTAGGAATGTTCTGAAATCAGGCGGTGGCGAGGGTGCACACAGATTTGAGAATCAATCCATAACCACAGAATCAAGCACTTAGAAAGGGTGAATTTGGTGGGTATGCAAATTATATCTCAACTTAAGAACAAATTCCAAGCCCCAGGGTTGTGGGTTTGGGGCCCAACACAGGTCACCTGCTGACCGGTGGCTCAGGGAAGAGTAGAGAGGGGACGCCTCCTCCCTCATAGGCTTCCTGGAGGCACATTCTGGGGGCTGGAGTCTGGGGTTGCACTCACCCCAGAAACCACACTCTGCCAGGCAAGGCCCCTTCCCTAGGTGCCATGAGGGAGGAGGGTGGTGGTTGCAGACTGAGACCCAGAGGAAGGCCCTCCAGCAGCAGGATGGGAGGGAAGGGTGTTCACAGCCTTCTCTGTATGTTTCCAGAGACTTTGATTTTTAAAGGAACAAACAGGCAATGCTTAAATAAAAACTTTAAAAAAATAAAAATAAAACTATGCAGCCAGCCAGAGAAGGGTTCCACTTCCAAATGGCTCATATGGTCACCCTGGACCTCCCCGTACGCTGCTTCTGGATAAGCATGAAGCCACCGACTGGCAACCTAAGTCCATCTGCAAGGCTCCATCGGCCAGCGACGTGGAGGAGTCATGGAAAGATGTCTCAGCACACTGAGGACACCCGAGGTGAGGACAGGAGCCCTGGGCAGCTTGGTGCCCTGCCCACCTTTACTCTGCCTTCTTGTCTCAGCCCCACCCTCCTGCTGGAGCATGGACAGAACCGCTGAGTGTGCAGCTGCCACCCTCCTGTGACCTAACATAGTCAAGTGCATGTGATGGTGGAGGCCGGAAAACAGAGCCTGCATCTGGGACAAAACTGAGCTTTGCAGGAAGCCGGCAGCCCCACCTCCTCCTGCCACATCTTCAGATCAACTCTCATTTGTTCAAGGAACAGCTAGCCGGTGTTCTGTTCATCTCCTGTGGAACAAGGAGGGTGGAAGGTGGTGGAGGTTACCGAATGGCGTCAGCACACCCTTCCTGAGATGAAGCAAGCAAACTCTGTGGGTTGAATATGGTCATCTCCTCCAAACCAGTTTAACCCCCACTGCAGGTATGAGGAGTGTAGGGACTCAACCTGGCTGTAGTGCTGAGGGGTGGGGCCCTGGGAAGTGAGTGGGACTCCATAAGGCCTGATCCACGTTATTCAGAACTCACATTATTGTCTTTGGGGATGAATTGACTTACACATTTCCTGAGAGTCTATCTCCTCCACCAGAATGCAGGATCTATAAATGCAGGGCCTGTGTTTTTGTTCAAGCTGGAATCTGCGCTGACAAATGGGTAAGAAAATGACAAATGCTTGTTGAATGAATGAATGAACTGTCAAAGGGCAAAACTAATGTTCCCCACTAGAGCTGCTACCAGGAAAAATGATACAGTGTCCAGAGCAACTACAGCCCAAGAACTTAGAACTTCCTTTTGTGTTCCATTCTTTGCTTTTACATCTAGTAGGAAGCAGCAGAGTCAGACCTTGCTGTTGAATTTGTAGGATGACCAAAGCTGTTTTATGAGCCCAACATATAGCCCTCATTTCCATGTGTTCAGTAATTTATTATGTATAGGTCCTGTATATGTATAGGTCTTATTATGTGTAAGGAAATCCTGAGCCAAATTAGCAAGTTCTTTCATTTTATGCAATATTAGCAATTTGGAATTTAAGCACAAACTAAAAAAAAAAAAAAAAAAAAAAAAAAAAAAAAAAAAAGATCTGAAATTGCCTCTTTGACTTAGTAAGGAACCCAGCATATGTGGAAGCAACAGGTTTCTTTTTTCCAATAACTCTCCTCGCCTATAAATCATGCTAATTGTCTCCATGTGCCCACAGCCTGCGGGGAGCTTTGCAATAGCCTTTGAGGAAATTAGTGGTCTCTGATGTTCCTTATGAAATTCAGAAAAGCATCTGGAAGTAATTTAAATTAAGGAATTAATGATTCTGAGGTTAAATAATACATGACTTAAAAAAAAATAAACACAGGAAACTCTATTAGCCCATGAACCTCTAGGTTCACACCTCCATTCCTGTGGATTTACCTAACCAAGATAAATGACCACATCATCCCTCAGATTTGTTGGATCTGTATTTTGTTTGATTGATTTTTAGAAGATAAATTAAATGAGGTCCCACAGTTAGACTTGCAGAGGGGGAGCTCCCTGTTTCCTAGGTCTACTTCTGCAGAGGATGAGAAAGACAACCTCTGGGATGCTGGGAGGCCTTGGCAGGGCTTTGATACAAAACAGAATGGCCACACAGTCAGGTGGGCTTACCAGATTGAAGGTCATCTTCCCTTTTTTTTTAAATTTTAATTTCCCCTTCATTTTGAGTGGATACTATTGTGTTGTGGTGGGTTCAATTTCCTCTTGTTTTGTTTATTTGCAGGGTGGAGTCCTTAATCCAGGGACCAAATCTGGCTTTGCACAAGAAGAGCAATGTTCTGTGCCAAAAGGAAAGTGCCAGCACAGGGGAGGGGCAGCTGTTGGTCTGCAAGGGAGAGCAGGGGAGGGGAGGCCCCAATCCAGGGCTTTTATTTTTTTGTTCATATTATGGGATAGGAGGGAGAGAGGATGAAACAGATTCCAATCCCTCCATCAGAAATAATGGGAGATGTTGTATTTCTCCCTGATGGCGGGAGGCTAGGAACATTTAAATAAAAAATATTTATTCTCCATTGACTTCCAGGCTTAAAAAGAAGAAGAAGAGGAAGAAGAAAATGTGCTTTTCATTTTAGGAGCCCATCTACTCCACGACTTCTCCCCACTAGCTCGGCACTGATTTGAGCAATTACCGGCATAATTCACTTAAAAAATTAAGTCCCTACTCCCCAGGCCTATGAGAACCGACCTTTTTGGCATGGCTGGCTCCCCAATCTAAAAGAGAAACAATGAAGCATCACAAGCTGCAGCCTGGGCCATAGAATCTCCAGCCCCACCCCCCGCCCCCAGCAGGGAGAGGGTCCAGAGCTAGGGGTGCTCCAAAGACCTGGCTCCATCCCTGATTTCTCCTTGTGGGAGACTCAAATTCCCTTGAAGCTGAGTTGAGGGACCTTTCTCCTTTATCAATCAAGGACTTCTTTCTTTCATTTCAAAATTCTTTCCTCGAGGGCGGGCGAAACATAACCCAGTCATCCTTCCTTCTGAGGTTGGTCTGAGGTCACCTAGGGTGAGAGCTAGGAGCCCAGGGCAGGTGGGGACCACCGGGACGCGGGTGCTGTAGCTGGTGCAGGACTGGGCCAGGTTTCCAGTCTCAGAACCCATCGCCTTTAGCCCCCAGACACCAGAGGGAGCCGGGGTCCCGCCCTCTCCTTGCTTGCACCTGGTGGAGGGGAAGCCCCAGAGTCCATAATGCGGCAGAGACTGCTCCAGGGTCCCTCTATGCGCTGGAGGGGAGCGCTGGGAAAACCTGAGAGGATGGAGAACAGGTCAGGAAGCGGTGGCGAGGACAACCCTTCCAGATCCGTATCCGCAGAGAAACTGCACTTACAGGACAAGCCTGTGGCACGCGTGTGTGGCAGCGGCGAGCTGGGTTTTGTTTTGACCCCCCGCCCAACAGTTAATAAAAAACACATGAGGCGTAACGTGTGAACCCAAGGGCATGAAAGGATATGCAGTGAAAAATGAGTCTTTCTTTAGACCCTTCGTCCAGTCCCCTTCCTGAGACTGCTGGTGCCTTGTGTTCTCCACGCACCATGCTACACCTACGCGCATCTGTGTCCATCCGAGTTCCTGCCCTGCACGTTGCTTTCCCCACTAAATAATGCTTCTGGGAGATCCTCCTTGGCAGCCGCACGTGACTTTTAAATCCAGATGACTCCAGATCTCAGAGCTAAATCGAGGAATGGCTTGAAGTTGACGTTGGGGTGTGACGACCATCGGTTCTGCAGTGAGCACAAGAGGCGGCGACCAGAGGGTCCAGCTCCATCCTGCTTGCAGGGTGCCTGGGCAGGACACTGCACAAAGGCAAGCGGCTGCGAACACAGTGTTTCGCAGTGCTTGCGTAGCCCCCTGCCCTCCTCTTCTCTAGCTTTCCCCGCCTCCAGGGTCCTCCCCACCCTCAGGCGAGCTCCTGGTCCCCGCCCCCTCCATTCATCACGGGTCGTGGGCAAGGTGGGCTAGGGGGGGGTGGGGGACGTGGGGCCGGGTGGGCGGGGCCTGGGCGGGGTGGCGGGGGTGAAGGTGGGCGGGACCGGGGGCGGGCCCGCCGGGCAGTGGCGGCGGCGGCTGCTTGGGGAAAAGTTGTCCTGGCCTGAGCGCCAGCGGCCGCGGAAGCTGGAGAGCCGCTGCGTGAACGCCGAGAAGCAGCCAAACGGACGCCGCGGCTGCCGGGGTGTCCCCGAGCATGGAGCAGCCGGCGGGGGCCGCAGGCGGGCGCTGCGCCCCGGGCTGGCAGCGGGCGGCGAGAGCGGCCGGGGGCAGGATGCGCTCAGAGGGTGAGGCCCCCGGGCCGGCGGCGCCACTGTGCGGGGCGCTGAGCCTGGTGTTGAGCGCGCTGCTGCGCAAAGGTAAGGTCAGGTGGGAGTCGACCGCACAGGCTATGGCGAAGTTCCACGGAGTCCCGTTGAAGGCCGGACGAGGGGAGCCTAAACATGGGGGTGCAGTGGGGACATTGACAAGGGCGCCGGTCCCATCAGGAGCCCTCCATTTCGCGCAGTGGGGCGGGGCGGGCCCCAGGCGCTGGCTCTGGGGCTGGAAAGAAGTGCAACCTCAAATCTATCCTATCACAAACCAGAACTCTCCTGCCCAGTTCTCTTGGGCCAGGCTGGAAATGCATTGGTAGAGACAACTTGCCAATGGATGTTAAAAAGCAGGGTTTGCTTTTCAAAAGTCATTACTCACCACACTGTCTGAAATTCCAGAGGAAGCTGCTTTCCCGGAGGGGACAGTTTCCCAGACCCGCCAACTGGGTGCCTTTGTGTTTTGTATGTGGTTCCTTTCTCCAGACTGCCCCAGGTGAACGCAGTGGTGCACTTGGAGGGTGTGTGTGTGTGTGTGTGTGTGTGTGTGTGTTTGGGGGGGGGGGACTTTTTTGTTTTATTTGCAAGAGCTAACAACCAGAAGCTTGCCCTGAGTTCTGCTATTAGCTCGAGGTCCCTGCATTTCTAGGACTCAGTTTCCCCAAATGTAAAGTGGTCATTGGAAATGCCCTTCTCTGCATTTCTCACCAGGGTCTTTGGGATCAAAGGACCTAATGCACAGCAGGTGCTTCCTGGAGGGCTCTGCTCTGGCTGGGTTGAGCCAGAGCAGAGCCCTCTTTCCCTTTTCTTCCCTATGTCCTTGAGAGGTCTGAATCAGGTGAGGACTTCAGTTGTGTTTTTAAAACAAGTTGTGGGCTTTTCCTATTCAAAGCCTGCATTCTTGGTGTGTGTGTGTGTGTGTGTGTGTGTGTATGTATGTATGTGTGTATCTGTGTCTTCTACAGGATTTCACTTTTGATTTGGAGTAGAGATTGCTACCTACATGCACGTGGAGGGTTAGGAGCAGCTATTTAGTGGGCATACAGAGCCAGTACCAGCAGTGGATGGGGGTGGGGTGATGAACATCACAAGCCAGGGAAGTCCACCCTATAGGAAAGCCACCTGCTTCTGCCTTGATGTGGTTGGTGGGCTTCTCTGTCCTTGCTGCAGTTTCACAGTGTGTGTGTGTGTGCGTGGTTTGAGGTCTGCAAGGGTCTGCAGTTCATCTTCTGCAAAATGTTTTTGCAGCTCATTTCTCATGATCAAAAGCAGCCGTTCAATCCGTCCTCGCTTCTGATTCCTCCACACTTGCTTCATAAGAGCAAATCAGCCTTCTTTAAATTTGTGCTATCATAACAACAACAACAACATCAACCACCCTCTAAGTCTTTCTTTGTGAGGATCTACTTGCTGATTTCTGGAATCCTTGAGACCCACTGGTCAATGTTTAACACCAACTATATATTTATTTTCAACTGTGGATTGAGAAGCTTTACAGTTTGTCAGGGCTCAGAAAATACATAGTGGTTCTTAGAAGTTTCCATAATTAGGACAGTTTTGAAAGAAGGGAATCTCTTCTTAAGATTTAAGACTAGCGAGTTGAGGCAAAGTATCTTTGAGCTGGGGGGTTTGATACCTGGGGCCCTAAAAAGTAGGTGGAAGGGCAGGTGGCCTGGGGGTACCCAGAAGCTCGTGAAGGTGGTTGGTCACCTGTGAGGCACTGTCAAGGTTATACAGGACCACAGTCTGTTTTCTGAAATCTGGGGACTAAAAATGTTTCAAGAGCCAGGATTATGGACGTCTTTGAATGGCAAGATACAGAGTAGAGACCCAGGCTGCACATTCCTAGCAGATGCCTTCCCGTGCTTGGCTTGCAGTGGTGCCTTGCTGTGGTGCCCATGGGTAAGCTGCAGGAAACCCGAGTCTCTGACACAGATTGGGGCGAAGACCCCACAGAGCTGAGCTGTACTTCGGAGCTGGCCATCCAGGGAATTAAACACCCACTGCCAGCCAGACCCTTGCTTCGTCAGCACTTTGGGAATTGGGATTTCTGAAAATGGATTTGGGACCTATTGCAGGTGTGAGAAGGACAAGGAGGTCGCTGGGGTGGGAGGTCCTCCTCAGCTTGCCCAGGGTCCCACTGGCACCAGGGAAAGAGCTCACCTTGCCCTGCCCATGCTTGATGTGTGCGCAGGACACTGAGCATGGAGGCTCATGTTTTCATCCATTCAATCCCTTCCCATCCCTCATGGTGGATCTCCTGTGGCGTTCCAGCTTCCTGGAGCTTATTTTGTCTTCTTGGAAGCCATTCTGATTAACCATCCGGCTCTGGCAGGTGCCAGATCTCTCCTCTAATCCGCATCCCTTGACTAGTGCTCTACTTTGTTTAAAAGGGTTTATTAAGGTGTGACTGCATAGGGTGAAATTCACCCTTTCAAGTGAGTTTTGACAAATATACCATCCTTGTGCACTGTACAGAGTGTAAGTGTGGCACAATGGAGATATAATGCATTTCCATCAGCCTCAGAAGCTCTTCTGCTCCTGGGTAGTCACCTCCCTCCTCCACCCCAGCCCCCAGCAAACCCCCATCTCTTTTTGCCCCTGGACTTTGGCCTTTTCCTTCAAGCCAAAAAAGGGGAGGTACAGTAAACATGCTGTGAACATTCCCAAACAGGTTTTTAACATTAATGTGTTTTCATTTCTCTTGGAATTTCTAGGCAGTTTGGTGATTGCACTGCAAACTCATTTTAAAATGTGGTTTGAACGTTTTTCATTCTTTCTAGGCTGTGGATAAATGTCACAGCTGTTTTGTATCTTCATCAGCACTTGATTTTATCATTTTGTTTGTTTGATTTTGGTAGATGGACCGCAAATATTTTGTTGAGATTTTTAACTTCACTCCTGACAGTGGTGAATATTCTTACTTGTGTTTAATTGCCATTCTTATTATTGGCGAAATGTGTTTTTCAAGCACTGTGCCCATATTTTATTGGTTGTTTATTTTCTTATTATTGACCTTTGAGGGTATTTTGTATATTATGGCTGCAATCTCTTTATCAGATTTTGTTTTACAGACATTTTCTCCCATTGCATCTTTGGAGGAACAGAGATTTTAAATTTTAATGAATCTAGTTGATTTATCTTTTCTCTTAATGATTGTGTTTTTGGTGTCACATCTAAGCAGTCTTTGCCTAACTCAAGGTCAAAAGGATTCTATATATTCCAATTGGTATGTTTGTTCTCTTAGTTACTGAGAATGCTTATATCTCTAAGTTTGGCTTTGTCTATTTAAATTTTATTCTGCCAATTTTTGCTTTGATTATTTTGAAGCACTGTACCCTCTGCATTATTAGGTCCTTTGGTTGAATCACATCCATTAGTATAACGTAATGCCTCTCTTTATTCTTGGACATATTCCTTGCTCTGAAGTCCATTTCAGATATTAAGGGTGGCTGCCTCAGCTTTCTTTCAAGTAGCATTTATGTTCCATTTTTTTGTTTTAGTGTTTAGCATAGACCTTTGTAGAGAGCAGACAGTCCCAATGGAAACCCGTTCACTTGTTCCTTCAGTCTGAAGGTCTTTGTCTTTTAATCATTGTGTTTAGACCATTTATATTTAATGTGATTATCCATAGATTTACATTAAGAGCCAACATTTTGCTCATGGGTTTCTTCATGTCTCATCTGTTCTGTATTCTTTTCCCCTCCTTCTTCTGCCTGATTTTGGACTAGGTGTTTTTGTGATTCCATTTTATCTCCACAATTGGCTCATTACTTAGAGTTCTTTTTAAGTTTTAGTCATTGCCCTAAGGTTTACAAAGTGCATCTTTAATTAACCAAAGCTTATATTTGAGTTATGTTATATATAGGAACCTTGAAAGCATATATTCCCAGGGCTTTTCCCTGTTCATGTGATTCTTTTTCAAGCACACACCCTCTTACACCATAGGTGCAGCTACAAGAATTGTCAATTAGAGATTATTTGTGCATAATTATAAAAAATGAAAATCACACTTACTTGGCTTGCACTTGTTTCTGAGTGGGCACTTCTGATATCCTTGGAATCATTTTCCCTGCAGGATTTTATTCTCTCTTCTACCTGCATAGTGAGTTCTCTCGTTTATGTACCCTAGGGATTGAGAAGTTGCTGCTTTCAAGGAGATAAGACAGGTGATGTCCACCCCAGCTGTCAGGGGAGGTAGCAAAGTCTCCGAGACAATGAGTTCCAGCTACTCTCCAATGTGGTGATTTCTCCTCTTCTGCAGTAAGCACGCATTCTTTAATTAATGATCTTTGTATAGGTGTGTTCGGACCGCCATACTTGCAGATGGCTGGTTCCCTAGAGCTGCCCCAAGGTTCTGTATAGAAGATCCTCTCTTCTCTCTGTAAAACACTTCTTTCTTTCCAGCAAACTTTGTGCGCTCAGCAGTGGGGTGAAGGTTTGCTCATGAATGAATGGGGTGGGGGGACCACAGTCTGTGTCAGAGAAGCAGAGACTTCATTTTGAGCCTCTGTTCTGCCGGTTCCTGAGTGAATTGGTTTGAAGTCTTTGGTTGTTAGCAGCCAAAACATTGGAGGGCCACCTAGGAAGGAAGTCCTCAGGGATGGGGAGCTCACCATCCCACTGCAGGCTGGAGGGCCAGGTTTCATGAGAGGAGAGCCTGCCTGCTCGGGGTCGCTGATGCCTGCCTTCTGCAGGGCACCCTGACTGGATATGGGGCTTCAGTCATTTTATTCATGCTTTTATGCTCAGTTTGTAGATTCCAGAGAGAAGGAAGCTCACAACCTTGATGAACCATAGAAGCATCTGGAGAATTAAAATATAAAAAACACCAATCCTTAGACCTGCCCCAATGTGGTTGAGTGGGGATCTTGGTAGCAGAGCAGGGAGTGGGCGATGGGAGGGTGGATCACTTTTGATGCTTTTAAAGATGCGAGTGCTTCTAAGGTACAGTCAGGGGTGTGACCAGGTCACATAGGTTCTTCTCTGTCTAGAAGAGACAGCTTGATGGACAGTCCCCCCCATTTCCTATCCAAGGAAAAAGGAAAAGTGCTCTTACCTAAGAGGCCGGGTGGTCGCTGAAGGCAAAGCCCAGGACGCCCTTCCCGCTGCCCCGGGCCTGCTGGACAGTGAGGACCATGGTCGGGGGCAGCTCTGCTGAACCCCAGGTGCCCTTCGGTCAGGTGAGGCAGCTCACAGTGAGCGGGTGGCCTTGTGCTCCTGGTGCAGTGTGTGTGTCTTCCAGGGCTGTGGCGCCTGGTAGGGACCACAACAGGGCAGCTTCATGCACAGTGAGGCCTGGGCTCCAGACTTGGCAGGCCGTGTGTCTCCAAGGGGGATCCGCAATGCCTCCTCCAGCTCCGGGGCACCAGGGGCCTTTGGCGTCTGGCTGTATCTCCCCAGCTGGTCTTCTCCACATGTCCCTCCCCTCTGTCTTATGAGGACACCTGTCATTGGATGTGAGGCCCCTTCTCCTCCAGATAGTCCTTTTGAGATCCCAAACTTAATAACACCTGCCAGGACTTGCTGTCTCAGTAAGATGCATCCACAGGTTCAGAGAGGATGTGCCAGGGCCCTTTCCAACCAGTGCACACAGTAGGATTCGGCAGGGGAAGAAGAGCACACCATCAACACAGTGAGGCCGCAGATGTATACAGCTAACCAACGTCACCAACTAAGAGAACAGCGCTCTGAGCGAGGCCAGAACAGCGGATGCTGGGTTGGTGCAAGGCGGTCAGTGCAGGCCCACGCAGAGCCCGGGAGTCTCTTCTGCTGCAGCAGCGGGCACTGCTGGGCCTGGCCTGAAGGCAGTGCTCTGGACACTGTCCCCAAGGCCCTTCCCCTGGGCTCCCAGAGCCACCCTAACACCAGGGCAGCTCTGAGTCTCTTGGGGTAGCTTTCTTTCTCCAGTTCTGCATCTTTCTTGCATCTTTCTTGTTCAGCTGGTCACTGAGGCCCTTCACTGTGGTTTGTTTCCTGCTGCTCCCTCACTGTCCCAGATGCTGTAGTAATGTGGATGTTACCCCACCCACTTGGGCACATGGAGAATCACTAGCAAATGTTTGAGGCACCAGGGATTCTTGCATTCACAAAATAAAGGGACTTTAAGGCCGCTTTACCCCCTTCAAGACATACGCACACACACACATACACAAAGCTAACAGTTTCTGGTTTTATCATGAAGTTGCTGCTCAGTGATGATTTCAAGAACAAACAAACAAAATAGCAAAAACAAAAAACCTCACAGTGTAACAAAGAAACAAAACCCAGAAGTCTCACGCCCTGTAAACTGGGATCAGCACTGCCAATGGGGTTTTGTTTCCACTGGAAACAGTGAGGTTGTGTTTGAGGCACTGGAGACAGCTTTCCTCCTCCTTACCTGATAGAAATATTCTTAGAAGGTACACCAAATTTAGTCTTTTAGTCCTGAGTCCTTTAGTTGAAAATGCCAAAAGAACCTACCTTAAGCAAACCATATCAAAGCCAAAATGAAAAACAAAATGTTTTAGCATGGTAGCATGGCGTAACTGAGACATCCATGTGGGCTTGCTTCAGGCATAGTTGGATCCAGGAATCAGGCAATGTCACTGGATGATGTTCCTCTCCTCTCTCAGCTTCTCTGTCCTCTGTGCTGGCTTCATTTTGAAGTGTTCATCAGTATCACCAGCAGCTGGCCCCACCCACTCTTACATTCTTTCCATGCTCCCCTCCTAGAGTCCCCGCCCTGGGTGAGGGCAGTGCCCATAGAGTGAGGGGAGCCTGTCAGGCAGCTCGCTGCCTAGGTCAGTCAGGACGCGCTCGAGGGAAGCTCCGTGGTTTGCAGTGCAGACTCTCTGATGCCTCCTGCAGTGAACAGGGCTTGAAGAGGGCAGCGAGTCAGGAAGGCCAGCTTGCCCTCATCCCACCAGGAACACACCAGGGTGGCCCTCCTGGGCGTGGTCTGCTCACCAGGGATTCTCTTCCTTGGCCTGGCTGTCCTTTGGGAAGCACCTGTCCTGAGACATCCACAGGAGGTGTCTTGGTGCCTGTGACATCCTGAGGAGCACCTGGAGCCAGATGCGTGGTGACCAGGTCGAGGAATGTGCTGGAAGTCTGGATGGTGCGTCAGCTTTCGTCTTTGCTACTGTGAAGTGAAGCCCCCTCCAGGGAAGCCGACCGTGATGACACCAGAAATCTGCTATGTTAAAACGATGCTCAGGAGATGGCTCAGGTTATTTTCTGACCACTGAGAGGCCACGGCCTGCAGTTTCAAAACCCTGCTCCTGAGGAGGCGCCTTCCAAGCCAAGCGCTGAGCAACGCGGAGGGGGTTCCTGGGGTGTGACGGGTGAGAGCTGAGAGGGCGGGGGGGCCTGGGCGCTCGGGAGTGGACAGGAGCATGAAGGAGTCAGGGGGCAGCAAGGATGGGGTCCAAGGGGACTGTGGTCTTGTAGGGCCGGAGAAGGAGCTGGGTCTCCTGTGAATGGTGGGGGGTCGCTGGAGGGCTTTGGCACTGGAGTGGCAGACCCTGGTTTACGCCAAGCAGTGGGCATGGATGGCCAGCCACTGTGTGGCAGAGGGTTGGTAGGTTGACGGCCATGGCGAAGGTCCAGGCAGAGTATAATGGCTCCCACCTGGAAGGGGGGTCACTGCTGAGATGGAGAGGTCCAGGGGTCACTTTCAGCCCAGAGACCTGGGCTGGCTTCTTGGGTCACCCTGTGAGGAAATCACCTTAGAGTTCTGGGCTGCACCGTGGATTAGAAGTCTGGATACTCAGCTGCATTTATTGCCATCAGAGGCCCCCTGGAAAGTGGCCTTCAGGACTAGGGAATGCTTGGCCCCAGGAAGGTTTCTGAGCGTCAATCACTTGACCTCAGCTATAGTTTTGGGATGTGTCATTTCGCAGAGCTGACTCTGTGGCTGTTGTGATGTGTTGTCTGTCACCGTGGAGATGGATCATGCTTGTATGCTAACAGGCAGAGTGTGGGGACAGCCACGGGTGGCCGTCAGCCCAGCTCTGCTGTTGAGGAAGCTCAGGGTTCTCAGGGAGTGGCTGCCTGCTCACCGCGGTCCCTGGATCCAGCCCCCTCAGGTCCTGCCTGTGATCCAGCGGCTCCCTGAGAAGCTGTTACTCCAGGGCCTCTTGACTAGGAGGCAGTTGTGCCCGCAGGATGAGAGCAGGGGAGAGCAGGGCCACCTCCCCAGGAGAGCCTTGGCTGCCTCTGCTCTACAGGAACAGGCACAGCCTCTCTCGGCCCTCCAGGAATCTCCACCCCCCCCCCCCTTGCCTTGGTCTGAAGGACCCACGAGAAATGCGGGTCTGATGGAGGCCACTTGGCTGGGGTGGGGGATCTTATGTTTTGATTAGTCGCTAGCTGACCATGTGGGGTTAAGCACCTTTCATTTTGTCCTATGTCACATTTTCATTTTGTCCTATGAAAATTCACATTCTGCTAGAAGTAAACCTTGTGACCATTTAGCAAACCCTTTCAAATACGCTAGTTGCTCGTCACTCATGGAGTCAAGAGAGAAAATGCGCACCGTGAAGGGCACCAGGAAGCCTCCTGGGCTGTGACAGGCAGGTCTGGGGACAGCTTCCTGGACTCCAGGTGCCCCGGGCAGGCCCTCTGCAGGGGTGGTAGGGGTCTGGGAACCTCCAGCAGAGGCCACTGGGGGACAGGGCATGGCCTGGAGGGCAGGGGCTTCCCCCATTTCCTGCACTCTCTCCACACGGCTCCCAGCAGCACGCAAAGTCTCCCAGGTGCCACTGTCCAGGGACCAGCCCTGGCCACCTTGTGCAGCATCCTGAGGGCCCAGCCACACTTCCCATGAGGCCAGGGCCTCAGCCTGGGCAGGGAGGGTGCCCTTGGCCCTGGGGACTCTTCTCTGCCCCAGGGGTGGGCCTGCTCCTTCCATCTGTGACTCTTGTATTACTTAAAGTCTTAAAAAAAAATCCCAGTTGTCACCCACCTCTGATTGGTAGCGATTCTTATCCTCGGCTCTTCCTAGTCCGACTGCAGGTGTGTTTTGCCACAGGCTGACGCGTTACCAGGAGTGGTTATGCGCTCACATGCCTATTGGCATGACCCTAGAGTGGTATTATGGCCCCTCACCAACCCTTCTTGTCCATCTACCAGTTCAGTGAGTCCCCTGGACACTTCAGCCCCTTTCCAGTGATGCAGGACTGTTTCTGGACGTCCTCTGGGGTTTTCAGGATGCCCAGTGGGAGTCACTCAGGGTGACTTCCTCCTGAAGCTCTAGGTGGCTTAGCTGGTGGTTCCTGTCCTGTGGGGGGCTCCGAGTCCCCAGGGCAGCCCATGTTAGTGGGTGTCTTGGGCCTCGTCCCTAGGTGTGGGGTTGTGGACTGCATCTGTCACTGCGAGTCCTTCCTGTGGATTTTTCCCAATCAGTTCACGTGACAGCCCTGTGGTGCCTCGGTGCCCACCTCCAGAGCTTGGGGCTCGGAGAAGCATCTCAGAGGCAGGTCAGAGGTCGCAGGGACAGACGCCAAGTCCAGGGCTTCTGGTCCCCCCCTCGTTCCCTTCTCCTTGACCACCGCTCCTTGTCGAGTGCAGAGTGGAACCTCTTTTCTGTTCTCTACTCAAGTCATGAGGAGATTGAGATAGGCAAATAATTTGTTTTCAAAATATTTTTTTCTCATTGTGAAGTCTGTTAAAGGGAGACTTTCATAAAGAGGAAAATGAAAATACTTCTTTCTCCTCCTGCCTGAGTCCCGTTTTGATGTGTCCATTCCTGGGGTCTTCTGTGGGTCTGTCTTGTTTCTGACAAGGCCAGGGTCCCGTTGGACCCTCAACCTGAAGCTGTCTCCGTCCTCGGCCGTGGAGGCTGCTTGCGACTGCTGCAGGAGAGAGCCCTGGACACGGCGCTGGCCAGCTGGGCCTCTAGCCAGGGGGTCCCACCCTTCTCCTGGGACCAAGGCCCAGCACGGCACGTTCTTTTCACAGCCGCTGTTCAAACGCAGGAGCACAGGCAGGGAGCACGGGTCCCTTGTCTCTTCTTTCTGCCTCACGAGGGCAAATGGCCTCTTTGTGGGTCTCTCTCCCCCCTCCTCCCTGCAAAGAGGAAAGAACCTCTCAGTTTGCCCGGAGTGTCCTGGGTACAGCTGCCACCCCCATGCCCTCCATGTGAATACCCAGCTCATTTAAAATGCCACCTGATAAAATGGCCTGGGTAATTTTCTTTGCAGATGAATATGAGGAAAAAATAATGATTGTGCTATGAGGTCGTGGTGCTGTGTTTGTAGCTCCCTCGAGCTCCTGAGGAAGTGTCACATCTCCCCTGCTCCCCGCAGAATTGCCAATGAGGCAGAGGACAGCCCGGGTGCCTCCCCAGGGCTCCCGTGGGCCTCTTCTCCTGTGGTAGTTCAGTGGCCACTGTGCATGCCCAGATGTCTTCCCAGGCAAGAGGAAAGGGGGACCTGTGGCCTGAGGTTTGTCTAGGGGGAGGGTGGAACTGCCCTCCAGACAGAGCAGTGTCCCCAGTTCCCAAATCAGTGCACAGTTCAGTCCCATGGATGGAAGACCAGGAGTGACCCACCCACAGACCCCTGCCCCATGCCCCATGCCCTGCCTATGCCCTCCCCCACCCAAAAGGCTCCCTACTGTGCTCACCTCACCTTTCCTGAATGTCACTCTCTCCTTTCTCTGTAAGGTCTGGAGTGTCTGCTTTTTGGTTGATGAGGGTGAGCTTCTAGCTTAGAAACTTCATTGATTATTTTAACTGAAATTTCATTTCACACCTGAGATGTGTCAGTAGATGGAGCCACTCAGGGCCATCAGCCTGGCTGTGGCAGGACCAGGTTCTGATCCCACCGAGGAGCCTCCCAGCCTAAGGCAGCTTGAACACACTCAGGACTGCTGAGTAAGGTTGCCCAGGCTGTGCACTGCCCACAGCTGTCTAAGCAGTGCCACTCACATTCTGGACATTGCAGATTTGGGAACTTAGTGGGACAGGTGAACAGCAGACAGCAGGAGGCGCCTTGTTGTGCCTGAGTCAATAGACTCATCTTTTTCTGAGGGGCGGAAGTGTCGCCATCTTCTCATTTGTGTCCTGGGAGTGGACACAGCGGCCTGAGCAGGGCTGCCGATCCCAGGAGGCTCTGCAGAGGGTGAGATGCCTGTGCCTGGAGTGTTGGGGTGGGGTGGTCTGCAGAAGGGGACCCACAGAGGCCGAGGTATCCTGGGTGGAGGAGACACATCCAGGGGGTGGGCTGGGCCGACACTGAGCTCAGAGTGTGCCAAGTTGTGTCCAGAGGAAGTGACTCCAGATCCAGAAGCAAGGGCCACCCCATTTCCCCCATCCTCCATCAGCTTTCTGACCAGGCCAAGGGGGCGTGGCCCTTGCTTCTGCTGGGTTTCCCATAGCTTTCTAGCCATTTTAATCTCACCTTTTAGTGGAGGATGAGCAGCCTGGTAGCCAAGCCTGGGCAGGCAACAGCATCGCTCTGTGTGAGTTACAGGTGGTCCTAGCTTTGCACAGGAGTGTGGGACCTAAACGTGCCAGACACAACCATGCGATCCGAGTTGTCAGTGGAGACAGAGGTGATTATTCTGTGACCATAGGATTTAAAAAAAAGCAGAACTAATATTCACTTAGTACGTTATAATTAAAAGTGAGTAAGTGGGGAATTTGTGCTGTGTTTCGTTGTGTAAAACTTGTCAAAGTGGCTGCAGTGACATCTGCTTCTTCCCATTTAGCTTCTGCCTGGGTGAAGTGGCTCTGTCCTGTGCACCGGGCTGCATGGGCAGACTGCCACCCTCTTTTCTGAAGCCAAATCTGCACCCCAAGGCTGTGCAGTGGCCCCGAGGATTCCTGGCTGTGGCATTTGGCCAGCATCCTGCCTCTGACATCTTCTCGCTCCTTGTTCCCACGCTTTCCTCAGCTGGGCACAGGTCACCTCCTTAGGTTCCTCTGGCTGCAGATGCCTGGCCCTTGCATTGTGGTGGCGGCAGCATCTCCTTCCTCGGCTGCTCCCGCTGTGAGTCCCTCTACGTGTGGTTTCAATTGAGTTTTGCTGTTATCACTGGACACTTCTGTACGGTCCCCTTGTCTTCATGGCCAACTCCACATTCTAGTTATCCTTGTATTCTGCCAGGTCACTTTATCACTGGGACAACAGGAGACAACACCAGCCCATTTTGCTGAGTGTGAATTGAATAACAGACATATGGTGACCAGTCATCAGCAGACTGAAATAATTGGTGTGACCAGCCACTCTTGCCGCACATCTGTTGGCTAAGCAGGGTCTGGTGAGTCGGGGCTGATGGCTGAGTTTGTGCTTCCTGTGCTCAGGGCACAAACAGGACACTCTGGTAACTGGAAGCTGAGCTGTGTACTTGGGGTCTGCTGTTGTTTAGTCTCACTGTGGTCACTAAGTCACATGCACTGGAACCCTGCAGGGTGAGGGTACCTGCGTATGTGCTTTTAAGGTGAATTTATTGTAAGCAAATACTGACCCTTTCATTTATGGAAGAGCAAGCATCTCTTAAATACACCCCCCCCACACACACAGACATAAAGGAACATATATTTACGTATATAAATAAAATTATATAAAACTCTGAGTCAATTTAAAGGAATATTAAATAATAGTAGTATAGGTGATGGCTGACTGTGGCCAGAATTTCAAGGGCTGTGCACAGACTACAGTTTTCTTTTTTTCCCTGAGTTTGGGGTGGGAGAGAGATTGTGGTCCTTAAAGTATTATTTTCTCAAGAACCTGGAGGACCTTTCATGCTTTCTTCCCCCAAACGGTGCATGCAGGGACATCCTGGGCATATCCAGGTCCCAGCATCTGTGCCCCTTTTCTGAGCCACACAGGAAATATGGGAGTCTTCTAGTCACATTTCTTTGTGACATCATGACACAACAGCAGGCCAATATGCACAAGACTAAATCGTTCCCTTCTTCGTAGTATGTGCTATTTCATAGAATGAGCATAATTTGGGGTTTATGGGTACACACCTATTATTCCAGAGGCTGAGGAGGCTGGGGCAGGAGGATCGAAAGTTCAAGGCCAGCCTCAGCAACTTAGCAAGGCCCTAAGCAATTTAGCAAGATCCTGTCTCTAAATAAAACATAAAAAGGGCTGGGGATGTGGCTCAGTGGTTAGGCGCCCCTGCGTCAATCCCTGGTACAAAAAAAAAAAAAAAAAAAAAAAAAACCCAAAAAACAAAAAAACATGCACCATTTGTCAGTGCCATTATTAGATGTTTAGATTATTTCCTTTCCCTTCTTCTTCCTTTTTTTTCTTTTTTTTTGAGAGAGAGAGAGAGAGATTTTTTTAAAAAAATATTTTAGTTTTCGGCAGACACAACATTTTTGTTTGTATGTGGTGCTGAGGATCAAACCCGGGCTGCACGCATGCCAGGCGAGTGCACTACTGCTTGAGCCACATCCCCAGCCCCAATCCTTTCTTCTTTCTTTCTTCTTATAATTTTTGCTGCAATAGTAGCATCACATGACATTTTACAGAGGCCCTGACATTAGGATTAGATGTCCTGTGGGTGGCCAGTCTTGAATGACATTGCCAGATTCATATGGCCACCAGCAGCAGGTGACAGTGTCCACCCTTCATCCTCACCAGTTTTGGAAGCTTGATTGAGGGAGGAGCTGGACCTCAGACCTGCCACAAATAGGGTTGGATGGTCACTGCCACCAAAAGGTGTGTAGAAGGAGCTGACCTTGGTTCCTCATGAAGTCTCTGTCTGATGCTTTCAAATGCTCGCCCATATGTCCTCAGCTCACCTGGTGTCTGTGCAGAAGCAGGTATGGGGGCGAGAGGGGCGATGGGCTGATCCCCCAGAGCACAGAGTGCCTCTGAGGGAACCTGAGCCTGCAGGGCCCTCCCTGTGCTTCCCACGGCATCCTGTTGAAGTCGGGCGTCTCCACCCTCGGAGACAATAGTCCACTAATCCCACTATCATTTTCCTGTCACCATCTGGATATTTTTATATGCCCCTCTCCTGGCTGTGAATGAGCTCTTACCCATAAAATACCCTTTATAGTGCCATTTTACTGCTCCCGAGACGTCTGAAATTTGTCACGATTGGTGGTGGTGACAAAGACAATAATGTCAGTTCCCTTCACTCCAGAAACAATGCAGGTCTGGACACCATAGGTGACTTATTCAAAGTACTGAAACCATAGTCGATGAGAACAAAACATCCCTGCCAACCAAGAATGTGTGTCCAGTGAAAAGAGTCTTCAAATCATTGAAAGCAAAGACCCAGGAGAGTTTCCTGGGGTTATAACAAGTGGAAGTGAAATACACAGCAAAGAACCCAGGCCCTGGGAAGGGACCTGCAGCCTGCATGGAAGAAACAGAGTCCAGTGTCCACAGGGACAGTGGGAAGCTGGTGGGGACATGCCTACTCATCACAGGCTGTGTGGCGCTGGGCTACCTGAAGATGGGCTTGAGAGGGTCTGTGTAGAGGTTAAAATAGGCCCCAGAGGATCAGTGTGGAACAGAGGAGGGTGGCCAAGAAGCCACAGGAAAGAGGCGTGGATACTAAACAGTTCATGTAAAAGAGCGACGGAACGGGACGCGGGTGGGAAATGGAAAGGTAAGTGGAAATTGGCAGTTTTCATCCAGATGTATCAATAATTACATTAAATGTAATTGTATCCAACCTGCAAAGTTTAATACACTTAAGCTCTGTTAATAGTTAAATACAATTAAGTGGTTGAATAAAATTAAAAATCAAGGATCATCAGGATGGAAAACAAGGGAACACCCAACTACGTTATTAACAAGATACCATAAAATATGTTAAGCATAGTAAGACATAGATGGGCCAAAACTAAAGAATGGAAGAAAAACTACTTCTAACATGAATCATAAATAATGAAGTGATAAGTTAGTGTCAGACCATGGGATATTGCCAGAGATTATAAAGGAAAGTTCATCATGACAAAGGGGTTGAGTTCATCAAGAAAGCATAATGATCTTAAATCTGTATGCATACAATAACAATCTTCAAAACATACAAAGAAAAATAATATAACTGAAATAGCAGTAAAAACATCTATAATTGTAGCTGGAGGTATAAGCACTCCTTCCTCTTCAACTGATAGAATAAACAGCCAGCCACTCAGTAAGGACCCACAGAACCAACTCACTCCAGGAAACTAAGATGAATCCACATCTACACACCAGTGTACACAGTGATAGCAGGCTAGCTTCTCCTGTCAGGAGTGCTTGGGATCTCACCAAAGACAGCACACTGGGCCACAAAATAGGCCTTAATAACTTTAAAGGGTTAAAAACTATTCAGAGTGTGTTCTTTGACCTACACAGAATTGAAAACCAGAAAGATAGCTGTAAAGTCCCCCAACATTTGGTGATCAACCAGCATATTTCTAATTTACCCATGAGTTAAGAAAAAATTAAAAAGTCAAAATACTTTTTTTTCTGAAGGAAATCAAAACTGCAGCATGTCAAAATTATCAGTACTTATACTCCTAAAATATATAATAAAATTTCAAAATATAATTGAGATTTTTAGAGACATAATAAAAAAGAAATATACCATGTTCATAGACACTTTTTTCCTCTTGAATCGACCTACTGGATCATTACACCAGATAAGAATCTCAGTAGGGATTTTTGTAGAAACTGACAAGCTAATTTGGCAATTTGTACAAGGCCTACCAACCTGGAAGGTATGAAACAGTTTTGAAAAATGAGAACTAATATGGAGGATGTCTAGTTTGCTTCAGTGATCAAGATTACATGGTATTGGCATACGATAGGCAGAGCTCACTGGATCAAACCAGTGATGAGAAATAGACCCCCTCTCCTCCACGGTCACTTGTTTGACTCTGAAAGCACCAAGATTAATTAATGGAGAAAGGATGTCTTCTCTAACAAATCATTCCAGATTGACGTTTGTATGAAGAAAATGAGCCCTGACTCTTATTTCTCACCATAGATATTAAACTAATTCAAAATGGCTCATAGGCCCAGGTATAAAACCTAATATCCTAAATAATGTGAGAGAAAACAATAGAAAATCTTTCTGACCTTGGAGTGGTCAAAGGTTTTTATTTGGTATACAAAAACAAACAATTTTTAAAAATCCCCAAACAGAAAAACCAAAACCAAACACAAACCTTAAAGAAAAATCTGACTTTAAGTAGCATTGGAACATGGATCAGCACTAACAACGTTTACTTCTCCGAATCTACCTATAGTTAAGGAAAAAACATGTAAGATGTGGACCAGAAGAAATGCTAATCAGACGTGTCTAACAAGGGAGCTGTCTGTTCCAAGATGCTATCAGTAGAAGTGGGGTAAAGAGTCAAATAAAAGCTTCATAAAAATCAAGATGAGCAGGAGACCAGCAGACGTGAGGTTGGACATCAGCCTGGTGCTCATCATCAGAGTGATGCACCTTAAGAAAGCTGCAGTGCCACTGCCTGCCACTAGGGGCCGCGGGTGGACCACAGCAGCGCTGGGGAGCCTGTGCATGACCAGACCTGGGGTCCTTCGTGGTCATGGCATCACAGCCATGGGACACAGTGTTGCAATTGCTTATGATGCTAAACACAGCCTGTCTATGTGACCCGGTGGCTCCACACAAATGCTCCGTGATCATTAGTGTCAGGAGTTTGAGAGAGTCCAGCTGTGGTCAGCTGATGGTGTATGAATGAGGTGAAGCAGGTCCCTGCAGTGGGCCACTCCCCAGCAATGATGAGACCAAGAGCCAATACGTGCCCCAACTCTGAGACATTGAGAGGACATTCTAGGACCCACACATCTAATTCATGGACAGAAAGCAAACCATTTTTTGCCTGGAGCAGGGTTGAGTGCCGTTTGGCTAGGCAGGGGCAGGAGGAACCTTGCAGTATACAAGTCCAGCTTTCCCACAGTGCCCACAGGGCCCTGGTTTCTGGCCCCTGCAGATACCAAGACCCCCAGATGCTCAGTTCCTCATGTGAAGTGGCACCGAGTGTGCCCCCACCCTCTGTGACCCTACCGCTTTCAATCATCCCTAGGTCACTTACAATGCCCATCACAACCTAAATGCTATTTGAACACCTGTTAGGCTGTGCCATTTATGGACTAATGACAAGAGGAAGATCTGTCACGTTCAGTACAGACACAGTGTTTGTGGGATATTTTGACCTGGGATTGGTTGGTCCCAGGGCTGGGAACACTCAGGCACAAAGGGCCAACTGTGTTCTCTTCTGAGTTGTCATGGTGGTTACGCGCGTCTGTGTACTTGT
Organism: Marmota flaviventris; assembly: GCF_047511675.1. Classification (NCBI taxonomy): domain Eukaryota; kingdom Metazoa; phylum Chordata; class Mammalia; order Rodentia; family Sciuridae; genus Marmota; species Marmota flaviventris. Next base: position 129,442,708 of record NC_092498.1, read on the forward strand.
CAAAAAGCATTAAGCGGATGTGATCTTAAAACAGGTACATTTCATTGTGCGCAAATTATATTCCCAAAAAGCTGGTAGAAAAATAAACGATGTGACATTTTGGTTGAAGGCAAGTGGATGTTAAAATGTGCCCCAGGCTACCTGCAGTAGTAAGATTCTTGAGAATCCTGCTGAAATAGAGCGCTCTATCTCCACTGAAAGGCGTCCTTCAATGTTAGGCAGAGGAAGGCAAAATCAAAGCAGGGACTGACATGGCTTTGGTGGTGGGGAGGGTGGGAACTCAGTCTTCCCCTGTACCGTGGGGAGGCAGAAGGGGGCGGATTCTCCTCTGATGTGTCCTTAAAATAAGAAATTCTGGTGACAACGTGGGTGTGGGGCAGGGGGCCATAAATTGATGAGGCCTCTGGAGAAGAGACAAGTCATCCGCAAACTGGGAAAGTCAGGATACCTGAAAACAGCCACTGCCCACCTGCCATCTTGGACGTGTGCTGACAAGTGTCCCCCTATATTTTGGAGGTGAGGTCTAACGCATCTCTAGCTCACTCAAGAACCTGTTTCAGCCAGGAACCAAGAGGCTGCTGACCCAGCAACCTGATCTAAGCTGCCCCATGGGTTTTATTCCCACCAGTGTCGCCGTTGTCTCAGGGTGTTCCTATACCTCCACCTGGCCCTCGCCTCACAGAGTGACTCCTTTTTGACATTCTTGATCTTTGTCCTGTTGGTATGTGACTGTAGGAGCTTGAGCTGCATCTGAGGTTGGCTGGCTTTGTTCCAGCAGCCGTGAGGCCTCAGGGAAGGTTCTCTTGGCCTTTTCCCCCTAAGTGTAGATCATGATCACAAAACGGCTGCTGCACGGGTAGACACACTGTATCTACAGACTCACGGTGTCTCTGTTCCTGACCATAAGAAAGGTAAAGGAATAATGGCCTTTTCTTTATCAGGAGTCGATTCAAATGCATTACGTATGCCACATTCTCAGCACGAAGTACTGTGTTGTCATAAACACACATGCTGCCTCCCACAGAGACGTTCATCTCCCCATGCATACATATGCAAAGACGTATGTCATCTTTATTTTCAGTCCTGTATTTCCATCCCTGTACCTTAGAAGACCTTCTTAGTAGCCTTTTTGCACACGTACTTGGGGTTGAAGCCCCGCCTGCCCCTGGATGAATTGTTTATCCAGGAGACTTAAGTCTCTGACACTGATTTAGACCAATCCAACTTATCTCCTGGGGTTGGCGGAGGGAAAAACCCTCCCAGAGATCAAGGTCTTTCTAATATCTGAACAAAATGGGTCTTGGTAGCATGAAAAGGGGGAGATGGATATTGGGAGGTGACACAAGGATCCGTTGCATGTGCTCAGTCTACCTACCTACCTTAAATCAGAGGCCAGTGCAGCCACGCTTTCTTTAGGCAGGATGCATTTAGCTGAGGATGCAGCATTTTGTTTGAGGTTCGGCTTGAATTCATTCATTCATTCTGTGAGTGTTAGCTGAGCACTTACTACATGACAGAAACTGAGGATACTGCAGACAGTGAGTGAATTGCTAAATAAGTAACCTCAGAACTTCCTGTGAGTGATGTGGAGGGGAAGAAACCAGGGCAGCGGTCGGCACAGTGATGGACTCTTTGGTTCACTAATTCAGGAGTTTTGGTCAGTGAACAGAACCTGGGGTGGTGTTTGAGCAGATTGTGAGAAGGACCTGGCTGGGAAGAGCTGGAAGGTAAGGAGATGTGGAGAGGGGCAGGCTCACCCTGAGAAGACCCTATGGGAGTGTCTTCAGGGTGGTATCTTCTGTGGGCTCTGGTCTCTGGGGTAAGCAGGCTGTTCCCGGGCAGGACCCTTTGGCCAGCCCCTCGCCTGTCCTAGGAGCCGTCCCTTCCCACTTACCCCTGGAGGTGACACATGGAGACAGTGTCCCTGTCCTTTCCACAGGCCTCAAAGCGGGAGCCAGAGGCCATCACAGGACGTGTGTGTACTAGGTGACTCGGGCTCTGCCACCTGAAACTCCGTGGCCGGTGCAGTTTTCTTCCCCCATGTAGGGAAGGGCTAGAGAATTCTGCGCTGAGAACTCAGATTTCTCACCGGAAGTCTGTAAAGTCAAAGGACAAAACTAGAAAATCTGCCCCGAGGCATAACTGACACCCATGAGGACCACATTAGTTTTCCAGAGTCAGAAATCAGTCAAGGGAGGCTGGCCTGGGAGCACCTGGGCGGGAGGATGGGGCATCAGAGTCCGAGGCTTCTCTCTCACTGCAGGGCTGACATGAACTCAGGGTACGGGCGAACCTCCTAACATAGACTTTTGTAGCAGGGAAAATGGAGGCACACAGTCCAGGTGACAGAGAAAGCCTTTGTGCCATCTCCTAATACAGACTTCATTCATCCATCTGACAAAGGGCTCTGCAAATGGCTGCACTTACAGGGACGGTATTAGACGAGCCTCTTCCTCTGTTCTACAGGGTGTCAGCGTTAGAGGCAAAGGGCGTTCGTTCTGAGGCATTTTAGATCAAGAAGAAGAGTCTCATCAATTGATCTATTAATCAAGCTGTTGGTGGATACACCCACACACCCGCCCGGCTGCCCCCAGCACCCACTGACCCTGCCCTTGTTCCAAGGCAGAGGGCCAGTCGACCACACTGATGGTCCCTGCCCCTCAGCCTGCCGAGGGAGGGGCTATCAGGACAAAAAACCCTGTATTAATCTTGGACGAGAACACATGATTGTGGGAATTAAAGGTGGTGGAGTGTCGGGTTCTAGGAGAGGGTGCTACGACTTTTATGTGATCAAATCGAGTGTTTGAGAAAACAGTCCCTTACCTAAGTGTACAGGTTAGTGGAGAGCCCAGGATTCCAGGTTGGAAAGTGGGGGGTTCTAAGAAAAGAGGGGGGAAGATCAGTGGATCAGAGGAAGGGGGCTGAGGAGGGGAAGGAGGTACGGGAAAGGGAGGACTGTGGAATGACACGGGCCAAATGATGCTAGGCACGTACAAGTGTCCCCCATGGATCTCACTTTATCTATATGGCAGTGATTAAGGAAAACACATGAAGGCCAGCGGAGGAAGGGGACAGGAGGGATGAGGGGCATGGACGAGGAGGCACTGGGGACTGAAGTGGAGCAAGGACGTCAGGAGGACCCACCACTGAGCGAGACTGTCACGCACTAATGAAAATGTGAAGAGGGCCGCCCGGAGTCTCCCCGCCACACAGCATGGTGCAGATGCTGTGATTGTACACACAATCTTTCCAAGCTCTAATTTAAATAAGTAATAAGAAAAATGTCCCAGGAGAAATAAGCACCCAGAAGAGAGAAGAGGGGCTCTTGACTGGGCGGCTTCATCACCACTCTGTCCTCTCTGAGCCTCAGCCTCTTCCTCTGTGTGTGCGGGGGATGGACGCACCTTCCTGCTGGCCCCCCGGGTGCTGTGACTCTGCTGTTGCAGCTGATGTGAGGAAGGGTGTGCCGGGGATGTGAGTCACAGCTGCCCTCAGGAGGGGGAGGCATGCAGGTGCTGGACAAGCTGGCCATGCAAATGGGTGTGGTGCCCTGCAGGCATCCTTACCCACAGGAGGGCTGGCCAGTCTCTGATTGAGACTGACAACCTGTGTTGGTCCTCTGGAGCTACCTCAGCAAAGTATCACCTAGGAGGTGTCTGCAGGAACTTATTCCTCTCTATTACCAAGGCTGCAGTCCAAGGTCAAGGTGCTGGTGAGGGAGGTTTGGTCACGAGCCCTTCTCCAGGCTGCTGGAGAGCTGCCGTCTGGCTGTGTGCTCTTGTGGCTTCTCTGTGGTCTCTTCTTATAAGGACACTAATATTGACCCCACCTTTGTGACCTTAACCTATTTTCTTCCTCAAAGGCCTCATCTCCAAAGTCTCCACAGTTGAGGGTTAGAACTTCAACATTGGAATGGGGGGTGCAAATATCCACACTGATGGGGAATTCCACCTGAATTAGGCAGTGATTGAGTGTGGCCCAGCCCTTATGCAGAGGGCTTCCAAGTCTACCTGGACATTTGAGAAGAGACAGGAGCAGATGGTCAGTTCCTTTAAGGGGGAGCCGTTGGGCCACCATCCTAATTTCAGATTGCAGCCCCGCCAGGTTTCTAGGTTTCACCCTAAGTTAGACCAGCTGAGAGGGTCATGCTGGCACCCCTCAGGGCTCTGGGTTAGGGAGCAGGTTGTCAGTAGGAGTTGCAGAAAGCCACATCTTATTGGACCAGGTGGGGTCATGTGCTAGACCTTGAACCAATCCCTGAAGCCAGAGGAATGCTGGATGCTGGTTGGCTGTCAGCTGGTGCCCTGGAAGCACTTCTGCTGGAGGGGTGGGCTCAGGCCCAATCAGGAGAACATGGCCTGAGGGGGGTCAGGGGTCAAGTTCCCCAGAGCCCCAAGCAGATGAGGGGCCAGACTTTTCTTGTCCTTAGATATAGCCAGTGCCCATCTTCTTGAAATAATAGGCCACTCTGTCTTCTCTCTCGGGTTTTTTTTTTTTTTTTTTTTTTTTGATCCTTCAGAAATGATTTCCAAAGTCTGTGATGACAAATCAATGTACAAATTGGATAAACACTGGGCACCTGTGAACAGCACACTGTCTAAATTACGGGGTTCAGGGATGTCTCTTTGCTGCTATTCCACTTCACCTGCGTTCCCAACAGCAAACACAGCTCCTTAATTTGCAGTATTCAGGGCATAGATTTTTTTCTTTGTCTAACAGGATTAGCTCAAATCAAATATCCAAAATAGCTCATCTATCCCCTTGCCTTCGAAAGGAGTTTATTTGGGGAGCAGCAACCCAGAAGGAAATCATTGAACCACACTTGGCTTCCTGCTCTCATGGAGCCACAAACCCTCTCACCCTCATCTTCAGGGGGAGATAGGCAGAGCCACCAGTCACCAGGCATCCATACTGCTTCCTGGCCCATGGGTGGTCTGAGCAGGGTGTCATCAAACAGCTGTCTAAGACCCCAGGGTCCGCCAGGGGCATGTTTTAGAGACACGTGTGCCATTGATGAGGTTGGACAGAGTAACTTCCTGGGGACAGCTACGTTATCCCTCCTGTTTCCCAAAGACAGCCAACCACTGTTTCCTGGGTTGATTCTTTGAAAACAAAAAGTGAGACCTGTGCAAGCTTTCAGGGTGTACAGATGACTGAAGCTTGTGACTTCATCTTCACATGAGGAGGTCCAGTCAATAGGCAGTTGCTTGTTTTGCAAACCGAATTTTGAATTTGAAGGAAAATATGCAAATGCCGCATTAATTTCCCCAAAGTGTGGAGCAATTTTTTTTTTTTTTTAAAGAAAGAGAAAGATTGGACTTTCAATTCAGGAAGAGCCACATGATTGTCACTATTTTTGTCTTCCTAACAAGGTGAAGGTCAAGGTTTGCCATTTTGTGCCTTGCTTTAAATACTCCAGAAAACCAAGCCCCCACAATAGCTCCCCCAAAAAGGTATGTCCAAAGGTATGTCCCCCTGGTACCTGTGAATGGGAACACACTTAGAAACGGAGGCTCTGAGTCAGGGATCTGAGAAGATCCCATCCTGGACTTCTCCAGTAGCCACTGTCGTTAAGAGCAAAGGGACAGCTGGGATACCCAGAGGCTGTGTGGAGATGAGGTGGGGATTGTCCATGTGCCCCCCCCCCCCCCAGGCCAAGGCGCTCCAGGAACCACCAACACGAGAGACTGAGCCTTCTTTCTGGGTGATTGTGGCCCAGCTGGTACCCCAGCCTTTCAAGATAGTTTCTGTCATTTTAAGTCACCAAGATTGTGGCCACTTGCTATGCCTCCCAGGGACACTGATAATACAAGCCCACTCATGTGCTTCAAGACTCGGATGAAGAAATGATACAGTTGGATTTGATATAATTCAGCTGTGGAGACAAAAATAGGTCTGCCGCCTGTGTTTCATGAACTTGAGTCCTGAAACCCTTTTCTCAATGCCGGGGCACACGGTAGACTTAGTTTGAATTATAATAATATGGCAAACTGCTTATTTTAGATATTAATACTTAGGTCTAGTAAGGAAAAGATGCTGCATGATTTATCAAACGGATTGGAAGGATGGCTTCTATACTGACACCGCACATTTGGTCTTGCCAGGTTCAATGTGGAAAAAAACCATGGAGACGAGCATGTAATTTTCATCAAGTTCTGCTTCTTGCTACCTTCTCTCAGCTCCTCCCAAGATAGAAATTCTAAAATGCTGTGAGTGGAAAAAGTGGGACAGTCTTCTGTCAGTTTCACCAGTTAGGATCTGCAGGCTTCTCTGTTGACAGATAGATTGTTCACAAAAGTTCTTAATTAGCCAGGCTCTTCTGAGGTGGCACTTGGTTTTGAAGGGGGTTGGCGAGGCCCAGGAGGGAGGGCTGGGGAGTTTTCTGTGGCCTGCCTTCCCCTCCCTCTCCCACTCAGGCTCTGTGGTCTCACACTGTGGTGTTCATTAATTTGTTTAAACACTCTAAAGTTTACAGGCTTGTGCTAGGCTCCAGGAAACCAAAAGTATACACAAAACCACACCGAAGACAGCCAGCTGATGGGTGTCCCAGGAGGAGGCATTTATAAGGCACTTTGGGGACACAGTCAGTGGAGGAAGCAGCTTGTCTGCCTGGGAGAAATTGTCAGTCAGGAAGGCCACATGTGGAGGCCGGGCCTTTGAGAGTCTGGAAGGATGGGTGGAGAAAAGTCATGATGGGAGTCGTGAAACCAGCAACCCTTCGGAGCAGCTACCCAGGGCCCGGCAGGTCCTGAGTCCTACCTGTATCACCCACATCAACACTCAGTCCACTTTAGAGGCCCAGTGACCAACCACCTCTTATGGATAAGGAAACTGAGTCGGAGTAAGTCTGGGTGACAGTCCTAAGTGGCAGAGCAGGACATGGACCAGGGCCACCCTGAGCCACTGTGCCACCTGCTGGCTCCTGCAGGAGGAGGAGCACTGTGGGGAAGGAGAGCTCGAGGCCCAGGCGTGCTCAGGAGAGGCCAGCCAGGGTTGATCCTTCCAGGGTCAGTATGGGGCGCTGGCGCTCCACCACGAGAGAAGAGCTGGCCCCCAGGACCGCAGTGGCCCCTCCAAGTAGGGTGAGAGGTGGACCTGCCGCTGGCCAGTGAACCCAGTGAGTCCCCTTCCCTCCCCTCCCTCTTGTGTTTCCCTTGCTTCTGGTTCTTTCCTGCTTTCAGAACAAGTGTTCCCTGGGAGCAGATGCTGGGGTCCAGTGAGGAACCAGCAAGCAGTGAGGTGGAGTTTTTCATCACACAGTAAGATCCGTCCCTTCTCTGGTTCCCTGTGCCTTATGGCCATTGGACCAATTCTGTATCGGTCCATCGATGGAAGTGGAAGTTGTGAATCACTTTCAGTGAGACGGGCAGATTAAAGAGACAGGCAAACAGGTCAGATAACTTTCAGATTGTGGCAAGTCTGATGACTAAAGCAGGTGACATGGAGAACTAACGGAGAGTGGGGTGGGCTGAGAAAGACCCTCTCTGAAGACTAACAAGATGCAGAGACTCGCCTCACACCTGGCTCCACGTCTCTGGTTGCTCCAGGTGCTGGTGTGGGTTTTCTTAAGGAGCAGAACTGCCCAGGGGTGATGCAGCCCCGGGCTCTGGGCACTGGTGGCAGGTGCAGCACTCAGTCTTCCTACCTTGGCTGAGATCCTTGAGCCTCTGTGTTCTCATCTGTAAAATCAGAGCTCTGGCTCCTCCTCACAGACTTGTTTGTGGATTATGTGAATAAAGCCTGGGAGACATAAGCGGCGCCCACAGTCCTCCGTATGCGTCCGAGTGCTCTGTTCTGATCCTTTTCACTCGCGCACCCGGTAGCCCCCGAGTGTTTGCTCAACAGCTGGCTTTTTAGATCAGCTGCTTCCCACCAGGAGACCTTGGGAAACAGAGTGTTGGGTCCTTACTGGACCTCCCCAGCTGAGGGGCACTCTGCCTGGTGTCCTCGTGCTGTCAGGTGCTGCTCCATGCTGGGCCCCGATCAGCCACGTCAGACTAACCTCTGCAGGACACAGTGGTCAGTGGGTTGACCTGGGACAGCCGGTCCACACACCCGCCTCTCGGCTTCTCTAGAGCAGAAGGCCTCTGGCTTGCGAGGTCCCAGTCTCCTGGTTGGCTCCTCCTTGGTGTCTCTTTCTGTCTTTCTGTCTGCAAGCCCGGTTGGTCTGCCTCCCCTGGCGGCTCTGCTAGCTCTCTGGATTTGTCCCCTCCAGTTTGTCCAGGTCCCTTTGTCCTTTCCCATTTTGTCTCACTCCATCTCTCTCTCTGTCTGGTCTCTCTCTCTTTAGGACCATACTTGCTTGCCCATAGTCTCCCTCTCCCCTCCATCTTCCCTCCCTCCTTCCTCGTTCCTTCTTGCTCTACTCTTCCACCTCTCTCACCTCCCCTCTCTTCCTTTCCAAACCATGGATCCATCCACCCACCCACCCACCCACCCATCCAGTGGCCTGACTGAAGGATGGACAATGAGTGGAGCCTCCTTCCAGGGCTCCCCCTGCTTCCTGCAGTCACCAAGCCCCGGCCAGTTCACAGCACTATCAGGGAGTTCATTCATATTTAAGTAAGGCTATCCCTGCAAGCCTAGGTCTCAGCAGCACCAAGTGTGTCCTCACTGGTGCCCTCAGCCCACATTTTAGGTTTTAATGGAGCGGATGCCATTTGCTTGCTAGCCTGGTGGCAACTGGGAGTTGTTTTAAATTTGAATTCAGCTCAAACTGGATGAGAGTTTTTTCAGACAAGAGAGAAATAGTTGACAGGTTACGCTGTCATTAGCGGCCTGCCCATCAGGGGAAGGAGAGAAGGCACAGGTGGCTGCTGTCAGTGTTGGAGCTGGTATGGGCTGCACAGGACCCCTGGAGGTGGAGTGGAGGAGGAAGCAGGCTGGGAGAAGGGCAGAGCCAGCCTCCATGGTCCTGCGCCTCTCTGGCTCCTGTGCCCCATCTCTGTGGCAGTCTTGGTCTCTGGGGCTCATGGTTCTCTCTCACCCTCCCTGCCTCTGTCCAGCTGGCTAACGGTGCCTGTGGGAGCCTCTGCTCTTCCGCTCTGGCCCAGGTTGGATGTTACTGCCCACTTTACAGAAGAGATGATTGCTGGCCCAGGCCACTAGGAAGTCTGTGGTGCAGAGAGATCTCCTGGCTGTAAATCGAGGGCCGTCCATGTCGACCCAGCCTGCTCCCCTGCCACGGGTGTGGGGCCTCCAGGGAAGGGTGCAGGATCCCGTGTCCTCTCCAGCTGGTCAAGTGAAGCATTTGAGAAACTGAGGACATCGCGACTTTGGTGTCATTTTGGAAAGTTGGAGCCTTGGGGTGCAGCTCCTCTGTCTCCCCCACCAGGACTCAGGGAGCAAAGGACACTGGCATGGTTGAGCCCTTGGGGAAGGATGACTCTGGTGAGAGCAGAAACCAGCTAGGACCCGTGGAAGCTGCTCTGCAGGTGAATTCTTGACAAGGAGATGACATGTCTGGAATCAGAAGGCTGTGAAGGGCCACCTGCCTGAGCTCTGCAGGAAGCCTGCTCCCTGCCAGTGTTTCACCCACCTCTCCACCTCCTGCCTTGGCCACTCTGCTGGGAGGAAATGCCCAGCAACTGCCCTTTAGTTAATGTCTTTCTTTCTGGAAAGGAGTCAGAGAGGCTGAGATCTCTTCATCCCCATTCCACATGCTTTATCTGGACCAATCGATGGTGACTGGTGGGGGACAAGTCCATTTTGTATAAAATGGTGACTTGGCACCTCATCACCATTCCCAAAGTGATGGGAGTGAGGAGGAGGGAGGTTTCCAATGGATGGTCCCTGGGTCACATTGGGCAGCTTTACCAGGGTTCAGTATTGGGTGTCTTGTTCTACCTCGGGCAGTGTGGGGGTCTCCAGTGGGGTTCTCCTCCCTGTGGTGCCCACACTGCTGGTTTTTACTGAGAAGGTGGTGTCATGTTTCAAAGCCATGGCAGAGGTGGAGAGTGGGGGAGTGGCCTCAAGTTAAAATGCCACCAAGGTCTCTGTGTTTGACCAGAACCTGGCCCTCTATTTCTTGTATAAATGCTCTCCCAGTCGTAAAAGTGTTTGGAGCATCTCCAGAGCCCAGGAAACATTATTTTGACAGCGTTTGCCAGTTTCCTTGTGACTTTTATGGAGAAGAGTGTTTTCCGATGGCTTCACTGTGACTTTGCCCTTGGTATCACCCTCATGGGACAGAGGGGCCTTCCACAGAGGAGTGTGGAGATGCTCTCTAGGCATCAGACCTGGGGCTTCCACAGACAGAGCAGAAAAGACTTGTTCTGTGGTCGATGGTGGATGTTTAGCAGTTTCCGCGACCAGATCATTGTTTTGATATAATATTGGACGTGGTAATTGCTCTCTCGGTGTGCCAAGGGTACGTAGGGACCTACTTTAGGATTTTAGAGAGGCTTAACTTATTTACATTATTTTGAAATTATCTTTTCAAGACCCCATCCCAAGCTGGGTGTGATGGTACACACCTGCAATCCCTGTGGTTCAGGAGGCTGAGGCAGGAGGATCACAAGTTCAAAGCCAGCCTCAGCAATTTAATGAGACTGGAGGCAGCCTAGTGAAATGCTCTGTCTCAAAATAAAAAAATAAAAAGAAAGGGCTGGGGATGTGACTCAGTGGTTAAGCACCTCTTGGTGGAATCCCTTGCACCAAAACAAAACAAAACAAAAAGCCTCACACCAAGGAAAGAACACATGTCAAAACAAGAAGATTGACTTACCACCCTGTTGGATTGGGCCGCCACCTTTCCCACGTGTTCCTTGTAAATTTTATATTTTCTCTTGAAAATTAGCTATTATTTGCAGGTTTAATATCACTGCAAAGCAAATCATGTATAAAATGGTACTAAAACTCATACTATCTTTGGAGGGTTGTTGGGGAAACACAGAGGATGATTATTTGCATTCCAGTCATTTAGAACACCGCCCGTCTCCGAGTAGCTCAGTCTCAGTGGCCAATGTGGCTGTCATTCAAGGCCCCCCCCCCTCTCTTGCCCCTCTCCTGGTTTGGAATGGAGAGTGAGCGGGGGGGGCAACTGAGGACACAGAGTGTGGGACCTGCCTAGTGCATGGGCTGAGGCAGGGACTGAGGAGAGGAGTGATGGGCGATGGCCTGTTGGACCCTCCTGCGGGAGCTGAGCCGATGCTGTGGACTTCCACTGCTGAGCTGAGTTGTGCAGCTGTGGCCGGCTGTCTGCTTGGCCTTCTTTTCCAGCCTGGTGTGGAAGTAGCTTCTCCACCGTGGTCCCCGCGTGAGCCTTGAGGTGGCTCTTTAGCTCATTCATTGAGTGAACATTCTGAGCTCCACCATAGCAGCTGCATGGAGGGCTGCTCACAGCACCTTCTGTCCTGAGGTGGGCACAGATGGCCTGTTCAATGTCCATAAGCTCCCTGTGGAGTAGGGGATTGTTTGTCCCTGTTTGCAGAGCAGGGAACCTATGCATGGGAGGTAACATGGGGCAGAAGCTGCCCAGACTGTGAGAAGGCTGGACTGTGCAGGGGTCAGAGAGAAGGGGACAGGAGAAGGACAGGGAGGTGGGCAAGGCCCAGGTGGCCCTCCTCAGTGAGTGGGATCCTACCTTAAGAACAGTAGGGCACCTTCCAGGGGTTTTGATCTGGCAAAGAGATAGTCTGGGTTGGAGATCTTGAGCCCTGTGAAGAGAGACCCAGGGAGAACCCCGGGGTCAGCAAAGCTGACCAGGCCAGAGGTGCTGGGAGGGCAGGGGAGCTGGGAGAGGCGACAGCAGGAAGTTGACAGATGGAGATGAATTAGGAAGACAGAACCCACGAGCCCCCAGGGGTCATCAGGGTTTGCAGGGGAATCTCTGGGGTCCCGAGAGGTGAGGGAGGGGCCACGGTGCCCAGCCCAGGTGTGCAGAGGTTTATGATGAGACGAGTTCTCCTTTGCTCTTTGTGCTGTTGTCTTTCTTCATTTGAAACAAAAATGAAGCATGTGCTCCTGTGTTACTAAGCCCAGAACAGGCAATCAGTACCCAAAGGACCCTCAGACTGAGCCCTGGAGAATGCTGGGAGAAATCCTGTGCCGGTGTGAGCCTGACAGATGCAGGAGGTGCAGAGTGTGGGAGGAGGTGGAGGAGGGAGCAGCTCGGGGCTCCCCGAGAGGCTGGGTGCCAGGAGAGGGTCTGGCTGCCCGTGTGGCCATCAGTCTGGTTGGACCCTACCTCACATGGCTGCATCCCTGCAGGCTCTTAGGGCAGAGGTGGTGCTGGCCGGCCTCACCCCGCTCCCTGGGATCCAAGCTTGCTCACTGGCACCTCTTCTCTCCTTCAGGACACGGAGGGTTTGAACACCGCCATTCTCACCGGAAAGCCCGTCTCGGTCCCTGTCAAAGTCGTGGGGGTTCAAGAGGACGGTTCCGTGGTAGACGTGTCAGAGGCTGTGGAGTGCAGGTCGGCCGATGAGGACATTGTGAAGGTACGTGATGGCTTCGTCTGCCTGTCTCCCAAGTGCATGTGGCTTTCATGGCTCACTGTGTACTAGTCTGGATATCTGGTGAGCACCCTGTGCTCCTAGGGTTGTGGGCCAGAGTGACCTCACTAAGCAGCAAACGGCTGAATCAGAGACACCTGGGTCAGACAGCATCTGTGGGTGGCCGAGCTGCTCCCCTCTGCCAAGCCTGAATCTCAAGGGCAAATCTGTGCCCACGCTCAGTTCTATCTCCCTCCCCCTCCTCCCTCTCTTTACTCACAGGGTGCTGTTCTCTTAGCATCAACAGTCTCCATACCATCTCAATTGGTACCAACTCTCTGTGCCCAATCATTTTATTTACTAAATATATTTTCTTTAACTGCCTCGCTGTTTTGGAGAGGCTGGTTGGCCCCGCTGGTTGGTGTGTGGTGTTAATAAATGCCTCCCTGTTTCAAACTTAAAAACAGATTTGGTCTCATTACAGGATAATAAAACTCATGAGCCTGATGTACTAAATTTTTGTTAGTAACATTAAAATAAGTTACTATTAAATTTTTTAATAGCTCATCCTGTGCTACCTGCCCTAATTTGAATATAACCTGAGGCACATAGCTCAGTTGGGGAGTCTGTCCAAGGGACATTTTTACTGTGTGCTTCATTCTAATTAGCTACACTTCTGACTCCGAATTCTGCCAGGAAGCAACCCATGTTTTCAGTTTTCCACGGTCTTCACAGGGTTCTCCTTGAACTGCTAAATTGGGTGTTTCTGCCCATTTTTTCTAAGTACATTGGTTGCTGCTTCTTTTTGCAGCAAAGACCTGGGGAGAAGGGACTTCAGTCTTGAGGATGATCCTTCCTCCTCCAAGTGCCAAGAGAGGCCTCGGGTCCACTCTGTCCCCATGTTTTAGGAGAAGACGTCAATGCCCAGGTCTGCCCTTCCTCACCTTCTCCCAGCTCTGGTTCAGACATTCAGCAAAACTGTTCATGTCCAACAGGAAGGCCTTCCAGGGTTCTCCAGGGAGAAAGGGTCACGGAGGGGTTTATTTCTCCTCAGTGCGACCTGCGGGAGGCTGTGTCTTGGTCTAGAGACAGTTTAGTAAAGAAGAAATGGTGTATTTGTGAGATCTAGTGAAAAACAAGGAGTCTGTAGGAAACTCAAGCTTGGTGTCGGTGGTTTCCTGGGCTTGGAACGTTAATTCTTCATGAGAAGAAGGCTGGACCAGCTTAAGACCAGGACACACGGCCCTGCCTGGTGCCTGGAGATGGAACAAGCCCAGGCCTTACCTTCTCAGCTCAGGGGACCAAGTGCTCGCAGGAGATCATGTGCATGGATGAAAACATGGTCAATGTGCCTTTGGCCACACACACTCCTCATCATCCCCTGCCTTCCAGAAAGCAGGAGCAGACACTGGTAAATGGAGATGGCTCCGCGTGCTTATGCCATCACGGACCCCGACAAGTGACTCCCCTCAGTGGGTACCTTAAGCCCTCAGTCCCCTCTTGAGAGCCTCCTGTGGAGCCCCACACAGGATCATTGTTCTCCTGCCTGGAGAGCTCCACTGGAGGGAGGCCAGTTCAAGTTCAAGTTCACAGATCCCACCAAAAATATCCTGTGTCCCTCCTGATAGATACAGTTTTGGAAGAGGACAGGTTTTGCCTATTGCAGCCTCATGAAAAAGCAAGTTCTTTAGCAAATGATTGTTTATTCTTCTAGGTGTGAAATGGAGCCCACAGATCACCAAGCTCAGCCCTGCAGTTGGACAGGTCCTCTAGCCGTCCCTGCTGCCCGTGTCTGTGGGCCAGACTTAATTAGACAGCTGTGATGCACAGCCTGTGGCTTCACTCTTAATTTTTGTAGTGAATTTTGCCATGACTCTAAGATGGATGGAGGTGTCCACAGAGCCCTGTGCTGGCCTCAGCCTCAACCCAGGGACAGCCCTGTACATTGGCACAGTTGTTAGTACCCTCAAGAGAGCCCCTCCATCTGTGGGGCTGCTGCTCAGCCGCTCCTTCACAGCACAGGGAACACCATGGGGCCCTAAGGATGAGTTCTCTGGGTCCCCAAAGATCTTCATGCACTGGGGGTTCAGTGGCCTGAGTCTGGGATTGAGATGGAAAGGAAGTGGGAATCCAGGAAGATGCAAATTATGGCAATGCACAAATTAGCTTCTTCAACCTGGGATGGAATGACTTTCGAAGGACAGAATCTAAAGGCATAAATATTTTAAAAACCTGGAACCTGACCCTAACTCGGCAAGATTGGAGGGGATAAATGTCAAGTTTTAAGTCAACAATTACTCTGAAGTTAAAAATAAAAAAAAGTAGGGGATGTGGCTTGAGAATGTGTGTGTATGTGTGCATGTGTGTGTACGTGCATTGTGTACATACACGTGGCTGGCTGCCTTTTATTCTTTAATAGTTCTGGTCATGTAAAAATGGACAAATTGGCACAGAAATTTGGATTTCCAGTTTCTAATGAAAAATCACGAGATCATGTGGTCCTGGGCCTTGGGCCCACGTGGGCTGCATCTGGAGTTGAATAGAGGAGACCCTTTGTGTAAGGCCTGCACCCCCCAGCTCACCACAGTCCCCACTACTCCCTCTTGTCTCCCCCAAGGAGGTGGAGGGACATTTGCCACCTCAAGTCATTCTGAGGAGGCTGGCTTTCCGATCTTAGATTTTAGATGAAAGTGAGTTTTTTCTCATACTGTGGTCTCAAAAAAGAGAAAGGAGCATTCTGTCATCCTTCAGGCCCTAAGAGGACACCAGAAAATTGGATTGTGTTCTGCCAAAGAATGTCTGGGTGGCCAAGGGTTCTTGAAATCAAATCACAGGAGGAAAGACTACAGCAAGGGCGAGTGTTTAGCCTGATGATGAGAAGAAGAGGCCCCAGGGTGAGGTGGTGAAGGCGCTTTTATGTCTTTCAAGGGAAAAGGGAGATTTGTGCTTTGTGTATTCCTAAAGTGGAAGTTAAAAAGGACCATTTTCAGTTCAAAGTAAAGGAAGGACTGCAGAGGTGGTGAGTCCTTTGGTTAAGCATTCAGACAGAGGATGGGGTTCAGATCTTAACTCCACCTTCCTTACCACCAGACCTTGGGCAAATTGCTTAACTCCTGTGAACTCAGATCCTTATCTACAAATGGGGAAGATAACAATTTGGTGGAAAGTTACCTTCTATAGAGGTAGAATGAACCACAATCAAAATAGTCCTGGAAAGCCCGTTAGAGGAGACCTGGGGTTTGGAAGTACAAAAGACAGTTGATTAAAAAAATGTTTTCCTTGCTTTAAGCCACAGGCATAGGGCAAGGGTTAGTTTAAAGGAAATGCTCGTGTGTGTGTGTGGGGGTTGCCCAGGTAAGCTGGACATGGGCAGCCGCCTTTTACTCTCTGTGTCTTCTGGTGGAGGTTTCATCCAGTGGCAGCCCAGCTATTCTGAGCATGTGTAATTGGATTGCTGTTTGTTAAATCTGTGTGATGAAGTCCCAGTGTGAATTTGGGGAATAATTGAATGAGAATGTACATCTAAAGGAAGTCACAAAGTGTTTGAGCCATCATATGTCAATGTTGCACTGATAGATGTGCAAATTTAGATCCAGGAGCATACGCATGTCCATGATCACGTCTACAAATCTTAACCTCTACTTGGTTGTAGGGCCGAAGTATGTATGGGTGTGTCTGTGCTGTTCCCAGCCCTGAGCACAGTGTCTGGAACAAGTAAATGTTGGTTGAATATTCAAATAAATGAATGCTAGGGATTCCTGGAGGTAGGAGGAGATACCATGCATGAGTGGCTTTCTCATCTTTGGGGGCATCTCCACTGAATTTCCTGTTACTGGAAATCTTCAAAAAGAGGCGGAGAGAGCTCTAAAGCCATAGGACTTGGCGATGGGTGGAGACATGAGCCTGGCCTGCGGTCCACCTTCTTCTGCCCCCTTGGGGATATTCCATTCTGTAACACGTCTTGATCATCTGCTTGTGGAGGGCAATGCATATAGAGCCCCAGGAGCTACCAAGGTGGAGTGCATGTGACATGTTCCCTTAGCAGTTTTCAACAGCACATGAGTATTAAAGAGGCACCTCTGGTTGAGCATTTATTAAGTGCCAGGTACTACACAATAAGGACATTATTACTGTTGACTAACTTCATTGTCACATGGGCCTTTAAGCTAGGAACTATCAGGGCCTGGAGTTTGAACACGAGGAAACAGCAAGTAGAAGGGCAGTGCCACTCCTTGCACTCTAGTGGATGTGGGGGTTGGATCCCTTCCAGGGCCCTCAGACCCGCATATCCTGATTGTTACTCTAATGTCATGTACCACACCATGTGGGTGAGGTGGCAGGGAAAGTCAGGGAGTCACTTGATGATGGCTTACTCTGGATCTACAAAGGACCTGTTTCCGCCCACAGCACCTGGAAGGTGTGTGTGTTAGTCCCTGTGGTTGCTGTAGCAGGTCCCCATGAACTTGGTGGCTGCCTGGGTTCTGGAGGTGGGAAGCCTGGGAGAGGCTGGTAGAGCCACCTCTTCCTCCAGCTTCAGAGGCAGGCTGCCTTCCCAGCTCGTGTCCCTCCTCCATCTCAAAGTCAGCAGTGTGATGCCTTCACCTCTCCCCGTGGCCCCTGATCCCATCACCACATCCTCTTCTCTGACTGCAGCCCTCCTCTGCCCCTCACGAAGACCTGCCCAACAACCACCCCAGTCTAGGTCCTTAAAGGCATCTGTGACATTCCTTTGCTACACATGTTGCGTTCCTAGGGCTGGTGTCACAGGTTATACAAATGGGGTGACTTAACACATGGAAATTTTTCTCCTGTAGGCTGGGAGCCTGAATGAGGGCATTGGCAGCCCTGCTTCCTCCAGCGACTCTGAAGAGGGTCCGCCCTTGCCTTGCACAGCTTCTGGGGGCTCCAGGCATTCCTGGGATTATGGCCTCCTCACTTTAATCTCTGCTTCCCTTGTCACCTCTTACCTGTGTCTCTGAATGACCTTACTTTCTCATACTGGTGCTTGCCATTGAATTTGGGGTTACCTTAATTCAGGATGATTTCTTCTTGAGATCCTTAAAGTTTACCTCTGTCAACCCCTTGTTCCAAACAAGGTTGTGTTTTTCTGCACTTGCGATTGCCTTGTGTCAGTGGATTGTGGCTTCCAGAGCCACCGAGGCCAGTTGAGTTTCTTAGCAGGAGATGAACTTGTGCATGCTCCCAGAGAAATAAATATAAGTTCATGTGGATCTTGAAATTGTGCCTCCAGCCTGTGGCTGCTATGAGTAAGTGTCTGGCCTTCAGGTATCAGCTGGACTCATAATAAGGAGATATTAAAGGGCCAATAACAGAGCACTAACATGTGAGAGCCTTACCTGCCCAGGAAGTGTCTCATCTCCACAGGTGACCTGGGAGGGGTCAGGTCTGGCAGAGGGTGTTAGAAGAAACAAAGTCAGCTGCTGAGCAGCCTGTGGGCTGCTGGTCACCAGACAGCCTGGAGGACCCGGTCAGCACCTTGGAGAGCAGCCTCACTCTTGGGATCACTGTATCCCTATGAGGGCTGCAAGGAGTTTCTCCAAGAGGCTGGACTTTCAGACAGGATGGGCTGGACGATGGTGTGTTCTCATGGGGGCCCTTACAGAGAGGACATCACTGACAGGCACCTCACCCTTCAGGTTCAGGTGTGAGGGGTGCTGGTCAGGAGGCAGGTCTTGGGCTTATGCAGAGCTAAGCTGTACGCCTGGGTTGGTGTGGATTGTTTCTGTTGTTGTTGCAGATAAAAGAAAGCCTGATCCAATGGCCCCTGGCTAATGCTAATTCTACTTGGAAGAACACAGAGAAAAATTCCAAAAGAGGTTGCAGGCCATCCTTTCTCCTTTAGCAATGCTTCACAAAAATTTCGCCCAGATCCGCGGTTACTCTATTTCTGGCATGAATTTCCCTCCTTCATGCTCTGCCAGGAGCCATGCAGCTCAGAAGAAGTTGTCAGGCGGTTTGGATGTTATTGCCTAATTTTGTCCTTCTTTATGCTGCTAATTTGGACTTTCATTGTTCCACTCTAATTGGAGACGTGTCATATATTTCCTGTTGGCCAGGGATGGGCATTGCTGCCTTCTCAACCTTTTGTTCCTGTCAGCTTCATTATGATTTCAATATTAATTAGATCATTTGTTCTTCTCTGTCTTTGGCATCTCTAATTAAGAACTAATATCCTGGAATTGTTTTTGCATAATTCAGGGAGATCTTGGACCTGCACACCTCTGCCTTCACTTGCAAGGACACATGCCCGTGGCCCCCCTCCCCCTCCTGGGGATCCTCATCTGCTCTTCCCTGGCCAGGCCTGCTTGCTACAGTGTTGGGGTTTGCTGGAGATGTGGGGCTGTGACTGTGCTACAGATTTCAGGCCTGGTCACGTACAATCCCTAGTGTCCGGTGTCTCCTGGGGACATATTTATTCTGTGTTCAGTAGGAGGGAAGGGAGCCCTCCATTGTGCTTTGGTTCTTGATTCACAATTTAAACCCCCATCATGCAGCTTTGGTGGTAGGGAGGGTGTCTTGGCTTCACTGAGCTTCCAGAAGAAACTCAGAGGAGCTAAACAAAGTTCGTAAATTAACTGGATCACAGAGCCATGAGGCCCAGACACAGATAGGCATGGGTCCAGTCACAGAGGCCATATGTTGAGACTGCGGCCTCCCTCTGCCATTTTCCTGTCTAACAGCTTCATGACCACACAGCTGACACTCAGTGAGCTGCCCATGTTTAAATGAAGAGTTTGGTACATTTTGATGGTTTTGTGGGTGCAAAATCACCACCCAAATTGGGGCAGTGATATCTTTAGCCTTTGATCTTTCTTCTTGCTTCTTTATAATCCCTTCTCTCTCGCCCCTCTCCATTTGTCCCATGTAAATCACTCCCTGACAGTTAATTTTTATTTTCTGGAGTTTCATATAAATGAAACCCTAAGGTATGTTTGTAATCTCCATCTTCATTGCCCCTCTTATCTCTCTCTCTCTTCTTTCCCTCAGTGTAATTAACTTGAGATGTATCCTTGCTGGTATGTGTCTCCATAATTCTTCTTTAACTGCTGAGCCATATTCCACTGTGTGAATATATCACAGTTTGTCCCCGTGGATGGACATTTGGGTTGCTCCTGGTTGGGATAATGCTGCTGGGAGCATTCATGCAAGCTTTTGTCTGTCATTTCTGTCACTTCAAGCAGTCATTTCTCTAGGAATAGAAGAGTTGCACAATACACAGAAGCACATGTTGAACTCCTTAGGAAGCTGCCAAATTGTTTCCTGAAGTGGGCGTGGCATTTGCTTTCCTGCTGCGAGTGTCTGAGAGTCCTGTTACCTCCACAGTTGTGCCAGCTCTTGGTGTCATCCTCCTGTTAATTTTTGCTATTCTGATGGGTTCAGAGAGGTGGGCCATATTGGTTTTAGTTTGCATTTCAGGAATGATTAGTGCTATGGAATGTCTTCCCACATGCTATTTGACACCTACAGATATTTGGTAGAGTGCTGCTCAAATTTTTTGCCCATTACAAATTTTTAAAAATGCTTGTGATTGACGTTATCAGGTATGATTTGAGAGACTTCATCCCAGACTTTGACCTGTCTTTCATGATCTTTCATCTTTTGAAGAGCATAAAATTTTCACTTGGTGAGATCCAATGTATAATTTTTTTTTTTTTTTTTTTTTTTTTTTTTTTTTTTTTTTATGAATTAAGCTTTTGCTGTAGAACCTAAGAAATAATTGCCTCATCCACGTTCACAAGATTTTTCTTACATATTTTTCTACATTTTCTAAATAGTTCAGCTGGTACATTTAGGTCTGTGATCCATTTTTTGAGTTAATTTTCGTGAATGTGAGATAAGGGTCTAAATTCTTCTGTTTAGCTTGGATTTTCCGGTTGTCTCAGCACCATTTGTTCTCTGTCTTTGAAGACATTCTTTCCATGTTGAATTATCCTGGAGTCCTTGTTCTCTGTAAAGAGAGCTTTATTTCTGCCTTTCTTGTCTGGGTGGCTTATTGTCTTGCTTAATCACCCTGCTAGGCTTGCCTGTAAAGAATCCCTCACAAAGCCTTGACCAAGTGCATGAGTGGGTGTCCTCCCTCAGCCCTTATCCTGGGGAGAGGACGCTCTCCTGGCTCCAGTAAATATAACTCTAGCAGTTTCTGTTGCTCTGCACACGACTTTCATCGAGTGTGAGGAATTTTCCTTCCAATCCTGTTTGTTTGTTTCTGTGTCTGTTGAGATGACTGCATGGGTTTTGTCCTTTGTTCTATGTTCTATATTTCTTAGAGAAAAAGAGCTTTGAAGTATTTCAAAATTCTTTTTTCTTGATAAAGTGGGAGATGACAGCACCGTGGCCCAGCTCTTTTTGGGCTGTGTTTTAATTTTTATATCTAAGTTAAAATTCTTGCTTGTTTGTTCCCTAATTCCATAGGAGGGTGGGGAAGTTGCACCAGTACTGTCTTTGGTTATTTAACAATGCTGAGAAGAAAACGCTCTGGGAGCAGGTTCTTTGGTGAGCTGAGGAGCTCCGAGTTCCCAGGGCAGCAGACTTGTCCAGCGGTCACCCCCAGCTCCAGCTCCTCCCTGTCACCTGGGGAGCAAGCGCAGCTGGGGGAGTGCACGGATGGCACCAGGATGTGCCAGAGGGAAGGCGCAGCAGGAGCTTGGTGTAGCCCTCTCCTGAGATGCAGGGCTCCCTGCTCTGCCCTCTCCCGTGGTCAGCCTCCAGTGGCCCTGCTGCTGGTGGACTGGCTGTGCCGCCCCGCCTCAGGCCTCCAATGGGGCAGGATACTATCCCTCTGGCTCCTCAGTGCATCCTGGTCACCTGCCACTGAGCCTGGCACCAAGCAGCTGCTCCACAAACAGATGCTGAGTACAGCCTCTGGCCACTCCCTGAGGCCTGAAGAGGACAGCACTGCTATGGAAGAGGGGGGCTGTGCAGTCAGGGATGCGGGTCTAGACCTACTCAGCCTTCACTCTCAGGGGATCCTGGGAAGGCTGCTCTTTTAAAAAAATGGTTCTTTTTAGTTAAACACAACAGCAGAATCCATTCTGCATAATTATACAAGCACAGAATGTATCTTATTCTAGTTAGGACCCCCTTCTTGTGGATGTGTGTGATAGTGGGGTTCACGGTGGTGATTTCATACATGAACACCGGAGAATCATGTCACACCCATCCCACTGCCTTTCCTTTTCCTGCACCCCTTCCCTTACCTCCACTCCCCTTTGTCTAATCTACAGACTTCTATTTTCCCTGCCCTTTATTGTGGTTTACCTTCCACATATCAGAAAAAAACTTTCAACCTGTTTTTTTTTTTTTTTTTTTTTGGGGGGGGGGCGGTTGGCTTATTTCACTTAGCATGATATTCTCCAGCTCCATCTATTTACCGGCAAATGCCAACATTTCATTCTTCTTTATGGCTAAGTAATACTCCATTGTGTATATGTATCACACTTTGTTTATCCATTCATCCATTGATGGACACCTAGGTTGGTTCCATAGCTTAGCTATTGTGAATTGAGCTGCTCTAATCATTGATGTGACTGCATCACTGTAGTATGCTGATCTTAGGTCCTTTGCGTATAGACCGAGGAGTGGGTCAAATGGTAGTTCCTTTCCAAGTTTTCTAAGGAATCTCCATACTGCTTTCCAGAGTGGTTGCACCAGTTTGCAGTCCCACCAGCTGTGTATGAGAGTACCTTTTCCCCCACATCCTTGCCAAAATTTATTGCTTGTGTTCTTGATAATCTCCATTCTGACTGGAGTGAGATGAAATCTCTGTATGGCTTTAATTTGTGTTTCTCTACTTGCTAGAGATGTTGAACATTTTAAGTGAGCTTCGGAGCCTGACTCTGTAAAGCCTTGTAGGTACTGGGCACCCACACATTTCTTGTGCATGAGTTCATGCGATACTGTGCTCACAGTACCTGAACCCCACAGTCAGTCACCCCACCTGAAGCGAGCACAGGGCACCATCTTGCCTCTGAGCAGGGCTCTCAGGCTGCTTTCTTTGGTGCTCCTTGACTTCACCCTGAGCACGCCCTGCTGATCTCTGGGGTGGGCTCTTCTCTCCCCACTCTTAGACTGCACATTGGCCATTTTAAAGATACCAATGAGATTGTATGATTATTACCTTCTGCAGATAAAGATGTGTCCTCTTTTTCTCTTAAATATCTCAAAGGTCTACAGAGAAATTCACTCATGTGAGGAACTAACAAACCTAAAAAGAATGAAAGACTGGAACTCCTTTTGCAGCCAAGGTCCTGGCACCAAGGAGATGCGAGGAACATAGATGAGAGATTCTGAGACTCTCACATGCTTTCCCCAAATACTCATGAAGTTTAGCTCGAGCAATTTATTAGTGCTTTATTGATGTTTATCACTAGACTGCTACAGACTCTTGGAAGTGATTGCTGCCCATTCAGCTGGTGAAATATGACTTTTATCTCAGTGGGAATCAAGGGTATGTGCTTCCTCCAGAAGCAGGTGGAGTGGATTATGTGATCTCCTGTTCACAGACCCAGGCTTCTTGCTTACATCCCGTTGTTGAGAAGGATGGGCTGTCAGTAGTAAGAGACCACTTCTCACACACACAATCTTCTCACCCTTCTCTGATTATATTGTCTCTCCCTTGCTCTTGGTTTGTCTTCTAGTTATAATAATGAAAGACCTGAGGCCAGGTAACTTTATAAGGAGAAGAGGTTTAATTTTGCCTCATGGTTCTGGAGGTCCAAGGTCAAGGGGCTGTATCTGGTGATGATCTTCTTTTCAGCAGAGTTCTTAGGTCATGTGGCCAGAGACAAAAAGCACACATAGAAAACTTGCTATTTCAAGTAGAGGTCACAGTAACCCCTTTGGATAACAGGAATTGTGCCTCTATGAGAAACATGCTCTCCTGTCCAAACCCAAATAAGGGATCAAGAGACACAAAGTATCACAAACAGTGAGGCTTTACTGACAGTCCTGCCAGCGCAGACACACCCCCGACTGTTCCAACCAGCATTTTGTCTCCTCGAGGTGCAAGAGCCCTCCTCAGCTCCTCAGTGTCTGAGAACTATGGGGTGCACAGTCTTCCTGAATGTCACCTAGGTTTTACTGTCCCCTATTGGTTATTTTAAGGGATGTACCTGGAGTTTCCACATCTCCCTTTGCTTTCCTGGGCAGGAAGACCTTTCCAGGATTAATATGTCCCATGTGGGGTTTATCCCTGTTGGTCAGCCGGGCCTCCCCCCACCTCCTGTGAGTCGATTTGTCTTGTCTCCTCACTCAGGCATCAACCACTGGTTTAATCATTTGCTCTGTTTCCTCTTTGGCTAGTTTTCTTATATCCTCAGTAATTTTGCGTTGAAGGCTAAATTCTGCGTTCTGATAATGGACCATGGGACTCTCTGTTTCTACCTCCAGTGCAGAGATGAGGAGACCAGTGCTCACAGAGGTCAAGTGTCCAGACCCTGAAGGTTGAAGGAAGGCACGGGAAGCTGGAGCCCAGGTTCGCATCACTCCAGAATCCGCACTTTACCTGTGTGCTGCCCACACAGACGTGATCTGTAGGATTTAGGGAAGATTTAGTGAATCCGGAGGATGCTGAATTGGGAGGGGGGTGTCTGGGGTACAGGGCATGGGAGGGCACAGGTGAGGCTGGAGGACGTCCTGGTGAAGGGTAGTGAAGGGTACTGAGTGAGTCAGAGCCCTAGAGAGATATGTTGGCAGCACCAAGTGAGCAGACTGCAGTCCTGCTTGGAGCCCAGACTACTGGTCTGCTGAAGGTGGAGAGAGTGTGCGGCTGCACAGCTGGTCGGCATGGGGAGGGCCACTGCTATTGAGGTGGAATTCCCTGAGGCTGGACTCGGAGGTGACACCTGGTCATTGAAATCCAGAACATGGATCATTAATAAATCGATGACCGTCCCCAACCCATGACAGTTCAGGGCCCAGGCCCATCGACAGCAGAGCACGGCTGTGGTGTCCTGGCCAGAGGAGACCCTTCCGAGGCTGCCAACAGGCGCCACCCGCAGCCTGCCTGAGCTGGATTCTGTACGGAGTCTTCTCAGTGAGTCAGGGCAGATGGGCGTGAAGCTCTCCGAGAGTCATATCTATAAGAATAGAAACAAAACAGTGCAGGAGAAGCATCCATGAAAAG
The DNA here is from genome assembly GCF_047511675.1 of Marmota flaviventris. Lineage (NCBI taxonomy): Eukaryota > Metazoa > Chordata > Mammalia > Rodentia > Sciuridae > Marmota > Marmota flaviventris. The sequence goes on from NC_092498.1 coordinate 129,467,287, forward strand.
CTTCCTTTGAGATGTGCGCTCTGCCTTGGTAGGCATGCCGTGGGGTGGCCTGGTCCACTGTCCCCTGAGAAGGAGCTGAGCTCTGCGTCTCGGGAGGCGGAGGCAAAGGTGTGTTAATCAGGATTGTGGCTCCGAGTGGCTAGGTCCAACTTAGTTCCCCCAGTAGAGGGGTGTGTTGGTGTCCCAGCAGACAGTGGGAGGCCTGGGTCTTGGTGATGGCAGCAGCCAGAGAACGGAGCTGCTCACTACGCTTTCTGTCCCTGTTACCATGCACGGACTTTGTCCTCCCAGAGCAGCCTGTCCACAGCCGTTGTAGCCTCAGGTCCCATCTGTATAGCCTTGCAAAGAAGGAGGAGAAGAATCTTTCACTCTCCCTGTTCAAAACTTTTGAGGCAGTGTCCTGGCCAGTTGAGATTGATCCAACTCCTCAGCTTTGTGCTGGGGCCAGTGGTGGGAACCGGGCTGGGGTGGGATTGGGGGCCAAGTGGTGCGGGCATCCTCAGGGAGCCAGATGGGCGTGCCTGGGTCACCTGCCCATCTTGCAGGCAGGATCTTAGGACAAAGGAAGGGGCTAGGGTTTCTGGGTACATCACCAAGAGCCCCTCTGCAAACATTTTTGCTTAGAAATTAGAAATTCAAATGTGTTTCCAGACCTAACTGATGAGTCTGGGAAATCTGGAAATACAGGCAATATTCTGGTTACCAATGGCTGCCCTCAGTACTCACGTGTGGGGGACAAGCAAGCTCAGACAGGGGCTTGAGCCTCCTTGTGAGCAGGGGGAAGCTTACCTTTGTTCTCTATGGTGACAGAGGGCTTTACCAGGTAGACTGAGAACAGCCAGGTCCCCTTGGCAGGAGAAGGCAGCAAAGGCAGAGATGCAGAGGAGTCAGAAACCAGATGGCCGTGAGCCTGGGAGGCAGGTGGGGGCTGGGTCGGGGTGGCCACTCCAGCCATGGCAAGGAGCTGGGGGCTCTCTCCTCTCATCACTGGAGGACATTATTTTATTAAGTGAGAATTTTAGAAATTAACTGAAAATGAGGTGATTTTGGCAACAGAGAGGGATGAATGAAAGGGAGGAAGGGTCCTTGAAGAATCCCCTTCATTTCTCCAATGAGAACCCTGGAATGGTTCAGACCAGCAAGAGACGGGGCATCGAGGCTGAGCAGATTCAGGGTGAAGAGGACCTTGCCATCCTTGTGGTCCATACTTTCCTTCACTCCTGCCCAGTCCTGCCCAGTCCCTCTCTGCCATCTCCTTATTGTCACCCATACCTTTAGCTCTGGTTGACATTGTGATGTTTATGTGCTGACTTATTTATTGTTGGTGTTTGGGTATTTGCTGTCCCATGTCCCACATCATTCTGTGAAAGGACAAAGTATCAAACATATGATCAGGTGCTTATGGGGCAGGGTTTTCATCTTGCTAGGAACCGGTGATGTGAGGGGACATCTCCCAGGAGCACACTCCCCCAGAGGAGGCAAGGTCCCCTCTCTGAAGTGCGTGCCATGAACAGGGAAGAGCACTGTGGAATGTCATGCCTGGCCCTTGGGGGACAAGCTTTGCTTCCTAATCTTGACTGTGGTCTCATGAGCTCATAACCAGGTCACAGGAGAGAGGCTCTATGACAGATGCTCCTGAGCCTGTCATGCCTTCTGACCCCCTTGGATCATAAGGACAAAGGCACGAGTGCAGATCTGTTTGAGGGGCGGGGACAGGTGGTCAGCCACGTGAGGGAGAGCACAGTTTGGCCTACAGACGACACAGTGGGAAACTCTGCTTGGGTGGTCCTCGGCTCCCATGAACATTGTGTCGATCACCCGTGATGAGGAAGTGGCCAGTGTGCCAACCGTGTTCACTTAATTAGACCAACACAGGAGACACCTGTGGGCATCTGCCCAGGGTGATATTATCTTTCCCCCTTTCTTTCTGGTAATTGCTTCCCTCACTTCTCCTTGCACTTGTGGGCCGGCTGCTCGCCATGCCTACCCTGTGTGGCTTGTCCCTGAGGAGCCAGCCTAAGGGCCGCTCGCCCCCTGAACAGGACCCAGCGCACTCTCCCTCCCAGGACTTGAAGTAGTCAGCCTGGGCTTCGCTCTAACAGGTGAAGTCCCCATAAAGTGTCTGCCAGTGCCTGGAAGGACAGGGCCAGTCCCGCCACAGAGTGAGAAGGGGCAGCTGAGAAGCCGAGAGGCAGAAAGACGGGCCAGGGACGTTTCCTGGTTGCAGTGAGGCTCTGCCACTTTCCCGCCTTAGTATGACCCACCCCCGCCCTTCTCTTCTCAGTGGAGTCTGTGCCTTGTAACTTGTGTGTCCTCGCTCACGTGGTCAGAATGCCTAGTTGTCACTGAGCCCTCCACTGCCCAAGCACTTTCCAGGCAAGACAAGCTTCGAGGTCAGTGCTGATTCCCTTCAAGGTGTGCAAACTGGGGACAAAGGCAGAGGACTTGCTGGCCTCACACCCCTCCACCTCCGCCCTCAGGAAGAGGCTTCTCTGTGGCTCTCTCCCCTGCCCAGGTGGCTTTCCACCACTTGGTCAAAAGCCAGCTGCAGCTGGTCCTGCCCCAGGTTTCAGGACCACAGACAGAGCAGCAGGAACTCTTGGAGGTCACAGGAGGGCAATGGGAGCTCATTTCCCAGAAGCCCTCAGCAAACGCCTTTGCATGCCATTGGCTAGCACTGAACCAATCATGAGGCAGGAGGGTGCCCCCAGGAAACCAGCATCCTGGGTTGTGTGTTACTGTGGCCAAGGTCACCACAAAGTTTAATGTTAGCTGTGGGTTTTCGGAGGTGCTCCTCATCTGGGCCAGGAAGCCCCTTCTGTCCTTAGCTTGTCATCCCTGACACAGTTGCTTTTAGGTTTTGTCAAGTGCCTTTTTTTTTTTTTTTTTTTTTTTTGACTGAGATGCTGGTGCGCTTCTGTTCCTTACTGGTATGGGGCACTCCCTCAGTCAGTTTTCTGATGTCACTCCAGTCCTGCGTTTCTGACAAATCTGACCTGGCCATGGTGCACAGTCTTCATATAGGTTGCTATATATTCCAGGATCCTGTTGGCTATTTTCTTGAATACTTTTACTTTTCTTTGGTTTTGGTATCCGGCTAAGAGTGGCCCCATGAAATGAATCGGGAAAGATTTTCTCTTGTATTATTTGAAAGAGTTTGTCAAAGGCTGGTGTCGGTTCTTTAAACATTTGGTGAATTCACTGAGATGCCACCTGGGCATGGGCTTTTCTTCCTGTGATCACCAGTGCCACCTGTGCTTGTCACAGGACTGTTCAGGTTTAGGTTCCTCCCCGAGTCAGCTGGAGGAACTTGTCCATTTTCTCTAGTTTTTCTGATTTGTTAACACACAACCATTCATAGTGTTCATCTGTAGCCCTTTTTCTTTCTTTAAATGTCGTAATAATGTTCTCTCTTTCACTCCTGGTTTTAGTTATTTAGGTCTTCTTTCCCTTTTCCTTTGTCAGTCTAACTAAATGTCTATTTTTTATTTTTAGTTGTCAATGGACATTTATTTTTATTTATTTATATGTGGTGCCGAGAATTGAACCCAGGGCCTCACACATGCTAGGCAAGCATTCTACCACTGAGCCACCACCCTAGCCCACCTAATGTCTATTTTGTTATTTTTAATGTACCAATTCTTTTCTGTGTTTATTTTCTCTATGTTTTTCTATGAACAGTTTCACTAATTCAGATCTAATGTTTATAATTGCTATTTCTTCCTAATATCTTGCCAGTTTTACTAATTATAATGTCCTTTCTTGTCAGAATCCACTTGTCTCCCGTTGATAGCTGCTGTAGGCTTCATAGAGTGGTGTGTACAGAGCTCCTTCCTTTGCCCTTTTCCCCTCCACCTGGTTCACCTCTGGACATAGGTGCCTTTGCTGCAGGCATCACATAGTGGGACCTCCTGTTTCCGTCATGTCTGATGATCTCTCTCTGTTGGGCTTTCAAACCAACTCACAGGAACATTCTATTGATATATTTGATCACCTCTTCTGTACACTTTTTGAGTATTATTTTCCTATTGTTTTTCTCTCTTCCACTTTAACCAATTTCTTTTGCACTAGCTGAACACTTTCTAGTGTGATATTTTAATTCTTTTAATGATTTTTTTAAACTACTTTAGGGTTAATTTCTTATTAGATGCTACAGGATTTCCATACACATCTTACCATATCAACTTGAGATTTTTGTAGTAATAATTCCTTTGAGATACAGAAGGATTACTTCCGTATAACTCTTATCCCTCTTTGTGATGTTATTATTGTGCATATTAAATATGTCATAAGCATACCAGTGCATTGTTACTACCATGTAATTTATGACTCATATAGAAGCTTAGAGCAGGAGAGCAGGTCCATAATTAGATAATTTTAAAATTAACCTCCTTATTTACCATCTTGGCTTGCTCCTTTGGTTTGTTTCTATGGCTCCAGCCTTTGGTGTCGGACTCCCACTCCGCACAGCTTTTCTCCTGCCTATCTCCTTTTTCCTGTTATTGTTCACCATATTACATTTCTACATGGTTTGGGCCCAACAGTACAATTATATACATACTGCTTGAGATAACTGCTTTTAAAATCAGTTTAAAGTAGGAAAACAAATACACATTTATACTGTCTTTTATAATTAGGCAATTACTTTCAATAGTATTTTTAATGTGGATTCAAAGTACCATATAGCTAACTTGCTCTCAGCTTGAAGAACTTTCAGGAATGTATTTCTTTTGCATTCATTTTGAAATAATCTTGCTGCCTATATGATTCTTTTTTTTTTTTTTTTTTTTTCTGGACTTGTAGAGGAATTAGTCCTACTTTTTTTTTTTTTTTTTTTTTTTTTTTTTTTTTATTGTTGGCTGTTCAAAACATTACATAGTTCTTGATATATCATATTTCACAATTTGATTCAAGTGGGTTATGAGCTCCCATTTTTACCCCATATACAGATTGCAGAATCACATCAGTTACACATCCATTGATTTACATATTGCCATACTAGTGTCTGTTGTATTCTGCTGTCTTTCCTATCCTCTACTATCTCCCCTCCCCTCCCCTCCCCTCCCCTCCCCTCCCCTCTTCTCTCTCTGCCCCCTTTACTGACATTCGTTTGTCCCCCTTGTATTATTTTTCCCCTTCCCCTCACTTCCTCTTGTATGTACTTTTGTATACCTCTGAGGGTCTCCTTCCATTTCCATGCATTTTCCCTTCTCTCTCCCTTTCCCTCCCACCTCTCATCCCTGTTTAATGTTAATCTTCTTCTCATGCTCTTCGACCCTACTCTGTTCTTAGCTACTCTCCTTATATCAAAGAAGACATTAGACATTTGTTTTTTAGGGATTGGCTAGCTTCACTTAGCATAATCTGCTCTAATGCCATCCATTTCCCTGTAAATTCTATGATTTTGTCATTTTTTAATGCAGAGTAATACTCCATTGTGTATAAATGCCACATTTTTTTTATCCATTCATCCATTGAAGGGCATCTAGGTTGGTTCCACAGTCTAGCTATTGTGAATTGTGCTGCTATGAACATCGATGTAGCAGTGTCCCTGTAGCATGCTCTTTTTAGGTCTTTAGGGAATAGACCGAGAAGGGGAATAGCTGGGTCAAATGGTGGCTCCATTCCCAGCTTTCCAAGAAATCTCCATACTGCTTTCCAAATTGGCTGCACCAATTTGCAGTCCCACCAGCAATGTACAAGTGTACCCTTTTCCCCACATCCTCGCCAGCACTTGTTGTTGTTTGACTTCATAATGGCTGCCAATCTAACTGGAGTGAGATGGTATCTTAGGGTGGTTTTGATTTGCATTTCTCTGACTGCTAGAGATGGTGAGCATTTTTTCATGTACTTGTTGATTGACTGTATGTCCTCCTCTGAGAAGTGTCTGTTCAGGTCCTTGGCCCATTTGTTGATTGGGTTGTTTGTTCTCTTATTGTCTAATTTTTTGAGCTCTTTGTATACTCTGGATATTAGGGCTCTATCTGAAGTGTGAGGAGTAAAGATTTGTTCCCAGGTTGTAGGCTCTCTATTTACCTCTCTTATTGTATCTTTTGCTGAGAAAAAAACTTTTTAGTTTGAGTAAGTCCCATTTGTTGATTCTAGTTATTAACTTTTGTGCTATGGGTGTCCTATTGAGGAATTTGGAGCCCGACCCCACCGACTGTAGATCGTAGCCAACTTTTTCTTCTATCAGACGGCGCGTCTCTGATTTGATATCAAGCTCCTTGATCCATTTTGAATTAACTTTTGTGCATGGCGAGAGAAAGGGATTCAGTTTCATTTTGTTGCATATGGATTTCCAGTTTTCCCAGCACCATTTGTTGAAGATGCTATCCTTCCTCCATTGCATGCTTTTAGACCCTTTATCAAATATAAGATAGTTGTAGTTTTGTGGATTGGTTTCTGTGTCCTCTATTCTGTACCATTGGTCCACCCGCCTGTTTTGGTACCAGTACCATACTGTTTTTGTTACTATTGCTCTGTAATATAGTTTGAAGTCTGGTATCGCTATACCGCCTGATTCACACTTCCTGCTTAGCATTGTTTTTGCTATTCTGGGTCTTTTATTTTTCCATATGAATTTCATGATTGCTTTCTCTATTTCTACAAGAAATGCCGTTGGGATTTTGATTGGCATTGCATTAAACCTATAGAGAACTTTTGGTAATATCGCCATTTTGATGATGTTAGTTCTGCCTATCCATGAACAGGGTATATTTTTCCATCTTCTAAGATCTTCTTCTATTTCTCTCTTTAGGGTTCTGTAGTTTTCATTGTATAAGTCTTTCACCTCTTTTGTTAGGTTGATTCCTAAGTATTTTATTTTTTTTGAAGATATTGTGAATGGAGTGGTTGTTCTCATTTCCATTTCAGAGGATTTGTCGCTGATATACAGGAATGCCTTTGATTTATGCGTGTTGATTTTATATCCTGCCACTTTGCTGAATTCATTTATTAGCTCTAATAGTTTCTTTGTAGACCCTTTTGGGTCTGCTAGGTATAGAATCATGTCATCTGCAAATAGTGATAATTTAAGTTCTTCTTTTCCTATTTTGATGCCTTTAATTTCTTTCGTCTGTCTAACTGCTCTGGCCAGTGTTTCGAGAACTATGTTGAACAGAAGTGGTGAGAGAGGGCATCCCTGTCTTGTTCCAGATTTTAGAGGGAATGCCTTCAATTTTTCTCCATTCAGAATGATGCTAGCCTGAGGCTTAGCATAGATTGCTTTTACAATATTGAGGTATGTTCCTGTTATCCCTAGTTTTTCTAGAGTTTTGAACATAAAGGGATGCTGTACTTTGTCGAATGCTTTTTCCGCATCTATCGAGATGATCATATGGTTCTTATTTTTAAGTCTATTGATGTGGTGAATAACATTTATTGATTTCCTTATATTGAACCAGCCTTGCATCCCAGGGATGAATCCTACTTGATCATGGTGCACAATTTTTTTGATGTCCCTTTGTATCCGAGTGGCCAGAATTTTATTGAGGATTTTTGCATCCAAGTTCATTAGAGATATTGGTCTGTAGTTTTCTTTCTTTGAAGTGTCTTTGTCTGGTTTAGGTATCAGGGTGATGTTGGCCTCGTAGAATGAATTTGGAAGTTCTCCCTCTTTTTCTATTTCCCGAAGTAGCTTGAAAAGTATTGGTATTAGTTCCTCTTTAAAGGTTTTGTAAAACTCTGCTGTATACCCATCCGGTCCTGGGCTTTTCTTAGTTGGTAGTCTTTTGATGGTTTCTTCTATTTCCTCAATTGATATTGGTCTGTTTAGGTTGTCTATATCCTCCTGACTCAATCTGGGCAGATCATATGACTTAAGAAATTTATCTATGCCTTCACTATCTTCTAATTTATTGGAGTATAAGGATTCAAAATAATTTTTGATTATCTTCTGTATTTCTGAAGTGTCTGTTGTGATATTGCCTCTTTCATCCCGTATGTTAGTGATTTGAGTTCTCTCTCTTCTTCTCTTCGCTAGCATGGCTAAGGGTCTGTCGATTTTGTTTATTTTTTCAAAGAACCAACTTTTAGTTTTGTCAATTTTTTCAATTGTTTCTTTTGTTTCGATTTCATTGATTTCAGCTCTGATTTTAATTATTTCTTGCCTTCTACTTCTTTTGCTGTTGTTTTGCTCTTCTTTTTCTAGGATTTTGAGATGAAGTATGAGATCATTTATTTGTTGGTTTTTTCTTTTTTTAAGGAATGAACTCCAAGCAATGAATTTTCCTCTTAGAACTGCTTTCAATGTGTCCCATAGATTCCGATATGTTGTGTCTGTGTTTTCATTAATCTCTAAGAATTTTTTAATTTCCTCCTTGATGTCTTCTATAACCCATTGATCATTCAGTAACCTATTGTTCATTCTCCAAGTGATATATTCTTTTTCCTTCCTTCTTTTATCGTTGATTTTCAGTTCCATTCCATTATGATCAGATAGGATGCATGGTATTATCTCTACTCCTTTGTATTGTCTAAGAGTTTCCCTGTGACATAATATATGATCTATTTTTGAGAAGGATCCATGTGCTGCTGAGAAAAAAGTGTAACTGCTTGATGTTGGGTGGTATATTCTATATATGTCAATTAAGTCTAGGTTATTAATTGTGTTATTGAGTTCTATAGTTTCCTTATTCAACTTTTGTTTGGAAGATCTGTCCAGTGGTGAGAGAGGTGTGTTGAAGTCTCCCATGATTATTGTATGGTGGTCTATTAGACTCTTGAACTTGAGAAGAGTTTGTTTGATGAACATAGCTGCACCATTGTTTGGGGCATATATATTTATGATTGTTATGTCTTGTTGGTGTATGGTTCCCTTGAGCAGTATGTAGTGTCCCTCTTTATCCCTTTTGATTAACTTTGGCTTAAAATCTATTTTATTTGATATGAGTATGGATACTCCTGCTTGTTTCCGAAGTCCATATGAGTGATATGATTTTTCCCAACCTTTCACCTTCAGCCTATGTATGTCTTTTCCTATCAAATGCGTCTCCTGTAGGCAGCATATTGTTGGGTCTTGTTTTGTGATCCATTCTACTAGCCTGTGTCTCTTGATTGGTGAGTTTAAGCCATTAACATTTAGGGTTATTATTGAGATATGGGTTGTTCTTCCAGCCATATTTGTTTATTTATGTTACTAAACATGGTTTGTTTTCCACTTTGATTATTTTCCCCCCTTTAGTGTCCTACCTCCCACTGTTGGTTTTCATTGTTATTTTCCATTTCCTCTTCCTGTAATGTTTTGCCAAGGATGTTTTGAAGAAATGGTTTTTTAGCTGCAAATTCTTTTAACTTTTGTTTATCGTGGAAGGTTTTAATTTCATCTTCCATCCTGAAGCTTAATTTCACTGGAAACACAATTCTTGGTTGGAACCCATTTTCTTTCAGTGTTTGAAATATGTTATTCCAGGATCTTCTAGCTTTCAGAGTCTGTGTTGAAAGATCAGCTGTTATCCTGATTGGCTTACCCCTAAATGTGATCTGTTTCCTTTCTCTTGTAGCTTTTAAAATTCTCTCCTTGTTCTGTATGTTGGGCATCTTCATTATAATGTGTCTAGGTGTGGGTCTCTTATGATTTTGCACATTCGGCGTCCTGTAGGCTTCTAGGATTTGGGGTTCTGTCTCATTCTTCAAGTCTGGGAAGTTTTCTCGAATTATTTCATTGAATAGATTGCTCATTCCTTTGGTTTGAAACTCTGTTCCTTCCTGTATCCCAATGACTCTTAAATTTGGTCTCTTGATGTTATCCCATATTTCTTGGATGTTCTGCTCATGGTTTCTTAACAGTCTTGCTGAGCTGTCTATGTTCTTTTCAAGTTGAAATACTTTATCTTCATTGTCTGATGTTCTGTCTTCTAAGTGTTCTACTCTGCTGGTAGTATTCTCAATTGAGTTTTTAAGTTGGCTTATTGCTTCCTGCATTTCTAGGATTTCTGTTTGTTTGTTTTTTATAACCTCTATTTCCCTGTATAGTTGATCTTTTGCTTCTTGGATTTGTTTATGTAATTCATTGTTGAAGTGATCTTTCATTGTCTGATTTTGCTGTCTGATGTCTTCCTTGAGACTCCAGATCATCTGAAGCATGTATATCCTGAATTCTTTATCTGACATTCCATCAGCTGCAGCTATTACCTCTTCTAAAGTTGAGTTGACCTGCAATGCTTGTGGTCCTTTGTTTCCTTGTCTCTTCATACTGTTCGCGTTCCTTTCTTCTTGGTGAAACTGTTGTGCTATTGAATTTTCCCCCTATATATTTATATTGGTCTTGTATAGTTGCAAAGTCTCCCTCGCAGGCACGGGCGGCGGCTCTGCCCCTCCGCCAATTGGGGCAATGTGCCTACCACGCCGGCAGGCCGCTGGGCCTGCTCTGCCAGTCGGTAGCAGGTCCTCCGTCCTTGCAGGCGCGGGCGGCGGCTCTGTCCCTCTGCGGGCCGCTAGGCTTGTTCTGTCGGTGGTCGCCGTTCTGCCTACTTTGCAGGCGCAGGCAGCGGCACTGCCCCTCTGCAGGCCTCTGGGGCTGTACTGCCAGTGGGTCGCAGGTCCGCCTACTTTGCAGGCGTGGGGGGGGGGGCGGCTCTACCCTTCCTCAGGCCACTGGGCCTGTTCTGTCTCTCGGTTGCAGGTCTGACCTGTTCTGATGGTGGTCTCAGTTCCGATTACCTTGCAGGCGCGGGGGGGAGGGGGCGGCTCTGCCTCTCAGCAGGCCGCTGCTCCTCTTCTGCCGGTGGGTCGCAGGCCCGCCTACCTTGCAGGAGTGATTGGAAGCTCTGTCCCGCCGCGGGCCACTGGGCCTTTTCTGTCGGTGGTCTCCCTTCCCCTACCTGGCAGGCGAGGGGGGTGGGGGGCGGCTCTGCCCCTCAGCAGGCCGCTGGGCCTGCTCTGTGTTTGGTCCCAGTTCCCTCTACTATGCCGGCGCAGGGGGAGGGGGCGGCTCAGCCTCTCAGCAGGCGGCTGCTCCTCTTCTGCCAGTGGGTCGCAGGCCCGCCTACCTTGCAGGAGTGATTGGAAGCTCTGTCCCGCCGCGGGCCACTGGGCCTTTTCTGTCGGTGGTCACCCTTCCCATACCTGGCAGGCGAGGGGGGTGGGGGGCGGCTCTGCCCCTCAGCAGGCCGCTGGGCCTGCTCTGTGATTGGTCCCAGTTCCGTCTACTATGCCAGCGCAGGGGGAGGGGGCGGCTCAGCCTCTCAGCAGGCGGCTGCTCCTCTTCTGCCAGTGGGTCGCAGGCCCGCCTACCTTGCAGGAGTGATTGGAAGCTCTGTCCCGCCCTGGGCCACTGGGCCTTTTCTGTCGGTGGTCACCCTTCCCCTACCTGGCAGGCGAGGGGGGTGGGGGGCGGCTCTGCCCCTCAGCAGGCCGCTGGGCCTGCTCTGTGATTGGTCCCAGTTCCGTCTACTATGCCAGCGCAGGGGGAAGGGGCGGCTCAGCCTCTCAGCAGGCGGCTGCTCCTCTTCTGCCAGTGGGTCGCAGGCCCGCCTACCTTGCAGGAGTGATTGGAAGCTCTGTCCCACCCTGGGCCACTGGGCCTTTTCTGTCGGTGGTCACCCTTCCCCTACCTGGCAGGCGAGGGGGGTGGGGGGCGGCTCTGCCCCTCAGCAGGCTGCTGGGCCTGCTCTGTGTTTGGTCCCAGTTCTCTCTACTATGCCGGCGCAGGGGGAGGGGGCGGCTCAGCCTCTCAGCAGGCGACTGCTCCTCTTCTGCCGGTGGGTCGCAGGCCCGCCTACCTTGCAGGAGTGATTGGAAGCTCTGTCCCGCCCTGGGCCACTGGGCCTTTTCTGTTGGTGGTCACCCTTCCCCTACCTGGCAGGCGAGGGGGGTGGGGGGCGGCTCTGCCCCTCAGCAGGCCGGTGGGCCTGCTCTGTCTTTGGTCCCAGTTCCCTCTACCCCTATATGATTCTTGATTGACAGTCCCTTTTGAACCTTTTTGATGGTGTTCCTCAGCCTCCGGTTCCATTATGTCTGATAAGTCAGGTGTTAATTTGAGTTTCCTTTGTGCATAATGAATAACTTTTCTTTTGATGTTTGTATTATTTTCTCTTTGTCTTTCAAAATTTTTACTGAGATGTGTCTGAATGTGACTGTCTCAGTGTTTACCCTGCTTGTTGTCGAGTTTTTGGATGTGTGATGTTTTCATCAGGTTTGGATGGTTTTAATCATTATGTCCTCAACACTTCCTGCTCCTCCTCTTCCCCTCATCTAGCATCCGGGTCCACCTCTGTGGGTGAGCTCAGTGTTTCTCTTACGCTGTGTTCACTTTCCTCATCGTCTTTTCCTTTGTTCTTTGGGGTATGATCTCTATCAATCTCTCAGCTTGGCCTCTTCTTTCTGTCTACCTCATCCTAATTTTGATCTTCTCTAAAAGATTTTTTGTTTCAATTTTTGTGCTTTTTTTAATCTCTGGAATTTTTTTTTCCAAAAAATAATTTTGCTTTCTGATATTTTCTACTTGTTATGACATTGTCATATTACTACCCTTTTATTATTTAAAAAATATATGATATTTTATATGTATTATTTATAATATGTAATATATGTTTATATATTGTATGATATATATTTTTCCATATTTTTAAATCTTAGCTAAGATCGACATCTGAGCTCTCATAGGAAGTTTCTGGCACCTGCCTTTCCCCCTGTGGGTGGGTAACAGTTTTCTGTTTACTGTGGACTGTATGTTTGAGTCCTTCCATCAAATCCACGTGGTGATGCCCTAACCTCCAATGTGATGATATTTGGAGGTGCGCTCTGGGGCATAATTAGGTTTAGATGAAGTCATACAGGTGGGACCTTCATGATGGGGCTCATTCCCTCCAGCAGAGGAAGAGGACAGACCCTCCTCTCCTCTCTGCATGCCCCAAGGACTAGCAGTGGGAGGAAGGCGTGCATATAGTGGGAGGCAGGGCTGGGCAGGCTGGGAACACTCTTTCCACCCGTGCAGTCCCCAAGTGTGCCAACACTGTGGTCTCAAGCTTCTCACCCTCCAGAATGGTTAGAAAACAATGAGGCTGAAGTTTCCTATTGGGTCATATTTCTTTGTGGCAGTCTCAGCTAAGACATGCTTCTTTTCATGTCTTGTGGTTTTTCTTGTTGTTACTGAAAACCTGCTGTTTGGGGTGATACACTTGACGGAGCCCTAATTCAGGCTTTGTTGTTGTTTGCTTGTTTGTTTATTTAGGACCTGTAATTAGAGCCTCTCTTCCCTTTGTGTGGGGCTCCTGCTGCTCCTCAGAGGGCACAGCCCTGGTCATGCTCAGAGCCTTCTGGTAGGACAGTGGGGTCAGTGTGCTCTTCCACTGTCTAGTACTTGAAGTCTCTGCTAAGCTGTCTGAAATTCAAATTGTGGCCTTGCAAATCCATCTATAGGTGTTGCTTCAGCGTTTCTTCAAGCCTGGCACATGTGCCACTTCTGGTACAGAACATGAGACTTGGTAGGACGTAAAACAAATAGCTATCGGATTGTTTCTAAAGTACCTCAGGGAATGATGCATTTAGTGCAAGGAGCCCACCCCCCCACAGACACCTGCCTGCTGGGGGCCAAACTGGGTGGGCAGAACTGAACTATTACTGGTCGTTCCCAAACTGAGTGAGCTGGGGAGACAGGAGCAAGCTGTGTCTATGAAAGTTATGAACCTACAGCAAGTGACTTCCTTCTGGGATCCTTGGAGGGATGGGGAGATTGAGGGTATTAGTCACCAGCAGACTTCCTCCTGCTCTCACTTCAAAGCCTCACTGGCTATCTTTCCCAGTGGGAAATCAAGTTGTTTATGATGTGGAGACGTGGCCGAGTGGGTGACCACACCACACAGACAACCGAACTTTGGGAGACTTGGCCTGAGAAGCCATTGGCTCAAACCTCACAGGAACTTAAGTCTCCGTTAATCGTGTGTGCAAAGTGAAATGGGGACAGGAGAGTGAGGGCTGATAGGCCATAGTGATTTCGTGGAGCAGGTGGTGTTGGAGCTGTGTCTCCGGATGTGTAGGATTTTTACAAGTCATTTACAGTAAGAATCCCTGTAGTTTCACCCCAGGGGCTCCTTCTCAGACCAGCCAGAACCAGGATTTTAGCCAGGATTCAACCAGCACTTCCCATGCCAGAAAGGACTCAGAGTCAATTAAGGGGTGGATTCTGATGACTGACTGGGCCATCACGGCCTGCCTGAGCACCAGGCTTTCCTCTCTGACCCTGGTTGGGGCTGTTTTCCTGGACCTCCCCGGAAATCTTCACTGTGAGTGTGAACGTGGGTGTCCAGACTTCTCTTGGCCCTTCCAGGTGTCTAGCCTGGGCCTTCTTATGACCTGGAGTAGGTGGTATGAGGCTACTTTTCCCAAAATCTCAGAGATGAAAATTCTTAGCTTCTGATTTTTACAAGTTCACAGTTCACACTATTCTTTTTGCAAAAGTTTCTGTTCTTTAAAAAAAAAAAAAAAAACAACTTTCAGTTGTCGTGGCACACACCTGTAATCCCAGTGGCTTGGGAGGCAGAAGCAGGAGGACCACAAGTTCAAGGGTAGCCTTGGCAACTTGGCAAGACCCATCTCAAAAAATTTAAAAAAAAAATGAGCTTGGAAGGTGGCTCGGTGGTTGAGCACTCCTGGGTTAAATCTTCAATCCCTCCCCCACAAAAGTAGTTTCAAAACAAGTTTGAAAAACACAAATAATTCTATCCTTCAATATTCTTCTCTTTCTGAGACTATGATTCAGAATCCTGCAAAATATTTGTCTTTTAGGTGGCTGATCTATATACCCACCCTGAAGACTTAAGCTTGTGTCCCCTGCACCTGTGCATGTGGCATGTGGCATTTATGCTGCAGAGATGCTCCCCAGAAGCCCAGGGCCCTGGTCACAACTGTGCAGGATGCTAGCAGCACCATGTGCTGCTGGGCTCAGCAGGTGGACACTGTCTTTCCAGGCATGGTGGGATGCATGTGAAGTACGGGGCTCTCATATAAACCTATATTGGCAGTGCATTTTAAATATTCCCTGTGAAGGGATAAAGTGCTTAAATGAAGACATCCCATAGACAAGTACATGCTAAGCTTTGCACCAAATCCTAGAAAGAAAGAATTCCCCACGCAAAGACACTTCGCCGGGAGAATTCCAATTTTATTGCAAAAAGCAGTGTGCTTATATAGAACTAAGGGGGAGATGGTAGGGCTTAGATAAATGGCAGGCAACCCGTTTATTGGCAAGTTCTTTCAGATATCAGCTCCGGAGCCCAGGAATTAGTTCTCATTGGGGCTAAGGTTCCCCGCCAGCGAGATTTGAAATTGGCACCGGCGGGAGAGTTCACATGGGCGGGAACTTTTCGCGCCACTGCAGAAAAGAAGAAGGTAGGAAGAAGAGGTGCTTAGGCGCCATGTTGGGGTTTTTTTCTGGGGTATGGCTGCCATTTATACTTTTCCCAACAGGCATAGTCTTGATAAGGGGCACCATTTTGGTAGTGCTTGTTTAAGCTTTGCTGAATGCAATTTGGGTAGCTTTTTTGTTTCTTCCTTTTTTTCCTCTATAGAGGTGGTCCAGTGGTGGGGGATGAGGGACAGAGAGTCTCTTTGGGCATGAGATGTCACGGGCACCTCAAATTAAGGTGAGCAGCAGCCCCTCTTGTTGTTTGGATGGAATGAATGCAGCCAGCAAGACCTGGGCATTTCGTAAGCACAGAGTGCACATGTGATTCTACAGTGCAGAAAGCACATCAGCAGTTACACAGAGCCAAGAACTCAGGGAGTGATGGATGGAAAAGAGGCATTCAGGGTGACAGGAATATTCTGAGTGGAGGGTGGGTTCATTGGTATATACAGCATCAAATTCATAGGACTGTACCCTTTCAACATATGCACCATGTTAATTATAAATTATATCTCAGCAAGGTTGGTTAAAGATCCCCATGTGTGCATTTAGGTCTTGCCTTTTCCCATCAGCCTATGGTCCTCTGGAGGCAAGGCCACGTTTTCCTTGTGTGGGGTACAGCAAAGCAGCAACACACTGTACCTAGGAGGCCTCTGACACAGACCCCAGTGTGAACCCACACTCTGCATCTGCCCTTTGTGATCACTGGAGAAGCAGCCTAACCTGGGCCTCAGTTTTCCCATATGTAACATAGGGACAAAACACCTCATATACTGAATATTTGGAGAGTCTAATTGGTATGATTCTAAGTAAATCTTTGAAAATAATTGTTATGTAATAAAAAATACATGATAACTACTATTATTCCTTTTTATTTTTTGGCAAAAATTCAAGGTAAATTAAATAGTTTGGGATCTATTGTACCTTAGAGTATACTTTGCTAAACAGTAGTATATACAAAGTGTTTGGTTCAGATTTCAATTAACTAGGTTTTTCTTTTTGTCTGTTTTGGTATAAAATTTCAATATATTCTGTTAATTTTGTGAGCAACATACTACCTGATTCTGTAGTGCTCTTTCCTTCTAACTTAGTGGCACAGTTCTTGGGTTGGGGGAGGTGTCCTAAGGAAGAGGTTTAATGCAAAGTCTCCCATCTCTAACCAATGGGTCGACAATTTGGCAAACACAGAGGACTGGTAATGCAGATGAAATTCCTGCTGCTTTCCTAAACAGAAAATGAAGGAAATTATGTCTTACAAGATCCCCAAGGAGATATCTTTACATCTGGAGAGTCCCCTTTGGTCTCTTTTATTCATGACTAATGTAGTTGCAAAAGTGTAATTTGACAGTAAAAATATTAACCTCTAAAGGCAAGTTTCCTAAGATGACATTTACAAGCCATTTTACACATGCTTATAGATTAATGTGACACAAGTTGTCTGTTTCCAATCCTGTCCTCAGTTCTTCTTATATTAGGATTGATAGCATTTGGTTTTCAATGTTCCTCTTGGGGCTCAGACAGCCTTGAAGGTATCATTTAGAAAAATGATGCAAATCTGACTCTAATTTTTATCTCATCATAAATATCTCATCATTTATCTCCTAAAATTCGTCTGCCCCAATACACATGTACTCTGTATAATTTCATATATAGGGATCTCAATTCCTAGTAAAAAGGCCAAATTGACCCCTGGGACTCCAAGGTCATACACGTAACAGCTTTGTGTTTTCTTACCTACTTTGTGTCTTCCCACTGTGTTTTCTCTAATGACCTTTGAAATTACTTTCATTTTTCTTTATGCCATCAGCATGAGACCTCAGTGCCCCTGTTTCCCTTTCACCAAGACACACACTGCTTTTGGTGATGCCTGGGAGGAACAGGTCCCATAAGAACCGGTTGTGACCTGGTCACACATTCAACATCTACTTATTGAATGCTTTCTAAGCACCCTGCACTGTGCCAGAGGAGTGAAGAGGAGACAGGTCCACGTCCACAGGCAGATTACCTTCAGGTGGAGTCCAGGGATAAGAATCAACCAGGAGCATTCCAAGAATAGCTACTGAGAAGGAAATGATGTAGCATAACAGAGCAATCTGGTTCAATCTACATAATGTAAATCATGCAACAATACCAAGCATAAGGAAATAGTGTAGTGTGTACTCAGGGGCACGCACAGCAAATTAGAGGAATGTCGAGTAACATAGATGGAGAGGGACACCAGAAGGGTACAGGAAGTTTGGAGTGGACAAGCCTAAAGGGAGGCCCTCTGAGCAGTGGCCCTTGAGGTGGGGTCTTTGGCATGATCTTAGTGGTGACCATGAACATGGTCTTCACAACGGTGCAGGTCTCCAAGTCAGCCCTTCCGGCAGAGCCGGTCCAGCAGCCTCTCCGGGTCAGGGCCCAGGCAGCACCTGGGTTCCTTTCATCCTTCCCAGCTCACAGCGCCAGGCCCTGGCCAGCTCCCTGGAGGTTCTTGGAGCCTGGGGCAATCCTCTTGCATTTTGAAGAGACAGCATCCGGTGGAAGGATGTGTCACTTCTGGAGTGTCTGGTGAAGGAGCCCTTTCCCAGAATCCCTAGTGGACTTCTCACACGACATTGGCCAGGGTCGTACCACGTGCCTCTTCCTAGCCAATCAGTGGAGGGGCAGCGAGGCCGAGGTGGGCAGAGTGCCATGGTCTCCTGAAGAGAAAGGAAGTCGTGGTAGTGTTGGAACCCAGGAGGTGCAGGCCGAGGGCTGCTGTGTGGTGAGTGGCCGGTGGGGTCCTACCTGTGTGACCCCCAGGTCTGCGGACACGGTTCACATGGGGAAAAGTGGTGGAAGGATGCGGGCGAGATCGCTGCCTGTGAGTGGGGAAGCGGCCCTACGCCTCAGGGGATCAGCTGCCTCTGTGTGGCCTCAGCCCCTGGGCAGTGCTGGGCGTGGTCCGCCCCGACCCCCTCAGGAAACTGAGCATATGGCAGCCTTTTCGTGCCTGGATTCTGGACAGGTGAAGTGAGCATCCGGACCCCTCAGGGAGTAACGTTGGGGCTTGTTGTGTGGAGCGGCAGGAAGGGCCGGCAGTGATACCCTGGGCAAAGGCGAGTTGCCCCCCAGGCGGTGGTCCTGTTGGAAGTTGTGGTAAAGTGACAGGGAGCACTTAGCTGGGGGTGTGTGCGTGGGACAGGTGACTCAAGAGTTTTCAGTGCAGTCTATGTTTCCACCAGTCACCACAAAAGTCCTCTGAATGTTGCTTTTGGGGTTACAAATAATTTTTAGAAAGCGTGAATTTACAGATACAGAACCCATAAGTAACAGGGCCAGCTGTAAATTGGTGAATCCGTGGAGTGGGGAACTCTGTTTTTTGTATATCTGATATGGCCCCTGTATGTTTTCACGTATTCAGATGTTAGCACTCAATATGATAAACCATATTAAATGAGCTGTTTTAGTTGAATCACACAAAGATGGAGAACGTACATTTTTAAAGGTTATTTATATCCTTGGAGAGAAAAATGATAATAACATATAGAACTGCTAAATTCTTTCACTCTTTTACATTTTTAAATAATTAATTATTTTGTCCATTTCAGTTGCACATCGATTCCTGAAATACAAGGCAGGGTTCTTCACATGCTCTGAAAGGGTGCAGAATCACTGAATTATGATTTCAATTCTAATGACAGAAAAAAACTCTCATGGTTTCCAAAGATGAAGTGTTCCTGGCAGTGAGATGTGGTTCAGAGTGATCCAAAGTGGAATTAGTTGTGGGTGGGAAGCAGTTGACAAAGAAGAACCAGAATTTTTCATAAATGTAGGAGAGTTGAGGTCTGTAGTCTAAAAGGTAGGATTGGGAAAGTCCCAGCAATCGGTGACAACTACTTGCATCAGGGAGAAGGTGAGGGCAGAAGGGAACCTCCTAATATGTGCATTGCAGCCTTCTGATTGGCAGGGAACCAATGGATTGGTCTGCAAGGCATGGGCAGATTACATTCTTTTGCTCCAGAGGAACTGTTCTTCTTGAACCTCCACTTGCCCCAGTGTAGTGCTCCCATGGGAAGAGGGTTTGCTTTGTAATAGGACTTCTGTTACCATTCCTAAGTATCTAAATGGATGGCAGCCAGGTTTAACTTTGAGTCAGCATCATGGGATTTTAAAGTAAGAGCATGACCCTCCATTCCATTTTTCTGCTCTAAATAGAAATCATATTCTGATTGTTCCCTTTCCTGGGCACAATAATGTAGATTTAAGTTCTTTATTCATGCCCCCCAAAATAGCTGATTTTTTTTTTTTTGCTCTTCATTTTCTCCCCTTTAAAAATGTAAAGCAGAGAAAATGGGAAAGTATTCTTTTTTCCTAAAATTTGAAGAATCCAAGAATTGCCCTTTTCAGCTCAAACTGTAATTATGGGGCCGAGAGACTTGTTAGCTCCACTGTCTACTATCATCTTTTAAAGAAATTTTAAAAATTGTTCTAATTAGTTATACATGATAGTAGGACACATCATACATAAATGGTTTATATCTTCTCATTCTTCTGGTTGAACATGATGTAGAGTTATATAGTCATGAAATCATATATGCACATAGGGTTATAATGTTTGATTCATTCTACTATCCTTCTTGCCCCTACACCCACTCCCCTCTTCACTCCCCTCTGTACTAATCCAAGTACCTCCATTCTTCCCTAGCCCCCCCACCCCCTTATTGTGAATTAGCATCTGAATATCAGAGAAAACATTCAACCTTTGTTTTTTTGGGGGGATTGGCTTATTTTTCTTAGCATGATATTCTCCAGTTCCCTCCATTTACCAGCAAAGGCCATACTTTTATTATTCTTTAAGCTGAATAATATTCCATTATGTTTCCATGCCCTACTTTCTTTATCTGTTAATCTGTTGAAGGGTACCTAGGTTGGTTCCATAGTTTAGCTATTATGAATTGTGCTGTTATAAACATTGATGTGACTACATCACTGTAGTATGCTGATTTTAAGTCCTTTGGGTATAAATCAAAGAGTGGGATAGCTGGGTCAAATGGTGGTTCCATTCTAAGTTTTCTGAGGAATCTCCATACTGCTTTCTGTAGTGGTTGCACCAATTTGCAGCCCCATCAGGAATGTATGAGTGTGCCTTTTTCCCCACATTCTTGCCAACATTTATTGTTGCTTGTATTTTTGGTTATTGCCTGAATCATCTTTTAAAAACAGTATTATTTTAATTCTATAAATTCATGGGTACTGTGTGATAATTTATGCTTACATAGAGAACATAATGTTCAAATCAGGGTAGTTAACATTTTCATCTCAAACATTTCAAACTTTAAATGAGCACAATAATTGTACATGTTTATGGGCCACAGTGTGATATTTCAATACATGTATACAGTGGGTACTGATCAAATCAGGACAATTAATATTTCCATTTTCTTCTCACTACCATATAATTGGGGCCTTTGAGCTTTTCTCTCTGGTTAGACATAAAACATAATAGGTCATTGCAAAGACTTGTCCCCCAACTCTTTTGTAGAGCGCCAGAACTTATTACTGCTATCTAACTCTTTTGGTACACATTATCCAATCTACCACTACCCACCCCTCAACACTTCTCAGCCTCTAGTAGTCACTGTTAAACATTTAGATTAACTTTTAAAAACATACATGT
Source organism: Marmota flaviventris (assembly GCF_047511675.1). Classification (NCBI taxonomy): domain Eukaryota; kingdom Metazoa; phylum Chordata; class Mammalia; order Rodentia; family Sciuridae; genus Marmota; species Marmota flaviventris. Next base: position 129,488,274 of record NC_092498.1, read on the forward strand.
ATAAAAACATGGAGTTTGACTTATTTCTCTTAATATAATACCCTCTAATTCCACCCTCTTTGCTGTAAATGATGAAATATCATTCTTTTGTGGCTGAATAATATTCCATTATATACAACTGTGTGTATATAGCACAGCTTCTTTATCCTTTCATCCACTGATGGCATCTGGGTTGATTCCATATCAGCTACTGTGAACAGTGCATCCATGAATGTGGGTGGCAGGTATCTCTTTTATATGCTGATATCATTTCCTTTGGAGATATACACAGAAGTGGATTATATAGTAGATCTACTTTTAGTGCCTCCATCTGTTCTCCATATGACTGTATTAGTTTGCGTTCCCATCAATAATGTATGAGAGTTTCCTCTCACTCACATCCTTGCCATCATTTGTTTTTTGTTTTCTTTTTGGTGATGACCACTCTAACTTTGGTGAGATAGTATTTTTTTGAGTCTTATGGCCCTGATGGCTAATTAAGTTGAGGGATTTTTTCCCATGAATTTGTTGGCCATTTGAATTATCCCTTTAAAAATAGACATGCAGACCAGTGGAACAGAATAGATTCAGAAATAAACCTATGTACTTACAGGCAAATGATTCTCAACAAAGGTGCCAAAAACATATGTTGGAGAAAGGAGAATGTCTTCAATAAATAGTGCTGGAAAAACTGGATATTCACTAGGAGGAGATTTAAATTTGACCTTTATTTCTTCGTATGAAAATAAACTTGAGGACTGGGGTTGTAACTCAGTGGTAAAGCACTTGCCTGGCATGTGGGAGGCCCTGGTTTCATCCCCCATAACACAAACAACAACAAAAAATGACAATGAGAACAGAATGGGTAAGAAACTCAAATGTAAGATCTAAAACTGTGAAACCACAAGAAGGAACCAGAGTAAACATCTTGTGACATTGGTATAGGCAATGGCATTTTTCATAAGACCCCCAAAATATAGGGAATAAAAGTAAAAATAGACAAATAGGATTAGTCAAACTGAGAAGCTTCTATGCAGCAAACTTGCCATAGAGGGAAGAGACAGCCTGCAGAATGGGGGAAAATTTTTGCAAACGATTAATGTGACAGAAAGTTACTATGTGAAATATACAGGAACTTAAAATACTCAATAAGAATAGCCACATGAGCAACAACAACATCAACACAAAGTACTCCACGAATAACCCACTGTGATGCCAGGGCAGATTTGCTGCTCAGAAGAGCAGATCCTGGAGAGAAGGGGACTTTGGACTACTCCATTCTGACAGGGCAGAAGGGGACTCCAAAATGACCCAGTTGCTCTCTGGCTACCTCTGCATTGCTTTGTGGACCAGGGTTACTCAGTCAGGGTCACTGTGATTTCAGCTGATCTTCTAGTTAGTGGCCTAAGTGAAATACACTTTTATATTCCCTAAGATGATGCTGATGTTGTGAAGTGGAAATGACAAGGTTCTTTCTCTGTGACTGGGATGAAGGGTGAGAATTTGGTTTGAATCTATGGTGAACTATCACATCCAGAAATGTGATTGGTAGGTGGTTGGAGGCTTCCTCTTCCTCCTCAGGGAGCACATTTATATTAGTACCATTTTGCAGGGGAGGGTGGTAATTTGTCTCAAATAACTTGGAGGTTTTCCCTGGGTGTGGATGTTGGTATTTCTGATGTCACTCTTGAGCCAATCACCTGATGATGCTTAGCAGGCAGTTGGGCTCCTGGGTCTGAGGCCTGGAGCGGAGGTCTGAGCTGCAGCTCCAGATCGAGGTGAAGAGAGGAGGAAGGGAAGTGTCAGGTTCTAGTTGGTGGCTTGTCAGACAAGCTGTGTGGTGCCATCACTGGTTGAGTTGTGAGCCTTGCCAGTGCCCAGTCTGATACTGACTTTTAAGAAAACAGCTCTGCTAAATTTTTTTTTAGTTTTTTTTTTTTTTTTTTTTTTTTTTAGGTGAACACAATATCTTTATTATTTTTTTATGTGGTACTGAGAATCAAAACCAGTGGCTCATGCATGCTAGGCAAGTGTGCTACCACTTGAGCCACATCCCCAGACCCAGCTCTGCTAATTTTAACCAAGATTGATTTTTGGACTTTTGACTTCTGGAACTTTAAGATAATAAACTTATTTTGTTAAGTTAAAAAAAGTTGTCAGACCTCTGGCCAGTTATGTTGTAGCCTCAGTTTTTTCATCTGTAAAATGAGATTCTGGCCCCTTTGCAGTTTTGTGATTCTGTTGTGAATTGATGGTTTATTTTCTGTCTCCTCTTCATGACGTGTTGCCTACTCCTTCCCCTTCCCTCATCTACACATTTTCTGGATGGGCCAGGAGAGCAAGGCAACAACATTTTATTTCCTTATCCTGAAGATGTGAATTGAAATGGAGCCTTAAATTGTCTAATTCTGAATCTGTGAGTGGATCAATTAAAGGGGGAGCCTCCAAACGCTGAGTCAAAAGACCATGCTAAAATGCTACATCCTTACCACTATTCTGCAAAATTATAGTTTAATGGGGCAAAAATAATTGCATCTATGTTTCTAGCACATTTCATGAGTGCTTTGCCTCATGGATTTACCAGGATTTTAATCTAGTACAAAGCTCTCTCGGTTTTTCAGAAGATACTCTTTATGGCTTGAGTTAAGTATGTTTTTATGTAACAAAAACCTTTTGTGCATCTTTTAATATGGTGCCAGAGTGAAACAAATTGCACCTGGGGTTTGATTGGTGGTGGTTTGAGTTCATGAAAAAAGGTAAGATAAAGAAAAAGCACATCACAAAAGCAATAGAGGTTGTGTAACTCCATTAAATTATGTTTACGGGTTTACTTGTCAGAGTTTTGTAACAAAATGGTTTTTCTGGAGTCTGTTTATCAGTATTTGTCACTAATTAGTGCCTACAAATTACCCTTTTATGGGAGTCATGTTCTTGCGGTCATCCTGGTGTCTTAATAAATCAGAGCTGTCACTGCTCACGTGCTTTGCTGTTGTTAGGTTTTGCTTGTGCTTTTCTTTCTGGTGCATCTCATGGTTCTCTCTCTTCCCCAAAGGTTTCCAACAACTGTGACTCCATTTTCGTGAATGGGAAGGAAATGAAGAGTAAAGTGGACACGATAGTGAACTTCACCCACCAGCACTTCACCTCCCAGGTGCAAGTCACTGTCTGGGTGCCCCGACTCCCCTTGCATATTGAGATCTCAGACACAGAGCTGAGCCAGATCAAGGGTTGGAGGATCCCGGTGGCCTCTAACAGAAGGTGAGGACCATACCACAGTGGGTTACAGTGGTCTGTGCTTGGGATTCAGATGAGTCTGACTTGGGACTCACTCACATTTTAGTATTAACACCTTTTAGAGTAGTTGTGAGGATTCAGTGAGATGATAGGTGTGCCTAGCATGGGGCCTGGCATTGGCTCAGCTGTTTTCCATCCCCATCTCACTCCCATTCATTCTTGTGTTCCTCTTCCTTAGTCTCCCTGCTCATGGATGTTGGTCATTTCTCATGGACACAATGCAGGGACTAAGACTGTGAGCTCTGGAGTGAGGCTGTCTAAGTTTTAAACCCTGGTTTTCCCACTTAAAGCTCTGTGAACTTGTCCATTCCTCAGTTTCTTTATCTGAATTGAGAATAATATTACTGAAAAGTTGTCTCAAGAATTCAGTGATGTGATGCGTACTCCAGTAGACAGAATTCTAAAGATGAACTGCTTGCTCTCCAAGATTCCCATCACCAAACACTGATCTGATAGGGTGGTGAGGGGACTTCACAGAAATAGCTACAAACAACTGATCAATGAAAAGTACCCTGGTGGGCCAGACCCATCAGATAAGCCATTTGAGAGCAGAACATTCTCCATAGCAATACATAATGGAAGTGGGAGGGATTTGAAGGTGTGAACATTTGGACAGAGTGTTGCTGGCTTTGAAAATGGACTGAGCCACATTTCAAGGAGAGAGGGTGACAGTATTTAGGAGCTGGGAGTAGCCTGAGGATGCGCACCAGTCAGAAAATGGGGGCCCCAGTCCTTCAACAAAAGGATCCAAATAACCTGCAACAACCAGACAGATCCTAGAGGTGGGCTCTTCCCTCACATCTGCTCATCAGGGTCAAGGCCAGAAACAGGAGAGGAAAGGCCAAGGTTGGCCTGAGTGGCAACAGGGAAGGTGGTGATGGCGCTCAGAATGTGAGAGGAGCATCCTGGGGAAATCACTCACTGCACAGACAACTGCAGGGCTGGTAGAAATCTAGATTTCAGAATGCTGCCACTGAGGGCCTGGAGGGAATTGAGGAAGGCCGATCCTTGCTAGGAGGCTGCAGAGTGCTCAGCAGAGCTGGATACTGCCGTTATGTGGAAAGCAAGTGAGGCTGGCTGTGGCTGAGGAGGTGATGGGTGTGCAACTTGGAGTCTTCTTGCTACATATGGTAAAATGCAAGAGGAGAGGTAAATGGAGGCAGGACTGTTAAAAAGGAACAGGACCTGAGGATGTTGAAGTTTTTAGCATCACTAGATGGCCAGCTATGGGAAAAGCAAGAGACTCCCTGTTGGAAAAGTGGGCCCTTCAGCAGAGGCCGAGGATGGAACTCAAGACTCTTCCCTGAAACCCGAAGGACAGGCCCAGAGCTGACTGCCTGTGTGGCTTCTTGATTTTGCCTCACCCTCTACCTCTTCCAGGGGTGTGCATTCTGCCTTTTGGGCAAAACTAGCAGGGAAGGAGTGGGTACCCCATGGTGTCTGAAACAGATCACCTGGGCTCCGAGCCCAAGTTGTCATTAGAGCCAAAGCTCAGAAAAGCCCATCAGCACTTGTGCACTGAAACAGAACAAAGTTACTAAAACATGTTTTAGTAGGATCCAGGGTTTTCTATCATAATATTCAGAATGTGCAGAAGAAAATCGAAAATCATTTGTTATACCAAGCAGGGAGAAAAAAAACCAAAGCTCTCAGTGAGGAATTACAAATAGCCCCAAAACAAAACAAAACAAAACAAAACAAAAATTAGAAAATCTCAGCAAGCACATGTACTCATCATAAAGAAGAAGATGTAAATCATAGGACTGAAAAAGAGAGTAACTGTCATTGGGGCTGTCAGAGGATCAAGTCAGTGGAGGGCAGACAAAAGAATTTACTCAATATGAGTAAGAGAGAAGTAGGTTGGGAACAAGCGAACAGAGCTTCAGGGACTTGTGAACAATGACAAAAGATCTAAAGTTCTGTAATTAGAATCTGAGGAGACAGGAAAGGGTATAGGGATGAAACAGTATTTGAAGAAATAGTGGCTGAAAACTTCCCAAATTTGACAAAAGACACAGCTTATGGATTTGAAAAGTTGGGAAATCACAAAAGTGACAAATCCAAAGAAATCCATGCCAAGGCAAATCATAATTAAGCTTGTGAAACTTAGAAGACAAAGGAAGAATCTTAAAAACATCCAGATATTACACTAATTTGAATGAGGATGAATTTCTCACCTGGGACCAAGGAGGCCAGAAAGATGTGGCACATTTTTCCAATGGTGAAAGAAAAGAACTGTCAGTCCTGAATCTATATCTGGAAAAAGTATTCTTCAAGAATGAAGGGGAAATAAAGACATTCTTACATGAAGAGAGATAGAATTTATTTCCAGGAGACCTACCCTCAAAGAATGGCTGGCGGAGCTTCTCCAAAGAAAAAGAAAATGATAACTGAAAAAGATTTGGAACTTTGAAAAGGAAAAAAGAATGACAGAATCAGTGAAAATTAAATAGGATAGAAGTCTTCCTGAATTAATGAATTTCTTAAATTATATTTGACAATCATATTTGGTTGAAACAAAAACTTAGGACCTCATCAATGTGGTGCTTAAAGCACATAGAGGAAGTCTTTAAAACAATTGTTTGTGAAAGCAGGGAGGCCAAGGAACCTAAATGGAATTAAGGTGCCTACCTTTCAAGTGGTCAAACTTTGTTACCAGGTCAAAATAAGTTATGCATGGAGGTTAAATTGCACACCCATGCATGCATACAGGCACAAGTGACTCTAAAGTTGGTGAAATCTGAATGAGCTCTGTGTGTGCCAAGGCCAATTGCTTGGTTTTGGTATTGTCCTCTCATTACAAAGATAGTCACTTTGCAGTACTGGGTAATGAGTGTATGGGATCTCTCCATACTTTTTCTTTCTTTCAGTGAATTTGTGATTATTTCAAAATTAAAAGTTAAAAGAATTAATAGAATACAGTTTATCTTAACCTAACAGAACTGTTTTATTTCAATAATTCAGAACTTCTAAAAGTTCACGTATTTACTGACAACTTTTATCATACTGCCACCTTTTAATGAAGTGTAAAATATACTTTATAATGCACTTCTTTCAGTTTTATCCACTTAATTAAGGGGAACTTCTCATCACTAGCACAAAAAAGACAGCTGGTATCATTTATTATAAAATAAATTGTATCAAAAATTAATACAAATAAAACAATGTTTTAAATTTCTGAGTAGATGCTGTCTCTCTGTGTGTCTTTGTTAAGTATCAGGACAGCATTTAAAGACTTTGTAGCACTGAACAGAAACAGTGCTGGTGATGTATTCTGATGGACTCAAAAATAGAATGGGAATGACTTTTCAGTATGTCACAATGTTTTTAATGCTGTGTCCCTTTCCCTCTGAAGGCATCTCTCTTACCCATAAAGATCTTTACTTCTTGCTTCAGGAAACTGGAATTGCTGGTCACAGTGCTGGTTCAAGGAGGCAGATTGACCTATTGTGAATTAACACATATTTCAGAAATCAAATGGAACTGGATGCAAGCCTGGTAGTTAGCAGTTGTCACGTGTTTTAGTCAGTTTGGGTCACTGAGATCAGAAGACCTGACAAGAACAACATAGAGAATGACAAGTGTATTTCAGCTCATGGTATCAGAGGTTCAGTCCATGGTCAGCTGACTCCATAGCTCTGGGCCAGAGGTGAGGAAGACCATCATGTCAGAAGGGCAGGGAGGAAGAAAGTAGCTCAGGACGTGGTAACCAAGAAGCAGAAAGAGTACCACACTCAGCAGGGACAAAATATAAACCCCTAAAGCCTACTCCCAGTGACCTGCCTCCTACAACTACCCCCCACTGCCTACAGTTACCACCAGTTAATACATATCAGTGGATTAATAGGTCACAGGTCTCATAATCTGATTTTTTCACCTCTGAACATTCTTTCATCGTTCCGTACATGAGCTTTTGGGAATGCCTCAGATCTAAACTGTAACACACGTGTTAACCACTGTGAGCCTTTTGTCATAGCCAAAGTGAAGATGAGGTTAGTTGTAGAGCCAGTGAGGATGCACACAGGGACAACCAGATTGGGCTTGGCCCTGCCTCTGCACATGATCAGTTACGTGGCCCCTTTCTTATCCACATGGTCAGGATAGCAGTCCAACGTCAGTCTTCAGGTTTTGTGAGGAATGAATGAGTTAAACGTGTGGCTGTTGTAAAGTCAGCTGTCATTGTGGGGAGACTAGGCCCATAGTAGGTGTAACAACAGTACATAGGAATTGCTGTCATTTCATCCCCTGATGTATTCCTCCTCACTGGTGGTCACAAACTAGGCAACAGCCATGAATCAAAGTCCTCTCCTATGAGGCCACAGGAGAGGTTCTTCTTTAGGGGAAGGTTCTGGAATTGCAGAACCAGAATATTTCTCAGGGTGGGCTGTGGATAGATGGAGAGCATGTGCCAGGATTGGAGGAAGGGCCAGAGCCTTGGTGAAGGAAAGCAAAAGCCAGAGTGGGTGAAAGGAGAGACCCACTCACAAGTTTTACCAGTAACACGAGCAGCTTTGCTCCCAGAGCAGTACTTGTGGGGAGGGCAGGATGTGCCAGGGGAGAGCACTCTGGCACCCCAAGGGCCTAAGCAGGAGGAAGCTGCTTCTGTGGAGTCCACTGGCCCAGGCCAGTGAGGAGTAGGAAATGAGAGCAGGCCAAGCCCACTGGCTCCTGGTTTATCTTTGCAGTTCCTAAGGGGCTTTCCCAGTGTCTTCACACCTTGATGTCCTTGGTCCTTGATCTTTATACTCCCAAAGGGGAGGAACAGGCAGCCATTCTTATTTTCATTTTCAGCATGAGGTACCTGAGCCCATGGGAGAGCAGAGCACCTGGCTCAAGGCCCAACAGGGAGTGCAAGCAGGAATCCAGACAGCTCCTCTGTCTCAGGACCTCGTATTTCCGCTTCAGAAGCCACGGTCTTGCTTCATTCCCACATGGGGAATCGTATTTTGATGCCCAGTTTCCAGAAGGCAAAGAGCAGAGGCTCCATTTCTGCCTGTCTGGTCTGGAGTCTCCTGTGGCAGTGGACCAGGGAAGCCAGGGTGCACTTGCTGTCCACCTTCTAAGTGTGAAGCAGCCTGTGTGGCTCACGGTGACTGCTGAAAAGGTATTGAATGAATTAACTGCTGAAAGTTGAGTGAATCAATGGATGAACAGATTTGGCCTGAGAAAAGCCACTTTATTTCACTCTGCGCCGTCACCTGGACTCTAAACCAGGGGCACATGACACTCTTTCCCAACAAGGATGCTTACTCTGTTGTGGTCTGTTTGTGTTCAGGCCCACCTGGGAGAGCGAAGACAAGGAGGACAAGGAAAAGAAGGGGCGAGGCTGCTCCCTGCAGTACCAGAATGCCCTGGTGCGCGTCCTCACCCAGTTTGTGACTGAGTCATCTGACTTGGGTCAGCTGACCTACATGTTGGGCCCAGACTGGCAGTTTGACATCACTGACCTTGTGACAGAGTTCATGAAGGTGGAGGAGCCCAGAGTCGCCCAGTTACAGGATGGCAGGACCCTGGTTGGTCGGGAGCCGGGAATCACCACTGTTCAGGTACAGGGGGTTCATGTTTTGCCACCTCTCCAACACCAGTACCTGCTGATGATGCAGGCAAATGCTGCCATGGAGGAGTGTGCACATGTGTGAGGGTGATTGTGCAAATGTGCAGATACTGAGTCTGCCTGTAACAGAATCATGAGAAGCAATAGAGTATTCACCAATTTTCATAACCTAAACACATTTTGTATTTTAGAGAGGATTGAGAAAAATGTCTGATCTGTTTTTACCAGAGAAAGCTAAATGAAACACATAGTGTAAGTCACCCTTTTCCCGATATGACACTGTTTTTTTTTTTTGTTTTTTTTTTAATCTGTACTAAGAGGTGGTAGAACCTCTGAAAGCAAATTTCTCCTCAACCTTGACATTTAACCATTTAGCTATATTATACCTTTAACAGTAAGCAAAGATTTTTTAAAGCATGTATTTGGCTATAAATCACAAAGAATCTATAGTTAAAAGCTCTCTATTTTCATCATACTAATAGTAAAATGATTTCTAACTGATTTTGGCAAGATTAAAAAAGAAAAAGTCACAGCTTGTTTTATTTTTGCAAATTTAAAATGTTACTGCTCATAGTTAATTATGTCTTATTTTAGGTGTTGCCAAAGTTAATTTTCGACAAAGTTGAGTTAAATATGTAACATTCTATATTTGTGTCTATTTCTGTGTAATATATTACCACCAATTTAACATTTCAAGACAACAGTAGTTTATTAAGTTATATTCTGTGGGTACACAGTCCTGGTGGGTGGGCTGGTTCTATGCTTAGGGTTCCTAAGGCTGAGATCCAGGTGCTGGCTGGGCTTGGCCCTTAATCTTGGAGTTTTGGAAACTCATTGGATTTTAATCTCATTCAGTTTCTTGGAAGAATTTAGCTCTCTTATAGTTATAGCACTGAGGTCACAGTTTCCTTACTGTCAGCCAGGTGTTGCCCTGTCCTCTAAGAGGACCCCTCCATTCCTTCTCACATGGTCCCTCTCTCATCAGTAATGGCTGGATTCATTCCTTCTCACACTTAGAGTCTGAATTCTCCTGCTACCAGCTGCGGAACACACTCTGCTGTTAAGGGTTCCTGTATAATTCGGGAGACCCTTGTTTTAGAGCCAGCTATGCCATATAACAATGTGATTGTAGAGTGCTTTCTCATTATGTTTGAAGGTTAAGGTCAACATTTAGGGGGACTATTCTAGAAATTGTGCCTTTGACATATTCCTGTCCCAGTTTCAGTCTTCCATGGTTGTACATTAGATGGTAAAGTGGTAGGAATGGCTCCTTAGGACATGACTATTCCCTGCCCCACTTTAACTGTTCATCCAGTTATCCCACAGTGGTCCACACAGTGATCATATTGTCCCATGATAGGCATCTAACCTGCCCATTGGAAGGGATGTGAGCAGAAGAGGGCTGAGCACCATTTCCTTCAAAAGAGTTGACCACAGGCCACTGCTTTCAAAGCCTGAATGTCGATTGTTGGGAAAGCGCTACTCTTTGAGTGCTGAGTACCAAGGCAGGCAATTTGAGTTATTGCCTCTAACTTAAAACAAGCTTATCTCAGAAAATACACTGTTGTTATCATGGCATGAATCCCAAGAAAGGAAGTGGATTAAGGTGACCTTTATAAAACTCCTTCAAGTGCTAAGTTTAATTGGACAATGGCAGGATGCCTACGTAAGCAGTCTTCCTGTGTGCACTCTGTAGAGCACTGCAGAGTCTCCCGAGGCCCCGCCAGCTCCAGGACTTGAAATTGTCACGTGGGCAGAGACCGCGCTTTCTCACTTACTCCCCAGGTCCTCTCACCTCTCTCTGACTCCATCCTGGCTGAGAAGACAGTTATTGTCCTGGATGACCGCGTCACCATCGTGGAGCTGGGCGTTCAGCTGGTGGCTGGCTTGTCCCTCTCCCTGCAGCCTCACAGGGTGGACCGAAGGGTCATGGTCTCCACAGTGGCTGCCCAGGATGTCCTCCAGGCCCCACAGCAGGTGAGAGCCTGGAGGCCTGTGCCCTGGTCCATGGTCAGCTCCTCTCCAGGTCGTTTTGTCCTACACAGAGGGTCAGCAGGGTCTCGCAGCCCCTTGCAGCCCCTTGCTGTTCTTGGAGCTGCTCCCTGCATCTCCCCCAGCACATGGGGTCTAGGAAAGCGTGCAGAGATTGAGTCTCATTTCCTCTGCCGTTTGTTCTCCAGTAGGATAACCTGTGATAGGCACAGTCTGCTGTTGGACTGTGAGCTGGGGGCCATGTTTTTTTACCTTGGCCAAACCAAATGGGTAATTTTTGATACTGCATCTTGCTAAATTGCTGAGACTGGCCCTGAACTCATGATCCTCCTGCCTTAGCCTCCTGGTTGGCTAGGATTACAGGTGTGCATCACTGTGCCTGGCTGTTGCAAATCATTTATAAAGATAACCGAGGCACTGGGCCGTTCAAGCAGTCCAACTTCATAATCCATCGTTTACCAAGAAATTTACCAGAGTGCGTTTTGCTTCATCAGCATTGGCTTCCTAATAAAGAAGGTTCAAAGCAATATTATCTTTAGCAGTAGCCTGATTAGTTGCACCTAAAATAGATTCAGATAAATTGCCTGGTCTTTCAAAGTGTTTTTAGAAAGGTCAAAGTCAAATTCTTTGATATGGCATGCAGTAAATTAATTTACACTTTAGTGCATTCATGAAAGCTTGTTATTTATTTCTCATACCAGTGATGCTCCGGCAGATTATTGATGCCAGTTCAAGGCATGACAAGAACTGTTAAAGATTATAAAATTGAAGATTTTTTTTCTACATATACTTAAAAGCGTTTATATAGGAAATCTTGCTTATGTTGTAAATTTGAAGGGAGCTGATCATGCTTTGATTTCGTTTCCCTCAGGAAGCCATAGTCAGTTCTTGGATTTTGTTCAGTGATGGCTCCGTGACACCTTTAGACATTTATGATCCCAAGGATTTTTCCATAACTGTCTCATCATTGGATGAAATGGTGGTGTCTGTCCAGCCAAACTTGCAGTCCCAGTGGCCAGTTGTGGTTGCAGAGGGTGAAGGACAAGGGCCCCTGATAAAGTTGGAGATGATGATCAGCGAGCCTTGCCAGAAGACCAAGAGGAAGAGTGTTTTTGCTGTGGGTAAAGGAAGCGTCAAGGTCAGGTTTGCACCAGGCATAGAGGAGGAGCACCGAGGAGGCAGCAATGACATTGAGGGTGTGAACCGGGAATACAAAGATCACCTGAGCAACTCCATAGAGCGGGAAGGGAGCCAGGAGCGAGCAGTCCAGGAATGGCTCCAGCGTGGGGGCCCTGCTGGCCCAGAGGACAGGACCAACAGGAGCACAACCCTGCCACTGCCTGGAGAGGGGAAGGACAAGAAGCTACTCAAGAGTGGTGGTGCAGATGCCTTCACCAGCTTCCCCACCCAGGGGAAGTTTCCAGAATCCAGTAACCCTAGTGACCTTACAGTGGCCTCCAGGGGCTTGACGGACTTGGAGATCAGCATGTACGCCCTGCTCTGCGTCTTCTGCCTGGCCATCCTGGTCTTCCTGATCAACTGTGTGGCATTTGCCTGGAAGTACAGACACAAAAGGCTTGCGGTGAGCGAGCAGGGCAACATCCCCCACTCCCACGACTGGGTCTGGCTTGGGAACGAGGTGGAGCTTTTGGAGAACCCAGTGGACATCACGCTCCCCTCGGAGGAGTGCACGACCATGATAGACAGGGGGCTGCAGTTCGAGGAGAGGAACTTCCTGCTGAACGGAGGTTCCCAGAAGCCCTTCCACAGTCAGCTGCTCAGACCTTCTGACTATGTCTATGAGAAAGAGATGAAAAATGAACCTGTGAACTCTTCTGGCCCGAAGAGGAAGAGGGTCAAGTTTACTTCCTACACCACCATCCTCCCTGAGGATGGGGGCCCGTACACCAACTCCATCCTGTTTGGCTGTGATGACAACATCAAGTGGGTCTGCCAGGACATGGGGCTGGGGGACTCACAGGACTTCGGAGACTATATGGAAAGACTGCAGGACCAGATGTAAACTCCTTTCTTATGTTGTATTCACCTTTATGCCTTCTGTTTTCTGAACGGTGGAGCAGTGAGTCTGATCAGCAATAGGGTGACTTCACAAAGCTGAGTTCGTGGAGGTCTGGAGGGAGCCCTTTCTAAGCATGTTTCAGAGGCCTGGAGAGTTACGTCAGCTGGGTTTTAAGCTGGTAAATGCCTCTAAAACAGCTACATGTAGGGACTGGAGGAATTCTGTGACAACAGTTTTGCCTACAGCCTGGTACCAGCTCAGTGCAGGTAGAGTAAACCTGACCCCACAGACATTGTTAGTCATCTCATGGCGAATGGCTGTGTGTAGTGAGGAGAGATTTGGATGGTGATTTTCCTGTTCCTAGACCTTTTAAAGCACAGTGGGCAGGTACAGCCCGTGGACTGGGTTTGGACACACATGAGAGGTGACTGAATGTAGCTATCCTTATTTGTTAGGAGCGCTGCTCAGTATTTTTATATACATTTCCACCTGCACCTGTTCCTTTGACCTCTGGAATTTTTTTTTGAAACATGAAGAGAAGAAATTTCAGTCTTTGAGATCTGTGTGATTTACAAATGAGTTTTATTCCCTGGGATTTGCTGCGTCACCTCATTTCCTGGGTCTCCATACAGGATGTCAGTTTTTTCAAGTTTTGAGCACTTCTTTCTTTAGTGACAGCATCTAAGAAGCTTATTCTCACTTTCTTTTTCCTACCTTTTGCTGTTGAGCTTTCTTGTGTATGACTGGGACAGGGGTTTTGCTTAAAATGTTGATATCCGGTGAGGGAGTGTCATCTCTTTACATTTTTCTATGTGAAGTTTAAAACAACTTGGAGGAAAGTTGTGAACACACACATTTATTTTGTCCTCTGTTTGCTAAGAATCCTAGGGAGCTCCTGGAGTACACTGCTGAGGGCAGAAATCCCCTAGGGAGCAGTGATTATGCAGGTTCTTTGTAGTCAACACAATGTACCATCCAAACTGAATCTAAAGGTAGAATCCATCTACATCTGCGCTGAAGGGAAATTGCCCAGGAAATGGCTTCCAATTAAACTTTCCATTTTACCAGAAAAAAAATTAAATGATGTTTCAAGTTAGCAATACATATAAATTATCCATACAATAACTAACTTCACAGGTGTGCATTTGTGGGAAAAGCAATGGGTTCCCCCCAGAATTCACAAAAATAAATGACTGTTCCAGAGTCCAAGAAGCAGCTATTATGAACAAATTATAGCTATTGAAAAATCAGAGTGCTAAGAGGAAAAAAGTTATTCTTGTATAATTTTTAAATAAAAATATTTAGAATCATCATGAATCATCATCTCAAAGCAAGAATTTCAGATTAACAAAATTCGACATTTTTATTTATTAAAATGCTGTAGGTGGAAAAGCAGACACTGGACTAATCTGTCTCATTATGAGTTAACTGAGCCATTTGCATCCCTAAGAAATGGAATTTGAAAGGCCCAAAGTAGGAGGCACTTGCAGCAAGTCACCCTTACTCCCAGTGGCTAACAACTGAGCTATTCAAAAGAGAATTGTTTTCATTCAATTGCTCTCTTATTTTAGATTCTCATGGATGGGAACTTGATTATAACTCAGCCTCTTCTAGCCATGAAGCAGCAACCAGAAATTTCTCCTATATCTCTTGCATACCACAAACAGGGCTGAAATTGCAGGTGGTATAGTGGTGACCTCAGAGGCTGATATTGGATTGGTTTTATAAGTATTTAAAATGGCGCTTAGGAGCTGAAGCCAGGGACTGCAGAGAGCTTCAACTTAACTGGAGAATGAAGCAGAATACCTAGGCCTTAACTGCAAAAGGAGTTTGCAGGACAGCTGGTGCCTTTTAGAAGAGCTCCCTGGTTAGCCAGTGGCCTTTCAGAGGGCTTAGTGGGAAGGTAGCACAGAACAGCTGTGAGGACAGAAGAGAGTTCATGCCTGATGGATGCACAGCCAAGCTATCCAGGAAGTCTGGCTCCTTCTTGGAGACATTTTCAGTTCCATCTTCTTTTGGAGCTTCAACATCAAAGAAATAATGGAGGTCCTTTCTGAAAGTGAGGAGTGTGAACTGAAGGGGAGGGGTTTACTCAGCAGGCTGCCTCCCAACCACTGGCACATCGAGACTTTGGTGGGGGCATAGTTTGGGAGGAATTGCCATTGTCGTGGGGAGCATCACTAAGGAACATACAAATCGGAGCCTTTCCTGAGGTGGGAACATGGGGCAGGGACAGAGAGCAAACAGGGAGTATTGGGTTGTGCCAGATTAGCCTAAATGGAGCTGGAAGCTGACCATGATCCTGAAGAAGCTTCTGGTGGACAACACAGACTCACCTAGCATGAATCAGCGCCCATATAGTCAGCTGTGCTCCTTCACATTAGAGTTCAGTTAGTTCAACATGGAGGAAGTCAAATGGAAGGTCATGGGAAAGGGTCCCTTTTACTATATAATATCCACTCACACACACACACACACACACACACACACATATGTACACGTGTGTGTGCTTGAAGCTGAAGAGTCAAACGTAGACCATTTAATGGGACTCAAGAGTGACAGTTGTTTTCAGATGTGGCGTGGACACCTTTCATTGAAGTATTTTATGCTCCTATTTACTGCAGAGTATAAACCATGGGTTAGATCACCTTGTTTTCCAGCTAGTCAGCCACAGCTATTAAGCACTACACCTCAAGATACCTAAACCCAAACGGGAACAACATAAACTATTAAGCCTTGAACTCCAGTTTCCAGTCACCATGCTTTCACCTGTCTTCATTCTTTGGGTTTTCATGGTTGAGATATTCAGATCCTGGGGCTCCATGAATAACCTAGCCCCAGGTTGTTAAGGGCTGCCAAGTCCCCTTTTCCCCCATAGAGTGGCACGCTCAGACTCCTCCTGAGGGAGGAACCAGCAGGCTGTGGACATTGGTCGCAGGCAGGGAGCTTGAGATGTGAGCTGAGGACTGCGTGGCTTGGAGCAGTTGAAGATGTGCAGCCACTGTCTCCAGGTCCCGGTGTTCCTCTTTCAAGTCCAGAGTACAGGGACCAAGAAGCAGCTGCCAGACCCAAAAGCCTGCTTTTAAACATAGGTGTGCTGCATTTGAGAGAGCAAGAAGAGGAAGAAAAAGATCCCGCAAACCCCAGAATACTCTGTGTACCAAGAGAAGAAACATCACCTTCCTAGCAGTTGCACACACTGGCCAGGGTAAATTCCCAGCCTACAATAATCCTCCATATCTACACAGAAAGTTTCGATTTATGCACATGAATGCAGTGAAAACATGGATTGGTGTTTCTGTCCCATCGCCATATCTGGAGATATGTACTTGCTGATTTTTAAGTTTTAAGAAGTCCACCTTTGTGTAAGTTGATCAGCTTTTTAGAAAGGGATCTTTGTAATATTGGCAAATTGAGACCATAGTAAAAGTTTTGTCAGCAAAGATCCATTCAGTCCACTGAGGGTGGCTTCATCTGAATCCTGCATGCCACTGGCATCATTGGGCTTTCTACTCTAATCATCTTAAAAACTATCTTAATTCTCCATTCTGGTCTCTGTAAATGACCCCTAAGATGGTTTATAAACTTAGTAACCTTCCTCTCAATTAAAATTACATATGTGTTCTGTGACGTACATCACCTGTATGTAAAGGGACAGGTTGGATGGTGGAAAAGCTATGCTGAAATGTGGATATCAGATATTTTTATATGTAATATAGACATTACACTGAAACTCTGAGAGGTGTATTAGAATAAACACATTTTAAAATAAAAGCATGCAAAACTGTAGCATTTAAATGTACAGACCTCCAACTCAAAAATATCTCAACTGATGATGGGAAAAACATTTGGACCTGACATCGTGAAATGCATTGAGTTAGGAATTCTGGCCTGGAAAGGACGTGGCTCATGTTGGCAATGTTGATGAAACTTGCTGGAATATTTTGATTTTGCTCTTCATTACTTTTGGATCTTTCCTTTTTTTCCTGGAAATATTTCAGAAATAAAGTGACTTCACTTTTCCAGCATAACGGTATATTCTAACCACAGGGTAATTCATCGTTTTTAACATGAAAATAAACATTTAAACATTCTTCAATTGTTTCATTATTTTACCTACATGTTCCTTTTCTAATTTCAACTTCTGTATGATTGGCTATATTTATAGATACATATATTTTTCTTTTCAGCCAGAGATTGTAACATCCTTGATGACATAATAAATGGACACCCAAACGAAATATTCCCTAAAAGTCAAAGATGACTTTGAGATTTAAAAATTTTCCCATTTGTTTTCCTAACAGGCTGGGGAAACTTTCCAGATATCTTACAAAGAGGACTCATTTCTCATGTCTCTGTTGAGGGTCAGACCACCTTGAAATCAGATCTAAAGTGCAAGGTGCAGTGGGTGTTTGGTAGTGTAATAACTGACCACCCTCTGGCTTTCTCTGGTCAGTGACTTGGTTTTGTGGATGCATTTGGGCAGTAGCTTTGCATGGGCTTGAGCCTGGGTGCTGAGGATCCAGATGGAAGCTCTAGAGATGCAAATGAGACACAGGATAGCAGGTGCCTCTGCTTATAAGATGAGGTAGCTGGTTCATTTGAGGGACTGGTGGGTGTGTTGGCCAAGTACATTTCTTGAAACTGCCAGTGTTATCTTTGGCACTTTGGCAAATACTACCCATTGTTCCAGGGTGCATATGAGTGTCTCAGGCAGTAACTTGGCATGTCGTAAATGTTTCATGCCACACCTGGTCTCTCATCAGACCCTTCAGACCCCTGTAAATGCTGGCTTGTGAAATGTAGGCTGTGAGGTAGTTGGCTTGTGAAATCTAGGCTGTGAGGTAGCAGGCTTTCTTGCTTATTTATAAAATGTTTGGCTCATTTGGCAGCAAATGAGCCAAAAAACTTTGCTAGGTGTACAAACCCACCCCCCATCAGGATTACTTTTCAGCACTTGGGTAATTATTACCCACTAACAGCTTTCAAAGCTTCTTTCTCCTTGAAACATGGGAGGACTGAGCCACAGAACCCAGATATCTTGTCCTAGAGCTCAGTGTGTCTGTTCACAGTTTATATCTCAAAAAGAGAAGGAACAAAAAAGAAAGTTTGAAATGAGATATGTAATACAGGGATCACTGTGTATTTATTTTTTTGTGCATATGAGCACAAAATGCAAAAACTGTATTTCAGTTTTTTTAAAATATTAAAGTCCTTAATACTTGTTAGTTTCATTATGACTTTATACAATTTGGATAGGTAATGGAGTGTTTTTGTTGTTTCCTTTTAGAAATTTCTAAAAGTATAAAAGTAGAGACATCTAACCTGGGTTACAGTGTTTACAGACTGTTCCATGGTTCAAACAAGTAGGACACCAACGCTTTCCAGGTGGAAATTCAAGTTCATTCAGGTACATTATCTTCCCAGTTTAAGGGAGCAATAATGTTGTCAACTCAATGCTGAACAACCTTCGTGTTCTATAAAACGTCTTCAAAATTTCTTTGGCTTTAATTGCTCCTCTTGGTCAGTTGTTCAGATGAAATATTGGTCATTGTATGTTAAAGATTGAATCTCATTAAGATGCTACAGAACCTGAGAAGACAATAATGGCTTTTTCATACATCTCCACCACCCTCTGCAGTGATACACTTTAGAGTTGGATGCTGCTTTGGAATTTGGCGTCTGTGTGATGCTGATTTTTTTTACCTGTTTGAAAATATTATGGTCCCTTCTTCATATCTGTAGTACTTGATTCCAGGTCCCCCCGAAGTTACAAAAATCTGAGGATGCAAGTTCTTTATGTAAAAAAGGTATAGTAGGATTTGCCCAGAACCTATACAACCCTCCTGTAGAGTTGAAATGATTTCTATATTACTTATGATTCCTAACACAATGTCAATGCTATGTAAATAGTTGTTATACTGTACTGTTTAGGGAATAATTACCAGGAATAAGTATTCATGTTTAATACAGATGTATTTTTTTTCTGAATGGGTTGATCTGGGTTGAATCAGTGGATGTAGAAGCTGTGGATATGGAGGGCCACTGCACTTCTTCAGGATAGCGGAACTTACTTTTGACTTGGCACTTCTTTTTCACTTCCTTCTACCAAAAAGAGCACATGGGGTTTTCTACTTTCCATTCTAAGGTTGGAGCTGAAAGACCTACTACTTTACTGTTACCTCTCCTATAGGAATCTGACTCACTGAATGAAATAGCTTATGTTGTATTCACTTCACTCCAAGATGCTTCCTTAGAGAATGTGTCTTTTCTCCTGATCACTATCACTTAGGGTCTCCATTTTTCCCATGTATATTCCTAAATGGTACAAGCATTTCCATTCCATGAACATCGTGGGCTGACAGGAAGCACACCACTCCTGCACTCAGCATCCACATTGCCAATCTCCACTGGACACATCTGGAAACGTGCAGTAGACCTTCCACCATCCCAGTTCTTCTGTGCAGTAAAGTGTTCCACAGCCACCAGTTCAGACACCAGAAGATGCCAGGACTGGCAGATGTCCCTCCTCTTAGCACCGATCCAGTGGCTTCCTTCCTTAGTTGTCCTCCTCTGGAGCCTTACTTTGGACTTACAGCCAGGGCGACAATTCAGAATTCAGAGTGGATTCTGAGAACAAACCCGTTGTCCAGGGCTCCATTACGAGATATTCTAGGCCTTCTCCACACATCGTTGTTGGTTTAAGCAAACATCAAAACTGAAAGGCAGGATCTGAGAGTGGAGAACTAAGGAAAGAAATGCTTGAGCTCAGAGGAAAAGACGTGAGACCCAGTGAGAAGCAGCACACCCACACACTGAGCACCACACTGCAGGGCCACGCTCACAGGGGGCAGCCGCATGTCTTCTGTGGCCAATCATTTTTACAGTGCTGATAGATGTCTAGAGAGCATGATGTTACCTAGAGATTTAAACCTGTGTCCCCCTTATCAGGCCCAGCCTCAGATGCCTCCTGTACAGGTGGACCCTTGGCTGTAGACCATAGTGAGTGGCCAGACACACTGGACCCAGTCAACTGTACATTCTGGGTGGTTTCCAGGCAGCAAATAGAAGAAATAATTTTTATCTGGCATTTGGAAGAAAAGGGTGTTATCCCTTACTTTTTACTTTTCTGAAATCGGATTCTTAATGCCAGATATTATGAACAGAGCATGCTGGTATCACCCTGTGCTTCTCTGACTCTTGGTTGTGTAATGTATTTATCCATTTCGATGCCCATGGCTTTCAGTACAACCTGTTGTGTATGTTCCACAGTGTACCTCACCATACATGTAAAGGCACTTCCAAATATTTTAAAAAGAATAAATAAAACATGTTGGATGATTTCTTGTGTTAGTAAGACAATTAATTGGTAGGTTCCAGGAAAGGATCGCTTCAAAAAGACATTCCAAGGAAGATACTGAGAAATCCTCAAGTTGTACATAGAGGTGGCCATAACTACATTGTCATAGCTGTCATTGTCATGGACATCTATTGTCTGAGACCCTAAGAGTTAGAGAAAATAATGACTTATTTAAGTCTGAGAGAAAGATTCCAGGAGAAACAGGCTGCCCTTGAGCTCCAGGGAAAATCTCGAGAACTTGTTGAGTCCAAGTCTTGCTCATCACTGACATTCCCGAGTGGCCCTGAGTGTCTATAGCTAAGACAGGCAAATTCAGTTCTTGGAGAAGGCCAAGAAAAGTCCCTATTTCCATAAAGCTTACAAAGTTGAATTTTAATGAGAGAAAAAACTTTATTCAAATGTGTCCCTGCCAGACAGGGGCTGTTAGTTCTATGTATAAAACTGGAGATGCAGGAAAACTCACGCAGGCGCCAATTGCATTTAACTCGGGAACAACTAAAATACTTCTGTACATTGTGCTTCCGGGGCTTCACACATGTAGCCAGGGAAGGCATCCTGCTGTGCCACACGTCTGCCCTGTATTGACAGTTGTTTCCAATGTCTGTTGCCTGAGCTGGAGTCTGTAGAGAGGACCAAACGTGTGAGAATTCATTCAGCTTTAGAAATACCCTCCACGACAGGGTAAGGTTGATGTCAGGCAGCCGTGGCATGAGCATGAGATCTGCCCATGTTCCCCGGCTCACTGTGATGCTTGCAGGTTCTACAGCACTTGTCAGCAGCAGCGTGATGAGCAGTACTCTACTGTTAGAGAGGAATTTACTGAACACCTGTGTCATTGTGCCAAGGACAGTAACTTCCAGCACTGAGAAGGGCTGGCCAGCATACACATGCTCTGGGCCCAGCTCTCCTTCGTAGAGGTGAAAAAACTTAAGAAGGCAACGTCTTCAAGAAGTTTGGTGCCACTTTGGAGCAAGGGTAATGTGCAGGTGAGTGTCCCTGGGGTCCTGAACTGCCCATGAGCACTCTGCTTGGCATTGGAGGTCACACGGGTCCCTGCTGCTGACAATGTGGCATCTTTGTCAGGTCTGCTGTGTATAAATATGTAACTGGCCCAGGTTCAGAACACTCATGTGGCTTTATACAATTGATTTCTAAAGCAGTTAAAAATGGAGAAGAGATATGCATTTATACTATGTTTATAAGCACCTGATCACCTTTTCCAATGCCACCTGTCACCTGTCACCATCTGCTTTCATCCTGAAGGACTTTCTTTAGTATTTCTAATAAGGAAAATCTCCAGCAACAAATGCTCTCAGCGTTAGTTTCCTGGGCTGGCTTTATTTAGTTTTCCTTCTTGATATTTTTTCTAGATGTGGCATTTTGGGTTGATAGTTTTTCTCATTAGTTTACACGACATCCCACTCCCTCTTAGCCTCCACAGTTTCTGATGCAATAGAGCGTGACCTTGTTGCTGTTGCCTGGTATATGAGGAGTCATTCTTCTCTTGATACTTTTAACATTTTTATTATTATGTCAGAGTGTGGATCTCTTTGCATTTACCCTATCTGAAGTGTTTTGAGCTTATCAGGGGTATAGATGAATGTTTTCTATAAAATTTGGGAAGTTTTCAACTGTTGTTCTCTTAAAACTTTTCCCTTTCCTGCCTATACTCTCTTTGTATATTGGTGTATTTAATGGTTTCATACAAGCCTCAGAGGCTTTCTTTTTCTCTATTCTTTTTTCTTCTGTGTTCCTTGTGTTTTTTTGGATTATATAATCTCTATCAATATATCTTTTTCACTGAGTCTGTCTTCTGACAATTTCAACCTGCGGTTGGGCCTGTTTCATATATATATATCTCCATGTAGAATAAGTGATATGAATAGCAGGACAAGGAGGGTTAAATGAAGGGACACTGCTAACAGTTCTGCATTATACATGAAGTGCTCTATATCTGTGCTACTAGGTGATAAATAGTGATCTAGGATAAGACTGAAAATGTAGCAAGGTATATTGAATAAGGTCATAGAAGAGAAAAATTGGAACACCAAATAATACTTGATTAATATGAAGAGTTGTTTGACAGAAGGGGAAAAAAGAAGAGGTGACAACTAGAAATCAAATGACTGAGGCCCACTCTATCAGCATGTCAGGATTAATAGGAAGAGAGCCATCTGAAGTTCATAAGAGACATACTTTATTTTTAACATTTGTTCTTTTTAGATATACATGACAATCAAGTGTATTTTGATTATATAACTTATCCTAATTAGGATCTCATTCTTGTGTGTTGTACATGATGTGGAGTTTCACTGGTTGTGTATTCATATATGAACATAGGAAAGTCATGTCTGATTCATTCTACTGTCTTTCCTAATCCCATTCCCGCTCCCTTCCCTTCATTCCCCTTTGTCTAATCCAATGAACTTCTACTTCCCCTGCCCTTATTGTGTTAGCATTTACATTTACATAGCAGAGAGAACTTTTTTGGATTGGCTTATTTCACTTAGCATGATAATCTCTAGTTCCATTTATTTACCAACAAATGTCATAATTTCATTCTTCTTAATGGCTGAGTAATATTCCATTGTGTGTATACACAGATTTTATTTATCCATTCATCTGTTGAAGGGTACCTAGGATAGTTCCATAGCTCAGCTATTGTGAATTGAACTGTTAAAGCATCAATGTGGCTGCATCACTGTAGTATGCTGATTTTAAATTCTTTGGGTATATACTGAGGAATGAGATGACTGGGCACAATGGTGGTTCCATTCCAAGTTTTCTGAGAAATCTCCATACTGCTTTCCAAAGTGGTTGCACCAATTTGCAGCCCCACCAGCTATGGATAAGAGTACTTTTTCCTCCACATCCTCACCAACATTTATTGTTGCCCGTATTCTTGATAATTGCCATTCTGCCTGGAGTAAGATAGAATCTCAGTGTAGTTTTAATTTGAATTTCTCTACTTGCTAGTGATGTTGAACATTTTTTCATATTTTTGTTGACCTTTCATATTTCTTCTTTTGTAAAATGCCTGTTCAGTTCCTTTGCCCATTTATTGATTTGGTTATTTGGTTTTTGGTGTTAAGTTTTTGAGTTCTTTGTATATTTGGAGATTAATGTTCTAGCTGAGGATTAGGTGGCAAAGATTTTTTTTTCCCATTCTTTAGACTCTCTTTTCACATTCTGGATTGTTTCCTTTGCTGTGAAGAAGCTTTTTAGTTTGATACCATCCCATTTATTGATTTTTGATTTTACTTCTTGTGCTTTAGGAGTCTTATTGAGGAAGTCAGTTCCCATGCTGACATGATGGAGAGTTGGGCCTGCGTTCTCTTCTAGTAGGTGCAGGGTCTCTGGTCCAATGCCTAAGTCCTTTATCCACTTTGAGTTGAGTTTTGTGCAGGGTGAGAGAGAGGGGTTTCATTTCATTTTGCTACATATGGATTTCCAGATTTCCCAGCACCATTTGTTGAAGAGTCTATCTTTTCTCCAATGTATGTTTATGGCACCTTTGTCTAGCATGAGATATAGCTGTGTATATGTGGGTTTGAAGAGACATACTTTAAATGTGAAGAAACAAAAAATAAAAGTTTGAAAGAAGATATAATATTCAACACAAATAAGTTTTCCAGTGTGACTAGGCAAATATCAGATAAAATAGACTTTATAAAAGAAGGGTCATTACCTCAAACGGATACCATCATCATCATCATCATCATCTTTTCCCTCCTCCCCTCCTTCTCGTCATTGTCCTCCTCCTCCTTCTTCACTATCACCACCACAACAACATGGTCAGCTTATTGATATGAAAATCCTAAGTGGACATGCACTAAAAATAGAACTTCAAATTAAATGAAGCAAAAATAGCAGAACTGAAGGGAAATTTGAGAAATCTATCAATTTATCTGCATGGAGATTTCAACACTCTTATCTGAGAACTGATAAGAATATGAAAAAATTAAAATATAGTTAAGTGGAACTATGCCAATCATTTAAATTTAAATATATTTTTTGAGTTCTTTGTATATTCTGGATATTAGGGCTCTATCTGAAGTGTGAGGGGTAAAAATTTGTTCCCAGGATGTAGGCTCTCTGTTTACCTCTCTTATTGTTTCTCTTGCTGAGAAAAAACTTTTTAGTTTAAGTAAGTCCCATTTATTTATTCTTGTTATTAACTCTTGGGCGTCCTATTAAGGAATTTGGAGCCCGACCCCACAGTATGTAGATCGTAGCCAACTTTTTCTTCTATCAGACGCAGTGTCTCTGATTTGATATCTAGCTCCTTGATCCATTTTGAGTTAACTTTTGTGCATGGCGAGAAAAAGGGATTCAGTTTCATTTTATTGCATATGGATTTCCAATTTTCCCAGCACCATTTGTTGAAGATGCTATCCTTCCTCCATTGCATGCTTTTAGCCCCTTTATCAAATATAAGAAAGTTGTAATTTTGTGGATTGGTTTCTGTGTCCTCTATTCTGTACCATTGGTCCACCTGCCTGTTTTGGTACCAGTACCATGCTGTTTTTGTTACTATTGCTTTGTAGTACAGTTTGAACTCTGGTACCGCTATACCTCCAGATTCACACTTCCTGCTTAGAATTGCTTTTGCTATTCTGGGTCTTTTGTTTTTCCATATAAATTTCATGATTGCTTTATCCATTTCTACAAGAAATGCCATTGGGATTTTAATTGGCATCACATCGAACCTGTAAAGAACTTTTGGTAATATCGCCATTTTGATGATGTTAGTTCTGCCTATCCATGAACAGGGTACATTTTTCCATCTTCTAAGATCTTCTTCAAAAAATTAAACAATAAGATAACAAATAACCCAATCAACAAATGGGCCAAGGACCTGAACAGACACTTCACAGAGGAGGAGATACAATCAATCAACAAGTACATGAAAAAATGCTCACCATCTCTAGCAGTCAGAGAAATGCAAATCAAAACCACCCTAAAATACCATCTAACTCCAGTAAGATTGGCAGCCATTATGAAGTCAAACAACAATAAGTGTTGGTGAGGATGTGGGAAAAGGGTACACTTGTACACTGCTGGTGGGACTGCAAATTGGTAAGGCCAATCTGGAAAGCAGTATGGAGATACCTGGGAAAGCTGGGAATGGATCCACCATTTGACCCAGCTATCGCCCTCCTCTGACTATTCCCTGAGGATCTTAAAAGAGCGTACTATAGGGATACTGCCACATCAATGATCATAGCGGCACAATTCACAATAGCTAGACTGTGGAACCAACCTAGATGCCCTTCAATAGATGAATGGATTAAAAAATGTGGCATCTATACACAATGGAGTACTATGCAGCAATAAAAAATGACAAAATCATAGAATTTGCAGGGAAATGGATGGCATTAGAGCAGATTATGCTAAGCGAAGCTAGCCAATCCTTAAAAAACAAATGCCAAATGTCTTCTTTGATATAAAGAGAGCAACTAAGAACAGAACAGGGAGGAAGAGCATGAGGAAAAGATTAACATTAAACAAAGACGAGTGGGGGGAGAGAAAGGGAGAGAGAAGGGAAAGCATATGGAAATGGTAGGAGACACTCAATGTTACACAAAATTACATAGAAGAGGATGTGAGGGGAAAGCGGGGGGGGGGGAACAAGGGAGAGAATTGAACAACAGCAGATGAAGTAGAGAGGATGATGGGAGGGGAGGGGAGGGGGGATAGTAGGGGAAAGGAAAGGTAGCAGAATACAACAGTCACTAATATGCCATTATGTAAAAATGTGAGTGTGTAACTGATGTGATTCTGCAATTTGTAATTTGCAATTTTGCAATTTGTCAAATATGTAAGGAAGAAATAGTCTTCTTAGGGATGGGAGTGTTGCTAAATAGTAAACCGCTTGCCTAGCACACAGGAGGACCTGGCATTCATTCCCAGCACTTAAAAAAACAAAACAAAATGGAAAACTATTATCCTTAAAGACATGCTGTGAAAACGCAGAGGAGGAGAAAATAGTCCGCTATAGTTAGGAAGCCAGTCTTAATGCTAATATCTGAACCAGACCATATAATATAAGCAATGAGATACAAGACTAATGCATAATGAAGCAATTTCCATATTCTAGAAATAAAAAAATTGGAAAAGAACTTTAATGAATATCATTTACTGTATTACTGAAAAACAAAAAAATACTCTAGAATAAATATAAGAAAGTAAATATCTGCCAGTCATTAGAACAGGACAGTGTCTTGAAATAGATCCACTCTTTTATGATTGTTTGATTTTGGAATACAGGAGTCCTGGGAATTCCATGGGTGTTAAGGAAGCTTTTTTTATGAAATGATGCTGGAAAAAGTTGATATGCATGTGGAGAAAAATGAAATTTCACCCTTATGTCCCACCATACATCATGTCATAATGAATCACAGACTTAAATGTAAAATGAGATTTATAACCTTTTGAAGACAACATAGGAGAATGCATATTTTTTAATCATGGGGCAAGAAAAAGTTTCTTAAGACAAAGTCAATTAGCATAAAGAAAAAATTAATAAATTAGACTTCACAAAATTAAAAATCTATGATTTAAAACATCCTTAAGAAAATAAATGGGCAATCCACAGAAGGGGAGAAACTATTCTTAATTCAATACTGTTATCTAGAATGAAAGAACTACTGCATTTCAATAAAAAGGCAAGCAGCACTT
The DNA here is from genome assembly GCF_047511675.1 of Marmota flaviventris. Classification (NCBI taxonomy): domain Eukaryota; kingdom Metazoa; phylum Chordata; class Mammalia; order Rodentia; family Sciuridae; genus Marmota; species Marmota flaviventris. Next base: position 129,515,154 of record NC_092498.1, read on the forward strand.
TGAAAAGTGACAGAAGAGTTGAAGAGAAAGTTTCCAAACGAATAAAGAAAGAAAAAGTGTCCCACTGTCTTTGTCATCGGGGAATGGAAATTAAAGCCCTGGCAAAGTGCCACCACACACCTCTATTGTGCATAACACCCAACGCTGGCGAGGGCCGGGGACCAGCACTGAGGCACTGTGGGAGGCTGCACAGTACTGTCGCCATCTGGGAAAGGTGCTGTCACTTCCTGGCTCAGTTAAACAGATACCATGTTACCTAGGACAACACTATTTGGCTTTCAGCCAGGGGAGTAAAACCACAATGGAGACATGAGCAACGTGTTCCTAGAAGCGTTATTCATAATGAACAGAAAAAGAAGGAGCCACCCAGATGGCATTAGGAGAATGACAGACAGGAGCCGTCCTCAAGTGGTGAGAGGTGGGTGCTCTTCAGAAGGAAGCTGGCCCATGTAGCTTCACGAACTGCAGGAGGGTGAATGTGGAAGAGTGGCCCTGGTAGTTTTCATGGCTTGACAGGTAGCTGCGGGCAAACCAGTCTTCAAGAATGGACAGCAAGCATGCCTGCCTCCACTAGGGCCTGTGCTGACCAGGAAAGGTGCCTTCATCTAGACCTGGGACTCACTGTGTAGGTGAAGGCTTTTTAAAAGCCCTCAGAGCTGTGCCCTTAAGATGTGTCCATCCACTGAAAATTGCACTCAGCATAAGTCATGTCACAAGGAAAACAATCCTCTTCAAAAACCAGATACCCTGGAAGGCCCACCTTGTTTCTCTCCCTGCACTTGGGGCAGAGTCCTGTACCTGGAGGATCGGCTCCAGCTGCCTGCCCCTAAGGACACTAAGCAATCAGCAGGAAGACTCTGAGGGGAGGTTCCTGTGACCTGGGCCAGAGGTCTGCTGCTGGGCTACTGCAGGAAGAGTCTACCTGGAGAAGCAGAGGAGCCACAGGCAGTGACAAGACACACACGCCCCTGCAGATGCCCCGACCTTCCTTCCCTGGACCATGGGTGCAGAATGTGGGTGACTGGCTTAGCTTCCATCCTCTGGGGTCCAAATTACCAGTTCCAGCTGGTCACCTCTGCCCTTAAGCATCCTTACCCATTTGTACCTCATGCTGTTCACATAGAAGAGGTTGGACAATAGGTGACACCTCCTTATTGAACCTGGCTCCCTCTCTCAGTCTGCTGACAATGCTCCCCTGGTCCCCTTGGTCAGATTCCAAGCATCACAATCCACAGGGTTCCATGTGGCCCCAGCAGGGGACTGGCAAACAGAGGCAGATCCACAGGGCCCCTCAGTGCTGGCCACCACCCCATCACTTCCAGCTCCTGGAGAGTTGGGCAGGTGCTCCTGGTGGTGCCTGAAGCTCTTGACCAAGCCAGTGTTGCTCTGCAGAGGGTGTCAGGGCCTGCTGTCATGGTCTCTACAGTAAACATTCATTTTAAGGTGGCAAAAATGGTAGCCCTGTGATTTTTGAATGAGTTAAAAGATTTCATGAAATTCAAGACCAGCGTCACCTGCTTGGAGAGCTTGTAGAGACCAAGTCTCCCTCCACCAAAGTCACCACTCTCAGCCAGCCAGAGACTCTGTGTTTGATGGAAAGTAATACAAATCTGAAAAAGTCCATCTCTGAGACTAAAGCAGACCTTCTCCAAATAAGAGAATGCCGCACCTTTCATTTTAACTGTTGATGGCTCATTTGAAGATGGCTGTCATCCCAAGAAACAAAAGCCCCCAACCCTAAGGGGTCCAAGCCCAAAGGGACCTCAGAGCCCGGGAGGGTGTTAGGGGACACTGGCCTGCTTTCACAGGAGCTGAGGGGGAGAAGGAGAGGATCTGGGTGAATAGAAGATGGGTCTGCCCAGCTTCTACTAGGGACTCTGCTGAAGACGTCACCTGCCCTCCTGGAGAAGGTCCCCAGAGGGTGACAACTGGGAGTTGGACAGAAAGTGAGTCCAGAAATGGAGACCACCTGGGCCACATGGAAAAGCTTCTTCATAGGAATGGATGTGACAGCCAGGCTGAATGCAAGCAGAACATTAAGAAATACAGGGTTTCCCTGTAGAAAATCCGATGAAGGAAGCACTCAGTGACCCAAACTCTCCCAGCTGGGCTTGCCTCTCTGTAGTCAGAAGATGCAGGGCAAGATGAGCATTGAAACCAGCTGAGGAAAAGGAGCAGGAAGTGCAGGGACAGGGCTTGGTGAAGCTCCCCTGGAGAGTGCACGGGGAGATGCACCATTTGGGGATAGAGATGAACCTTGCATGTACATGAAAACATCAGTTCCTGAGAAACTAATGTGACTCCATTTTTGAGAAACCAGCCTCTACCTCAGAGCAAAGCCTGTCCAAGGAAGGGGGTGTGACCCTTGTCATTGGAAAAACCCACAGAGCAGTCCTAGGCACATACCCACCCTGCTGAGTTGTTTGTCTGCAAATAACAGGAGAGATCTGCTGTGCCAGGTGTCCCTGACTCAGTCAGGCTAGGTGAGGACCCATAGCAACCCCCTAGCAACCAACAATTAGCATGAGACAGGAAAAATACCTGAATGCCAGATGACCCCCTAGTAGTTTATGGTGGTTGATAACGTGTTGGGAAACCATGTAGTTCAGCACGTACACCCCTTGTGGCCTAAACCAATCAGTTCATACGAATCCCCCTCTTATACTAACCAATCACCCCTACCCAACTAGTTCCCGCCAGTGAATGTGCTAATCAATGTTAAGAGTTGTTGTTTGACTTTCCCGCGGTCTGTGATGATTTGCTGTGTGATGTTGTGATTCATAGAGTATCTCCCAAAACCTATAAAATCTCACTGAACAAAGGACAGGGGCTCACTCCCTGGGACGACTGTGTCAGGAATGGTTGTGAGTCCAGGCTTGAGCTTGCAATAAAGACTCTTGTGTGATTGTATCGGATTCAGCTCCTGGAGGTCTATTGGGGTCCCACGAACCTGGCATTACATCCCCACCTCCAGCAGGTGCAGAGGGCTTAGGAAGGGAGGAGTCCCTCTTCCCAAAGCCAGATCCTCTAAGAGGAAAGAGGCAGCTGGGGCGGGCCCGCGGCTCCATGCCATCGGGAGCTGCGTGACATGGGTGAGCAAATGCACACACTGGAGGTGAGTGAGTGGCTTAAATCTGAGCTTTCATCGAAGCCACTTATGCCCCTGCTGTTCCCAGTACAGGGCTCAGCAGAGGCCAGGCAGGGGACCAGGGCATCCCTCGGATATTCACACACAATGAAGGAGGAGGGACAGACAACGAGGAAAACTCAGCATGGTGACTTCTGGGTCTGTTCTTCCATTGCCCACATTCAGTAGAAAGATGTTATCTTTCATGAAAATAATCTGTAGACATATGATCTTCTTTCTTTTGTAAAAATTCAAGGTTGGGGTTGGCAGTAGGGAAACCAACACTTTAAGAACATGGCGACCATCTGTGTTGAAGTATACTGCCCCCTCTCTCTAAAACCAGGTTTCCAGAAATTGACACTCACAGGAGGGTGGCGTGGCTACTGTCCAAGGAGTTCACATCATGTTCAGATTATCAGGAGCATGATGTTAGTACCTCCAGATGGTTGCTTAGTGTCCTCTCTCCCTGGGTTGGGAGCTTCAAGAAACCAAGGCACTGAGTGTCTGGTGCTGAAGAGCTCTTTTTATTGTCCTTTATTTTGATTGACAATAACTGAAATCCATCAACAAGCAAAAAACCAGTGTTTATGGATAACTTGTAATAGAAAAGTCAGATTGTGCCGGGGATGGTGGTGCACACCTATACTTCGAGAGGCTCAAGAGGCTGAGGCAGGAGGATCCCAAGTTTAAACCAGCCTCAGCAGCTTAGTGAGGTACAGAGCACCTCAGTGATTCCCTTTCTCTAAATAAAATACAAAATATAGCTGAGGAGATTGCTCGGTGTCAAGTGCCCCTGAGTTCAATCCTTGGTACCCCACCCCCCAAAAAAAAGTCAGGGTTGTGATTTCAGTTATAGTTTGATCCACCTGTTTAGACAATACTTTTAGCCATTCTCTTGCACTTTCTCTGTGCCTGAGATATGTTATCCTCTGCATTGACTTCATTTTTCAGATAACCTTTGTGCACATGGTAGCACATAAAAGATACAAGTTGATTCAGACTTACAGTCTGTTAGCTCATCACCACACATACCTGGAAAAAGAGATGAATGAGGAAGCTTGTGTGCCTGGGAGTTTCTGGCAGCCATCTTGTGATCATGAGGCATGCTTGGGATATAGTCACTGCAAAAGAGAAGAAGTCAAGAAACAAACACACCAGTTCTGTGGAAGTAATGTCAAACTGGGACAAAATGTTGTGATTCTTTAAGTGAAGCACTAATTTGCCTTTAGTTTTTAAAGTCATTTTGATTCCAGTTTTCTATTATTAGACATTGAAAAATTTCAAACTGAGACTAATGAGCCTGTTTTTATGTACAGCTGTGAGGATTTTAAAGAGTACATTTATTTGTAAGGAAGATACATATAAGAAGTGCAAACAAATTTTTATTGTTATTTTCATCAGCAGCTTGATTAACTTCCTTCTTAATGTCTTTCATTGCACTGATGAGAACTCCTACTCCTCCCGTCCTCCCGCCTCAGGCTAAAGTCTCATTTAAAACACTAGATGGAACACCCCTTGGGGGCTTGATCCTCGTAGTGACCAGGGGGTGCAGCAATCTGTAAGGTACGAGCTTTACATCCAAGGAGGATGTCATTAAAACAGGGTGGAAATCATGAGCATGGTTGAGACCCCCCAGAGCCTGGGGGCAGAGGCAGGTGCACCCCCTGCAGGGCACAGCAAAGCTTGTGCAGCCCCTGTTCAAAGGGATGAGAAGACCTTAGGTGTGGAAGGAGAAGAGGTGCCTTTCTCCTGTGGCCTCTCAATTTTTCATGGTGGTTTTTTTTTTTAGCTTGCTGTTTAGTGTTTTTCTGAGTCAAGAAAACCCAAATTCTCCAAGTTATTGGCATGAATATTGCAGTCGTCTTGAAGCAGTTGATACCAGTTTTAAACGCAGCGCCCGCACACGAGCCTGGGTACAGAACCCCCACATCTGAAAGTCCCTGATTCCTAGCTGGGAAGGCGCATGTCTTCTGTTCTCACTGGAATGGTGTCAGCACTGCACAAATGGACTCCCCCATTTCTTTCACTTCCTGGTGTGACGCCACCTGCCGGCCAACTGGGCCCCAGCCTGCCAGTGAGCAAGGGGGGCTGTCCAGAGAAGCACCTGGCATCATCCTCCGTGTCTCCTCCCTGGCCTCACTGCAGCCTGAATGGTGGCCGATGCTCCAGGAGAGCCCGAGGCAGGAATGGGCCAGGCAGCTCTTTGGCCATCATGGCTCCTAGGATGCTGCTGCCTTCTTTTTGCATTCAAAGCAGCTGCGATTAGGTGTCAGCGCCTGTTGGGGCAGCTGAAGCATCCCCTCCTGGGATGCACCTGCAGTACTCACTACCCATCCTGCTGGCCCCCGAGGCACCCTGCCAGCCTGCCAGGTGTGCTGCAGGCTCTGCAGGTGACAGGAAGCCAGGTGCTCTGTGCTCCTGCACTGCCCTCTGCCGCCAGACTGCACTTCCAGAGCACAGGTCCAAGGATTTCAAGATGGTGAGCGCAGCACAGCGGAACAACTGGGGGACCCTCTGGGCACGGGATCTCTGGTACCTGTGAGGCTGGCACTATCTTCCCAGAGTCAGAGGAAGGAAGGCTGCTGGGATTTCATGGACACATGGACACAGTTCACAGGACTTGAGGGAGGCTGTATGGGGACTCAGGGGGCAGAGAGCTGTTGGGAAGGTCACCAACCCAGTGCTCATCTGCACCCTCCTGGAAAAGGCAAGGGAGGCATCTTTGACATTCCATGGACTGTGGGTAAGAAGCAGGATTCTCAATCCAGACTTGGTCCTTACTTGGTGCTGCATGTGGGGGAGAGGGGACTGACCTCTTGAACTCCTGTCTCCATCTGTATCTGGAGAGAGCAGGTCAGACTGTACAGCTGCAGCTGAGAGCGGAATGAGGCGGGACTAGGCGATGGCGAGATGAGCTGGTCCTTCTTGGTCCTGTGCTCAGTATCAGCCAAGGCAGGGACTTGAAGCAGGGTCCTTAGACTGGTCAAGTTAAGTCCACCTGCCACCGGTGGCATCCTGGCTGACCACATGCTTGAGACCCAGGGCCTCAATGCTGCAGAGCCATGGACCAACTTTGTGCCTTCAACTTCACCCAAGGATCTGTGTCTCACACTGCCACACCTGGGTGGGCATTTTTAGCTTTGAACATCTGAACGCGCAAGATAAATTGTGCTGGAAAAGCTGCGCTGCCAGCATCGATGTTGGGTCCTCTCCTCATTTTGAGTTTGAGGATAGTGAGGCCTGGACACTAGAACAAAACGTAAAGGCCAGGTGGCAAGATAGTCGGGATTTGAGCCCATAAACGACATGCAGCCACTCTCCTTGCCCCGTGTCACTGTCACCATGTTCCCCTTGGTTTCCGGAAAGTCTACTTATTGCAGAGTGTATCAGAGGGTTGAGTGACGTGTGGCGGTCTCACAAAGCATTTCACATGATGTCCCTTTCTGTAGATTCAGGGGTGCAAAGCCAACTTCCTGACAACAGGGAGAGGATGCACTTCATGCTGACTTGGTAGGGGCCTCTGCCCACTGTAGGCCAAGGAGAGATGAAGGGCAGCAACTTGAAAGTCACGAGTGATCTCTCCTCAGACTATGGCCCATTTGGGGGATTCTCCGGGCTGCACCTTTGAGGAGCACCTCTGTTTTGTACAGTGACTCCAATTCTGCTTTGGGTCCACAGACATCTGATGTCCCATTATCCCTTCGCCTGACCACCCACCCCCCTGACTCACTACGGGGCATCTCCTCCAAGCCAGCTACTTGTGGGCAATAACTCATCCCCATGAGAAAATGTGAGACACCAAAAAGACCAAAGCAATAAATTAGTGAAGAAACTACAAGTATAAATAAAACAGATGGCCCTTACTGACTTTAACAAACTGATGAATTTCTTTCCCCTTGAAACAAGGGCAGTCCATATGGATTTCCTGGCAAGTTTTGAAATAGAAAACATGGTCATTATTCCAGAATATCAGGTTAAAAACATTCTTAGGAAACATGCAACCTTGTTAATTATATGTTATGTTTGTCTTCAAACTGGAGTGAATAACAGAGTGACGTTCACTGCCTCACACTAGATTTGTTACTGCGCTGCTCTTAACAATCACACGTTTGTGTTTTATCTGTAATGTCCTTTGATCTGCCTCAGGCTGGTTGGTTTCTGTGTGAGGAAGATACCTGCCACAGCAGCTGCAGCAGGTCACACTCAGGCTTTATCATGAGGAGCTCACCAGGCCCTCACATGCTCACACCCAGGAGCTTCTCTCCGTCTTTCCTGCAGGTACAAACCACACCATCACTGCATTCTTACCATGGAAATTTCTTGTGCCACCTTTGCTTTTGAGCTTGATGGAAGGCACTGACCCTACGCATTGTAGTCTCTGCCTCAGAGGTCCTGGTGATGCCCTCCATCTGGGGATGATGATGATGATGACAGCAACGGTGATGATGACAGTGATGGCGATGGTGATGGTGGTGATGGTAGATATGGTGGACATGGTGGAGGTGGTGATGGTGATGATGATAATGATGGTAGTGATGGTGATGATGATGGTGATGGTGGTCATGGTGGTGATGGTGATGATGATGGTGATGGTGGTGATGGTAGAAATGGTGGGTGGTGGTGATGATGATGACAATGATGGTGATGGTGGTGGTGATGGTGATAATGATGATGACAGTGACTCTGATGGTGATGACAATGATAGTGACAATGATAGGATGATGGTATGATGATGATGATGACCATGTGGTGATGATGAGTGTCAGCAGCTGAGACGGAGGAGATCATTTGCTCTCTCTCATTGGGCAGAGTCCAGCCTCGATTCTGTTGCCCTCAGCCTTGGTCATGTGACCTGTTTCACCAGTGGGAGGAGAGTGGACAGACAGAGGATTCTTTGGGAGGCATGAGGACTCCACTTATACCCGTGGTTTCTGTTGGAAACATACCCTCACATCTCAGCTCTCCAGAAACAGGTTTGAGTGGAGGGAGGGTCTGTGTCACTGGATGGCGTGTGCTGAGTTCCTGTGCTAGATGTTGATTCAGGATTTGTCCCAACAAACATTTATTGAGCATCTCTGTTCTAGGCATTGGACATAGAATGTAAATGGATCTTGTAATTTTGAGGGGGGAGAGAGAAAATATAGGGTAGGCCAGGAGGGGTAAAGGGCAATGTGGGGGGCACAGGAGTGCCCGTTGGAGACAGGGCTGGGAGGGAGAAACCACCAGACTATTGAGCAGCTGGTCCAAGCAGGACCCAGGAGGAGTGAGTGGGCAGTCCATGGGGTAAGTGGGGAAGGGAAGGTTCTAGAGAGGGAGAAGAGGAATGGCAAGGGCCCTGAGGGACATAGCAAGCTGACCAAGGGGGACAGTCATGAGTGAGGAGGCCAGGAACTCCAGGCAGGGGCTCTTGGTCAGCCATGGCAGCCATCATGGCTTGGGAGGGCTGCAGATGACACTGGCCATTCTGAGTATATCTGCCCACCATGGGTGTCCCTTCCTTATAGCACCTGCCACTTCTGCTCAGGGTCAATCATCTGATTTACTAACCTGGGTGGCTCTACAGTTACAATCCTGTGGTATTTCTGGTGAGATGTAAACTGGACTTATTTAATCCTTGCCCCTGTTCGGCAGGTAGGACCAACAGGTACTGAAGTAATTACTTTATGGATGTGTGTGTGAGTACTTATTGATAAAAGTGTACATCAAGACTCCCTGGAGAACATTATGCTAGAGAACTAATGTAGACATTGAAGTCTGAGCACTTTGCAGCTGGATAGTGACCTCCAGAGCTCCCCACCCCCAATGATGGGGGACTTTGAGGAGTGTTGAAGTGACTTTCAGTCTGTTGGCTGGCTTGGCAGCAGAAAGGGCGAGCATCACTGAACCCCTCTGAGGTGGAGCCTGCCTCCCAGGTGAGGGACATGGTGCTCCTCTTGCATGGCTGCCCTTCCATTCTTTCCTCCGCATTGGGAGGCTTCAGTGCAGAAAACATGTCGTCTCTTTCCCAGTAGCTAGATGCCAGCTCAGGTCAGAAGTCAAACCAACAGCCATTTGTGCCATGAAGAATAACAGTGATGGATTCTTTACACATGAAAATATATGCTGAGCAATACGTTGGAGTTATAAATATAAGATGCTAGAAGATAATGAAATTAATATTTTAAATATCATGCCCTGTTTAAATGGCAGTTAAGCTTGTGGCTGGATCGGGAATCAGCACATTGTTTCGTTCTGTTGGGTAAACACTCATCAGCCTGTGATGACATGCTGTAATTAGTGAGGACTTGAGGAAAATGAGATTTTCTTCACTACCTGTAGCTTTAGCTCATGGCATCCTTGAGGCCAATTGGGGCAAATCTTTGACTACAGGTGTCCCTTTACCATCAGGTAAGTTGTTGGAGCAGCTGGGAACAGCTCTCCCTAGCTTGGGGGTAGAGTCTAATTCTAGACCTGGATAATTAGGTCAACAGCCAGATCTAATTGCCACCAAATAGCAGAATCAAGTTCAGGCTGATTAGCGTTGCAAAGCCATTATTTGGTTCAGTGAAAAGTGCACCTTTTTTTTTTCATGAGCAACGACAGCACACCAGAACAGTGCATGGGTGCTCACTCGTGTCTCTACTGGGTGCTCCGTAGGCAGAGACTTATTTAATCCTTGCCCCAAACTTATCACTTAGGAGAGTCATTATCTCCATTTTAGGGGCCAAGGGAACTGAAATTCAAGACGTAGCTTCCCCTTTCCAAAGCATGCAGTCAAGCACAGAGCTGAGATGCCATTTTAGGGATGCCTGACTCTCAGACATCCTGAGAGATGACTTTGCAAAGATCACTGGACTATTTATTTGCAACACTCCTCACAACCTCTCCAAAGCATAAGTTGCTATCAGGATTCAGCTCCTGCCACCTCTATTTAGAGTACCCCTGCTGGCCTGCTGGGTCTTCAGGGTCTCGCGCACCTCTAGCACCAGCAAGAGGGAACACACCATGGTGCCCCTGGGCTCCTGCAGATGCAGAGTGCACCTGGGGACATAGCACCCTGCTGAGGCCACAGCTCCATCCCTGCAAAGCAGCCTTCTCCAGTTTGTGGCCTTTCTGGACCCCTTTCCATTGTTTTCCTAGTCCTCCCCTCCCCTCTATTTCAAGTGATCTAAGTCAGCGAACCCTTTTGTCAAAAATGCAGAAATCTACACAGAACTCATCTCAACATTTCAAATTTCAGGAAATCACAACCCTTTTTGCAGATCCCCTACAAGAGCCTTAATCATACTGGAGCTCCTTTGATGTAAGGAAAGGACCATTTTCAAATTAGAAAAAAAAATCTTCTGCAAACAAACAAAGCCAATGTGGAGTTTCTAAATGAGTTCTGCATCTTAAACATTCACACTTGAATCAGCAAATGCTTTTAAATTTTGCAAAAGGTGTAATACAGGGGCTGGGTTGTGCCTCAGGGTTAGAGTGCATGCCTAGCTTGTCTGAGGCACTGGGTTCGATTCTCAGCACCACATATAAATAAATAAAATAAAGGTCCATTGACAAATAAACAATATTTAAAAAAATTAAAGGTATAGTACATACTTCATAAGGGTTTGGGAGTACCATCCCCAGGACAGTAGAGGACACAAGGTGGGGGGAGGGAGTCCTCTGGCTTGTGATGAAGGCCCATTTCCCCATCCCATCAGGGTGGCTCTAGCTTTGGGTGGGGAGTCTTCTCTGGACTCCAGGCCCAGGCTTATTGCCCCAGGAAGGTGGGGCCTGAGCACACACTTTGCTGTCCCTTGAGGATGGGAGCCCTTGGCCTCTGCCTCCTCTTTTACTGGGTGGGATGGGATCGTAATGTGCACATACTCAGGGAATTTCCTAGCACCTGTGACAGCCATGACTGCTCTAGGGGATGGCCTGGATATGCTTGTCACAGTCCCTGGAGGAGACACGATAATGAACACCCTTTCTTGGAGGCTTGAGTGCAGAGACGCAGCTATAAGCATTGGCGTGAGCCTTGAAGCCAGGGGTGTCTGAGTTGGGAGCAACCACGGGACGGCCACTCAAGGAACAGGAGAAAAGTGGGGATCACAACAAGGAGCAGGCCTGCTAAGCATGGATGTTGAAGGCCTGCTGGAATTCTGGCAGCTAGTTTGCATCCAGGGTCCTTGGATGGTAGGACATGACCCACCACAGGGACATCCAGGAAGATGGAAACAACTCTGTGACTTAGAGCCCCAAGGGAGAGAAGGTACCCATTAGGGCCACAAGGGGCTGCACCCACGGGCTGGGTCATAGCAGTTGGGGTGCTAGGGGCAGCCTGTGTATGCACAGTGGAGTGGGATTTGCTGGATTGGAAGGGCGCTCTGTGGATTGATGGTTTGAACATCTTCTTGGGCTCTTGAGCATGGATGAGGGTTGTCCTGGGTGGCAGGGTCTCTATCCCTGGAAGTCCCGTGAGAGACCATCACAGAAGTGCCTGGGGGTGTGGACATAACTGGGGACTGAAGAAGAGAAACTGCCCCTCCTCTAGCCAGGAGTTTCAAAAATGGATCAGAAAAGACTGAAACTAATAAATCTACTACACAGTCCCTACCTTGGGGGACTGTGGACTGTCTACATGAGAAATGCCTTCCCCATCCCAGGCCAGTGTCCTCGGGGCCTCGTGTCTGGCAGGACCCTGGGTGAGTTGAAGACCTTCCTCTCTCGCAGCAGAGGAAGCTGAGGCTGGGCTGCTGGAGGGACGGAGGACTTGCCCACCAGCGGGGCTGCTCTAGGCCCGAGCCTCGGCCCAGCCCATCACTGGCAGTGTTCCTGGGAAGCCACTGGTCTCGTTAGCTCTGGTGATCCAGGACTGGTGGCCCAGGGCTTTCCTAGTTGTTCTAAGTAACCACTGTGGGACACAGCAGATGTTGAAGGCAGCTCTGTGTGCGCAGTCCGGCCTGATGGGTTTCTACTAATTCATAAATCGCGGATTGCTGTGGAGGCCGACCTGGAGAGCCATGGGCAGGAGTGCCCTTTCCCTCAGAGGGAAGTTTCTGGAACCCCATCTGTGCCTGTAGGCTGCTTCCTCTGGTCCACACGCCCTCCCTTTATGTTCACATCCCCACTATGGGATGGCAGAGAGGGGAGGGGGACGCTCCTGAGGGGTGCTTTCCCAGCCGTCACTGTGGGTCAGCCAGAGCTGTCCAAATGCTGTGTCCTGACCTGCTGTCCTCTGCCCCGAGTCTGGACATGAGCATCACGCTCAGCACCTCTGTGAACCCTCACACCCCCGCCAAGAGGAACTGCCACAGCTAGAGCCATGCTGCTCCAGCAGGGAGTCAGATGTCTCTGAGGGGATGCTTCAGGCAGGTCGATGTGCCCTGCACAGGTGGAAGGTGTGACACAGTGACCAGTGACCATGCCTTTGGCGCTATCCCTCACCAGTGGGGTTCTCTTGCATGCCCCAAGTCATAGGTGAGGTGGCCTGGCAGCATCCTTTGAAAGATGGGAGCAGTGTCCCCAGGATGGAACCTGAGCTGCAGAGGCACTCAGACCCTAGGTGGCACCCACCCCTGCCACAGTGCACACTGGCAGCCACTTGGGGGCCCTGAGAGGCAAGAGAAAGGGCAACCTTCCAGCTTCATCTAAGGATAGACACTGGCACTCACGGCAGCGCCAAAGCCATGCAGAGACCTCTGTGCTGCGCAGAGCCCGCCCTGGAGCCACAGGACCCTGAGCTGCAGGACACTCCTGGGGACCCCAGTCAGGGCCAGCTTGCCTCTGGATTCACCCATCTGAGGGTGTGGGAACCATGAACAAGCAGGACGGGGTAACGGGGAGAAGCAGCCCCTTTAGTAAATTCTCCCCAACTTCTCCATCCAGGGTCTGTTTTTTGTTTTGGTGCTTGTGGTTGGACAGAGAGAGACTGATAGAGGGAAGAAGGAAAGAAGGAGAGCGACGCAAGGAGAGGCCACCACCACAGAGACCTCTTCGCCATTGGCCACACCATCGCCTTCTGCTGATGGTGCTGCCATTGCCCTCCTCCCGTCCCGAGAGACTGAAGAGCGTGGGCCCCTTCAGGCGGCTCTGTCTATCTGCTCAGGGCAGCCCCGACTGGGCCGGGGAGCTCTGTAGCGCTGTGGGGAGACATCAGCCCCTGTCCCCATTTCCCCACACCCCTGAGTGAGCCGAGAGGCTGAGTCTGCCAACCGGGGACAGCTGCACTGCAGATGGGCAAGCAGAGGGCAGCGCTCTAACCAGGGGACAGTAACCCAGGGCTCCTGGGGACCCATAGCAGGGAGTGAGCCCAGGAAGCCCACGGCAATGGCAGGGACAGTTGATTAAGTGACAGCTCCTTCGCCACTTTGAGCTGCTGAGCTGGGTCCCGCAGCAGATTGGGTGGCCAGCATGTCTGGGAGCCCAAGGTCTTCTTCAGTGTTTGCATCTGGGGACATTTTGTTTTCCTCCAGTTGCTCTTGAAAACTGTGGGCTTGGCGTGAGGAGCACGTACTCCAGTCTGCCTGACCTGATTTCAGCCGGTGTGGCCCGACGCTGTGTGGACTGGCATTCACCTCTCTGCACTATTCGGGAATGCTCTCCCATAATGATGAGCACAGTAGCAATCCCAGTGTTTGGCTCCGACTGCGGTGTCTGCCAGTAAATAGCCAGAAAAATAATAAGGAACATTTTATTCAGGGGTCCCAGGGCCAGCCATGACCCTGAAGATGTGCCGAGTGTTTCTTCGGGTTTCCTAATGACCATCTTCCATCTCCACAGGGTACAGGAAGCAGAATGACCCCCCACTCTTGAGCGCTACTGCTGCTTGCTCTGTGACATTGGGCAGGTCAAGGACCTCTCTGTGCTTTGGTTTTATAACCTCTGAAAGGAGCAGTCAGTCCAAACCAGAGGTGAATTGTGATCATGAGCTGAATATCTTTGGCAATTCTCCATTTCTGCTTTCTTCTTTAGGGCAGAGAGACTGGCCCAGTGAAATCCATGTCACACAGCCTGGGTTCTGCAACTGTGACCCCGCAACCAGTTTCCTTTCTACTCGTTCTGCCCTCTCCCCACCTCTTGCTCAATTGTGTGAAGCAAAGTACAGACATTGTATGGCTTTGTTTGTAAATACTTACATAGGCCTTGGAAATATTCTACATATTGTCAAAGATCATTTAACTGCTCAGATGTACCTGTACTCTCAACAAGCAGTCGGCGCTGCAGTTTTCCCAAACGCATCTCAAGAATCCCCTTTCCCAGCTCTTCCTCCCATCAGGGACACCAGGGAGCCCATCTTTCCCCACAGCCTGGCCCTGGAGCACCCAGCTAGGGAAGCCCCTGGATGTAGTGTCAGCTGCCGGGAGAGAGCATCTTGCTCATGTAGCATCTGTTTATTTTTTGGTCGGTTCTTGTTCATAACTCTTGCCCATTTTCCCACGTGGGCCTTGGTGTCTTTCTCCTCTTCTTTTAGAAATTCTTTATGGGCTGAGATGAACCCTCTTCTCTGATGAAAGTTGTGTCTTCTCTTAGTTTGCATTTCTGATTATCTTATTTTCAGAGGAAATTTTAATTATCCTTAAATTTTTTGTAGTTGTCAGTCTTTTCGCCTTACTGCCTGTGGAGTTGAATAGAGAATATTTTACCATTTCCTAAATGGTAAAGAATTCACCCTGGTCTGGGGATTAGTTCCCTTGGAAGGGTCCCTGCCTTGCATGACAAGGCCCTGGGTTCAATCCCCAGCACCCGCCCCCTCAAAAAAAGAAACTTCACCGTGGTATGGTGTTTTGTTTAAATACCTGTACCACCACCTTTCCAATCCTTATTTCCCATTTATGTTGTCTTTTTAAATTCTCTGAGCCTGGACACCACCCCAGACCCAACAGCAGAGAAGAGCAGAGTGGACAGGCCTCTGGGCTTTCCCCTTAAGGAAGCTCCCATTCCTGCCCTTGGCAGAGTGTCCCTGCGGAAGGGGCTCCTGCCCTGTGCACGAAGCCCAGCAGATGATTTCAAATGCTCAGGCTGCCAGGATGCCCAACACAGGACAAAGAAGGGCTACAGATGTGTGGACTTTGATCTCGGGTGGCCAGGACACCTGGCGGTGGAATGTCACTGATGAGGAGGTGGGCAGGTGACCATGGGGAAGTGCATTACTTAACAGTGCACGGGAAGGCCAGAGGATCCACCGGAGGTTTCGGGCAAACAGGAGGGAGATGCCCAATTATTGAAGGCCAGAGGGACAGGAGAGTCGTATGTGCTGCGTGTCACACCCCTGTGGAAATGGAGAAGATGAGGTGCTCTGCCGTGACTGAGGCACAGTCGCAGAGTTGAGGCCACATCTGCCTCAGTGCCCAGCACCCGTGAGGCTGCGGCCATGCTGAGCTGGGCTGTCTTCTCTGTGGCCGTCCACTGTGGTGGCCACGGGGGTGGGTAGGAGGGTCGGGTGCCTCAGACGCGGGTGTCTCTGAGAGCACTTCCTCCCTCCCTGCTGTCGCTCTTTGCAGGACCCTGGGCAGCAGCTGGGGAGAAGCCCTTGCCTTTGTTTCCCAGGTGGGGGGCCCAGCAGGTGACTGCTGTGCAGCAGCATGAGCTTGCACCTCAGGGACATGCTGCTCCTCTAGGGCTCAAGAGGACAGGGACCCCTCTGCCCTGGGTGCAGGAGTGCCAGGCTGGAGGCTATGGGGCAAGGAGGGGGGATTCAGCTGCTCCTCTATGTCATTCTGAGGTGCTTTAGCTGGCCTGGGGACTGGGGGAGGGTTTGGGTATGTAAATTAAAGAAGCCCAGAGCCTCCCCTGTGTGACACCAGGGCCTCATACTGAAAGCTCTTGTAAAAGCCACCAGCACCCTGGGCTTCACCCCCAGCAATAGGGGGAGGAGGAGAGGCCCCAGGGCTGGAGGGCTGGAGCGAGAGTGGAGGTTTCAGCAGACTCCCAGGCAGGGCAGGGTCCCACAGATGTCCCCCAGCAGTGCCCTTAGACAGTCCCCTTAGCAGGACGCCATAAGCTGGAGGAAGAAGGGCCCCAGAGCAGGATACCATGAGGCTTCTTGGGAGGTTTGGGAACGAGTTCTGAATTAATTACAATTCCACTTGAATGGCGAGCACTTGCTATTTATTTTATCCTCGAGCTGCTCGGCCATGAGCACGTGGCTCCACCTGCAGGACGCAGGGTGGCAGCGGGGTCTGTGGGGGGAAGGGGCTGCAAGAATGTTATTTTTAGCTCCCATTATTGGAGGGGACACTGTAACTGGAACACTGGGTAGTTGTCGGCTACTCCGGTGAAGAATGGCCGGGTGGCCTTCAGCTCTTCCCGTCCATGGTGACTCACTGCTGTGACATGAGAGTGGCTAAAACCTGGTCTATTTAACCTCCCAGATGACCTGACCTCAGTCCGTCATGGGGCGGTGCTTTAATGCCATCTCTACTGCCACCTATTTTAGAGAGGAGGAGGAATGAGGGGGAGGGCAAAGGTGAAGAGGAGCTGCCAGATGACTTCTCTGTTTCTGTGACCAAGCTAAGACACCATGCCCAGTGGCCTCTGTCCACTTCTCATACCTGGGGACTGCAGGACATGTCTGTTCTTAACTGCAAGGAAGACTGGGAGGGGTCTGTGCCACCGGCTTTAGCAGAACTTAGGTGTTGTCATTGGGAAGAAGGGAAGAGCTGCTATAGGGACAGTGACCGGCTGCATCTGCCAATATCCCCATCACATAGATGAGGGGACTGAGCTGTGGGGACTTCAGCTATTTTTCAAAGCCACATAGGGCAACTGGATCTGAGTTTTTGTGGGCCTCAGGGATGGCCTCTCCCAACTAATAGGCTGGGCCCAGTGAGCAGGTCCAGGTGGCTAGAGCAAGGCGGGGGATGGTAGGGCCCTGAGGGTAGAGGAGAGGGGATGGGGACAAGTTCCTCATGGCAGCAGGACTGCAGGCTTTGATGTCCCCCAGCAGGGGGCAGCCAACTGCTTCTCACAGATTGTCCAGCTGGGGTCAGAGGGGATGCAGGGGTGTGGTCTGAAGGCCTCTGTGGGCAACACAGAAGCACAGTTGGGTCTTCATTAAGAGTCTGTGTGACTCCTTTCAGAGTCCCTGCTGGGAAGCCTGGGCTTGGGACAAAGGAGAAGACTGCTCTGCCTCTTGCCACCAGGCGGGAATCCCAGTGCCCCTGGCAGGTCTGCTCTGGAGGGCCAAGGCTGGGGGTCGGCATGTGGCTGGAGAGTGAGGGGCATCCAGCATCTCCTGGCCAGGGGTGGCCATTGTGGAGGGGCCTGGTGGTGCCACCTCAGCTTGTAGTGACCACAAGCCAGTGTCCAGAAGGTCCCAGCACAGCGTGGTCATGATAGCCTGCCGGCTCAACATCTCTCTAACACAACGAGGGACATTCTTTTCCCACAATTTTCTGTCAACCCAGAATTCCACAAACCCCAGCAGTTCACTTGTCCTGATTTTGAAAGTCATTATTGTTGAGATGGGGCAAGATGAGAGTTGATTAAGAAAATATTTGTGACCCAAGAAGGAGTGCCCAAGTGAACGTCACAAATGGGACCAGTGGGCAGCTGCTGCCAGCCCTTCAGGAGGAACAGTGACTCGGCCTGACAGAGAGGGACAGTCGCTGAGTTCACAGCTGAGGCTTGGTGTTTGTCCCGTGCTTAGATGGCCTCTGCGTGAGTCCGGCAGCGATGCTCTGTATGGATTTCACCACCTCTAGTGCCTCAGTGTGCTTAACAACCATGGAGTTGGACAGAAGGGAAATCGCCACCAGAAAAGGAAACTGGAAGTTGTCTCGTCAGTGGGCGCCTGTCTCATGCGGCTCTCTCGAGACCTGCCGACTCTTCTGGAAAACTCTATCCTCCTCCTTTGGCTCTGAGCCTTGGGTCTGAGATGGAGAGGACCAGGAGGCGTGCCCAGCCTGAGGGACAGACTTGTGCTGTTTCCTGTCCTGTGCTCTTGCTGGTCCTGGACTTAGCTTCTGATGCACTTCGTGAGTCCATTTCTCCCTGGCTACCCATGGCCGTACCTGGGGCCTCTGTCTTAGTCCTTCAGGCTGCCATAATCCTTCAGAATTCAGAAACAACAGAAGTGTGTTTCTCACAGCTTTGGAGGCTGGAAATCCGAGGTCAAGGCCATGGCAGATTTGATGTCAGGTGAGAGCCATGGACAGCTCATGGATGGTGCCCGCTCCCTGTATCCTCACTCAGTGGGAGGCTGGACCAGTGCTCTGGAGTCTCTTTCATAAGGCACGACTTCCATTTGTGATGGCTCTACCCTCCTGATTTGGGTCATCTCCCAGAGTTCCTCCTCCTGATGCCACCATCAGAGGAATGAAGATTTCAAAATCTTAATTTTACAGACACAAACATTCAGATCTCTGTGGCCTCCAAACACCAAGGAAGTTCTTCTCCATGGTGGAGGAATGCAGAGGGCCACTCACATAGGTCTCCTTGGCCCTGGAGCTGTGCAGACAGATGCATGGCCCTGCAGCAAGGCCTGACATGCACCAGAACTGGGCCCCGGGGCCAATCACCCAGGGCCCACTGTTTTCTAAATACACAGCGTCTTACACCGACTTTTTACAAGTTACCATTTGTCTTTTACTCAACTTACACCTTTTCCTTAACAAACATCTCAAGATGAATCACACGTCACAGACATAAATGTATTAGCTTATGGCTTTCTCTGTCATTATAATTCTATATTTCAAGACAAAAATTGATGTGCCTTGAATCATGACCTTGCATACTTCAGCTTGCTTTCAGAACCAGCAGGGACGGTGGCAGCGATCAATGTGACATGCTGACGTGGCACTGGAGCACGGGCAGACGTGGGGTTGTTGCATCGCTCACTGTCCACACATCAGTGCACATGCCTGGGAATGCGTGGGGATTATCTGGGGGGAGCAGGCAGGCTGCAGAGGGAAACGGGCCTGGTTTCCAAATATGAAATAAGCTGAGGGTGTTTCTTGGGAAACAGGATGATGTTGTGTGACTTTGCCTTACGGTGGTGCCGCCATTCTCAGGCTTCACTGCTAGGATCTGGGTTGTCCTGGAGGCTTTTAAAAGTCCCAAATCTTCTCTCCTAACACTCCCCTTGAGTTTCCAAGTTCTCAGTCTTTGGTGCAACACCCCTCTGTGGCCACAGCATTTGTTGACTATTTAATGTTTTTCTTTAAAATACGCTGCTTAAATCCATGTTTAAAAGGGGAACCACTTGGACACTAGGAATGCAAAACAGTATAATTTCCTATCAGTAGAAGATAACTGTTACCAGGGAGCATCACACCAGGGAAGGCCTGATGCCACCAGGTCCATCGTGAGGGATGTTGGTGTGGGTGGGGAAGGGGCTGAAGGTCCTTGTGAGCTGAGACTCCCCTTAAAGTATCAGAAAGTCTGCAAGAGATGTGCTCAGGGAAACTCTCCTCCCTGCACCATGCAATGGTATTTACAACCTAGTTAAATGACACCGAAACCATCTGGCCTGTCACCTAAAATTCTGTCTTTTGTCACCAGGTGATGTGCTGCACAATTTGTGGCTGACATTGGATCTGTGTTCAGTGGCCAATTCTGGATTTGCTCAGATATTAAGCAGCCACATTTTGCACAACCCTCCGTCCAGGGCATGGATCACAATTGGTTTAACCCACGATTGGCCTCATTACAACTTAGCTCCAAGATGCTGCCGTCAGGGGCTCCTGAGGGCTGCAGTCTTCTTGAGGGAGATATAGAGTAATCGAAGCAGGTGCCAGAGCCATCACAACATGGAGGAGGGGGATGGACCAAAAGGAGGGAAAACAAAATAAATTTTAGGTGACTTTTCCTTTCTTTTTTCTTCATTTATCGGTTAAATATTTAATGATCACCTGCTAAGTACCAGGCACTTTGCAGTCCCAATCTGGAGGGACAGCTCCCTTGTTTTCATCTTTCAGTGGTGTTTAATTCTGTTCAGTGATGCTTTGCTGCCTAAGGTCACTTGCTCTCTGGAACCTGAAGCTCTCTGGTTGATGCTTCACGCTCTTCATATGGGAAATACCGTTGGCTCCAAGTGGAGTCTTGGACAGAATGAAATGACAGAAAGGAAGGAAGTGGATGTCCCCTCCTTCCTCATCTCTGTTAGCTCAGCCCAGCCTGTTGCCCCTTTCCTAGAAATTAGACCTCAGTGGCACCAAGTCCTCTTGCGTCAATGATGCCTCCCGAACATGGTACCAGGATCGGGTGGTTATGGACCTGTTAGGATGGGTGGTCATGTGCAGGGGAAGGGGTAGCCTCTTCTGAGAATTTTTGTTTTCTATTTGGGTGTCACTTCCCACTGCTAATTAGCAAAATGACCCAGCAAACAAGTTGCTATGGCTTAAATATGATGTGTTGCCCCCAAATCATACAGTTTAACCCCAAAAATCTTATATCAGTGGTATGGAGAGGTTGAGACTGGATCTAGCTGTGGTGTCTAGACGTGGGACCTTTGAAAAATGACTGCATTAGATAGGTCATCAGGGTGGAGTCCCCATGATTGGATCCTAGTGGCTGTATAAGTAGGGGGAAGGCCACAGACCCAGGGATGCAAACAAGCTCCTGCCATGATGAGATGCAGCCACAGGGCCCTTGGAAGCACTTGAGCCATGCTGGTGGGACTTCCAGCCTCCAAACTGCAAGCTAAATAAAACTCTCTTTTTAAAAATAAAGTAGCTGCCTCACATATTTTGGTACAGTACTTGGTTATTTTCCAGGAGCAAGTGCCTTGTTGATTAGGGTTTTCATTCTGGTTTAGAGGATAAGAGTGAAGAGTTGCATGTGCCCAGCTATTCTCCACATGCTCATGGAGGAGGTGAGCACCATGCCAGGATCTCCATGTTTTCTAGGATGGTTATCCTGCTCAGTTTACTGACTTTGCTGCAGAGACTTGTGTTTGAATGCAGCTCACACACTATAGAGATTTTAACATCATGGGGTTGGCCTCTTAAAGTCTTTCATTTTAAAAGATTAATGATACACAGAATTAGAGAGGGAAACATACTGAAGACAAATATATCCTGAATAAAAACTGCCCAGAATTCGTGGCTGGGTTACATACTAGGCTGTCAACAGAGCCCAATGCAAACCTGTGATGCTGGCTCTGTGCTCAGGCATGTGGGGAGGCTCTGTGCAGGGAGGGCTCCTCTTATCCTGCTGGAGGGGATGGGGTTCTGCAGGCCTAACTGCAACTTCCAGTATTGCAAGGGAAACAGGGCAAGCTCAAGATGGAGAGCGACCCTGGGACAGAGAGTGATGCCAGGACGGAGAGCGACCCTACCAGTGGAATTAGATGTTAGTTCATGGCTCCAGTGCACCATGGAGGCAGGCATGGGGGGGGGGGGCTGGGAAGAGAGAGAGAGAAAGGAGCTACAACTTCCTGGTTCATCTGCAGAGGTCACAGACATAGGTGGCCCTTGATGGACTGAGGTGGGTGTGTTTCTGGCTGAGGGACAGGGAGTGTTCCAGAGACGCCACGGGAATCCGTGAATGAAGCCAGTTCCCTTCAGGCCTCAGTGCCAGCCACACCACCCACAGTTCTTCCTACACACTTGATTTGAAATAGTCCTCAATTCCCTGGAAGATGCAAAGAATCACGGGTCCTGCGGACACTTGGCTCAGCCTCCCAGAGCTGGCATCTGGAATGGCCGTGCAGAACACCAACCAGGTGGTCAACATCAATGTCATCTGGCAGCTCGTTCCCTGTCATCAGTTGGGTGTGCAGGCAGCGTATGCTTAACTTAGCTTCACAGTCCAATTGGATGTCCCCGTGGATCTTGCTGTGGCAGCCACACCAAGGTGTCTGACCTGTCTGACTTTCCTTTGAGTCACCCCCTAGAGCCTCAGCTCCTCTCCACCTACCCGGATCCCTGGTAGCCCGATCTGTCCCCACCCCTCCAAGCTACGTCAGTGGGTAAATATGTTACGTAATGGAGCCATGGAAAGCGTGCCCTCTGAGACACCTCGCTGTCATGCGCCCTGGATGTTGAGCTCGTCTTGAGGATCAGCAGCTCCTTGGTCTGCCCAGCATGGTCCCCCAACTTATATGAACCCCGGCTTCTTAAATCCTTCTTAAATCCTCATTAGAGGAGTGCAGGTGGCTGCCTGGGGTGCATTTTGAGGCTGTTTGCTGAGCTTCCAGATCTCTCCACAGCACTTGAGATCTAGCATTGGCCACTGCAGCAGGACGGGCCTGCGGCCTGCAGAGGGATTGCAGAACTTGGCTAAATGGGAATTTTAGCAGATAAAGACATGAAGAGCGACTATGTGGTGGTCTAAAGTGAGAGAGGAGTGGACATGAGGTCATGACATGTAGAGTCAAGAAAAATAGGCAAGCGCCCCCGTGAGCCCCAGCTGTGCCCAGAGAGCACTTGCTTTCCCTGCCACCAGAACAAGCTGAAAACCACTCCAGGGTGTCCCCCGCCCACATCCCGTGGAGTCTCTCAACTGCAAACTCATAAGCTGACATTATTTGCCTGAAGCCTTTATTTCATGGGATGTATCAATGAGCATTAAACAGGAAAATAAAATTAAAGTTGTGTGAAAGATTGAAGCCATTGGGTACTAATGAGAGACATCTGCCTCTTCCTGGTTGTGCATTTACCCAGTAGGCAGATTTTTTTTTTTTTTAAATAAGTTAGTAATAAGGTTAAAAAAAAAAAAAAGGGAGGGGGGGAGCAAAACAAACCAGAAATGGTTGCCGGTGCTCTAGGAAAATGGACAGAAGAAGGCAAAATTTGGTCTTAGAAAATTTGCGCTGAGGAAGAAGATCTGCAGTTCTTTCCGTTTCCCATGGATATCTTTGCATTTCAGTCTTGCAGATACTCCACTCGACTCGCACGGACTGCCCTTCCTTCACCTGACAGGTATGAATTGAGCTTCTCCATGAGCTGGCGCCATGCTGCTGCTGCTGAGCCACCTGGGTGACCGAGCCAGACTTGGCCCGGCCCTGGGGAGGCAGTGCGAGAGGCTGAGACAGGCAGGAATTACTAAGGGCCACCGGTCCTCACCGGGCAGGGGCACCTTTCTAAGGGCTTTTCAAACACAAACACTTTTTTAAAATTCACTTGATAATTCTAAGAGGTAGTGACTGTCATTATTTTTGTCCACAGAGCATGGATGAGTGATGAGGCACTCAAGCATGTTGGGAACCTGCCTACACCACCTGGTTTTGTGCTGGGTGCTGGGGACACAGTAATGACAAGTCACTGCTTTGGGCTGAATTGTGACCCCTCCCTTCCCTCTGCTTATTACCCTCCAAAACCTCCATGTGGCTGTGTGTGTGAGACAGTGGAATTAGGGTCTGGGGACCGGCAAGCCTCTGTCCCCTCTGACTTCTCAGAAGTTCAATGGGCAGAACATGGGCAGCCCCTTAATGAACCTTTGGGAACTTGCCGGAGCTGCTTAAAGGGACACTTAGAGAGCGGTCAACTCATAAGTGTCAAGAAGTGTCCACTTAAAAAAGGAGGAAGGCGCTGGCCTGCAGCTCAGGCTGGGCATGATTCTGCCCCATGGGTTTTATTCAGTGGGTTTTCTTTATAAAGGTGTTTTCTGTATACAGGGCAGTTTCTTAGTACAGGCTGTGTTCTGTTTCAGTTAAGAACAAGCCTGGGCCTCCATCACCTGCAGAGCCCCTGTGAGGACATGCCTCTGTGTTGCAGCTCCCCAGGGACATCCTGAGAGCTGAGCTTTCCACACAGGGACCCTAGGGGACAGGCAACACCCAAGCTCCTGCCTGTGACAGGATCAGGACCATTTCAGCTTCGTTGGTCTCAGCTTCGTTGACTGGATGAATCTGGTTTTAGGACCATGGGAAATTTATATGAAGTAGGGGTCTCTGGTTTAAAGTAACAGAAGTGACCCTGAGTCAGCTTAACTGAGCTGCATGTCTATCAAAGGAGCTGGCTTGTCTGCTGGGCTGCAGGGGGGAGCTGTGCCTGTGTGAGAAGCGAGGCCCTCGGCGGACACGGGGCCAGGAGGTGACCTTCTCTGTGCCTCTCATCCCCCCTCCAGTGGTCATGGCCAGACCACCTCGGGGCCACCTCCGCACGGCAGATGGAAGGCGATTTCCTGCAATGTCCACCTTTGCACTGACGACCTTGCCGGGAGCAGGCCCAGGCTGGAAAGCTGAGCTGTGGTGGTGTTTTCCTTGTTGCGTGAAGATGACACCATGCATGAAATATTGCTTCCAGTCTTGAAGTCAACAGCAGTCATCAGAGTGGGGACAGGAGCTGTCCAAGATTCAGACACTCTGACTAGTGCCCAGGGCCTCCCAGGATCACTGGCCCTATCTCAAAGCTCAGAAAAATCAGGGTCAAATGACACCTTTTAGTCACTGTCCCTGCACCTGCACATTAGTTATATGATGCTCTTTTCTTTTCTGCCACTCCCATGCCACCTTCCACAATGGAATGGCATTTCTCATGCCATCACACTGTCCCCACCTGTGAAAAGGTGTGGGGAACAGAAGACTGTCCTGTGTCTCTGCCATGATGTCAGGTTCTTCTCCTGTGGGGAACCCACAAGCACCCCCTTATAGGCTCCAATGTGATAGAGAAGGGGTCCCTGGCTTTGCTGGTCGTGTGCACTCCAGATGCAGCGGGTGGCTTCTGGGGTGGAGAGCAAAGTGCTGATGGTCCCAGGCCTGGGCACACAATTGCACCATCTTTAAGGGACACTTTCAATAGACCTCTGATTCAGAGTTTGATACCTACCAGTGGAACAGAAAGGGAACCGAGGCTGAGCACAGGAGAGAGGGACAAACCCAGCCTGGGAGGCTGAGAAGGGATGGTGGGAGGGAGGTGAGTGCGGCTGAGGTACGCTGTATCCATGGTGAGGGGTCTGTCTGCAGAGAGGGCTGGGTATTTCTGGCAGGTTCCCAGCACAGGTTCAGATCCTGGGAGAGCACAAAGCAGCACCTGCGTGGGGGCAGTGGTTCTCGTTTACCTGGAGGCGTGACACTGCTGCTTTCCATGGGACCAGGGAAACCCTCTCACCGTCTCTGCCTTGGCTGCCTTCTGTCCAGTCCCCTGGCTGTATTCCTTGGAGACATTGCTGAATGTCACAGAGATAAACCTGCTCCTGCGTGAGCTGGTGGGCAGCAGTATGTGCCTGTGGGTCCTGGCACCCAGGGGGACACGGGGACTTCTGCTGGTCATGAACAACACTGTACCATTGACTGAGGCGTGATCTGTCACTTGCATCCAACTTTATAAAGCTGGGGCCACTATCTTTCTGTAGTAGCCTTCGGATAATGGCTGTACAATGATTTCTGTTCCTGAATTGCTCTGGGAGAGGGGAACTTCTCAGCAGACATTATTAAAAGGCTTTTAATCCATGAAAGCTTAACCAGCCAAACTGGTTAAGAGCACCAGGGCCACCGCTCGGCTGCCGTGCCCAGCATCTTTATCCAATAGCCGCCATCCACTGCAATGAAGGTTGAAGATCAAAGCTGATGAATCAAAATTTTTTCAAATCTGTTTCTGCCAATAGCTCTGGATGTTCATAACCTTTTTATTGCCTTCTCCTCCTTTGAGAGCTGAACAAGGGGATGGATGTTCTTTTCCCTCCAGAGTCCCTGAGTCCTCGGAGTCAAATGCTTTGTGTTCTCCCTCCACACACAAGGGACCAGACCCCACAGGGCTGGTCAGGAGCTGTGGGAAACAGGAAGCTCCTTTGTGTGTTCAGAGCTTTTCACATAATAGAGTTTCTTATCCGGGTCTCCAAAAAATAATACTAAGCAGTTTTGTACCTGGTTTCTTATCGGGAAGAGGAATTTCACCCCACTTTTGGCTCTGAATTACAGACAGGGGCTCACAAACAGGGTCCCAAGATAATGACAGAATGACAATAATGGTGGGCACCTGAGAGTGTTTTCCCATCTAATTCGCACACCCGTCATGCCACAGGCTGGACGCAGAGCCAAGTTCTGTCCTTGCACTGTCTCCTCCAGGCTCAAGGGTGCCCAGGAGAGGTCACGTCATTGTGGCGAGGACTGGCCTTTTGGCGGTCAGAGGCAGCAGGCCCAGCTCCGGGGGTCAGTCTGCATTTCACAGGCTGAAGTGCTTCCTCTGAGAACTGGTCAGCCCCAGAGGGGCAGCCTCTCTTCAGCCAGAAGGTGGGATTTCAGGATGGCAGACACCACAGTACGCAGTCCACTTATGCAGCACCTCAACAGCTGTGCACAGAAACCTTCAATAGGGAGGGTCAGTGGGCAGAGAGTTCAAGAAAGTCAGATGTAGTGGCTTCTGGGTTAGCTGGGACCCATTCTTATAAGTGACAATATTAACTCCATCAGCGGTGTGGCCAATTTTTCTTTAAATTTTTTTTGTGGCCAATATTTCAATCTTTCAATATATTTCTTTCAGTTAATGCCATTGGAGGAAGTGGTAGGAGATTAAACTCTGGATTAAAATGAGAATTAAATTAGGAATTTTATCCAAGGAAGGATCCATTATAAAGCTGTTTTAACAACCTTTCCTGCAGCCATGGGAGGGAAGCACTCTGCTGCAGGGGTAGAGGAACTCTCTAGACTCACACACATGCACATTCAATCACATATTAGAATAAAAGTCAGATCGATTTTCCTCTTGTTGGCTTAATACACAATAAAGTAAATGGCCCATAAAGAAGAAGGAAAAGGTTTTCTTCAACAAGAAAGTATTTAAATATGCAAACATTTTGATTTTTAATAGGGAAGTGCCGCAGTCTGGCTGGGCACAAAATAACCAGAGGTCACGAGCCACTTGTAGGTTCAAACAGGAACTACTTTATTTCCTGAACCCCCACGGGAACCCCACGGGAACTCAACTGAAACTCTGCGAGAACCAATGGGAACTCAACGGGAACTCCCCGAGGACTCAACGGGAACTCAAAAGTAGCGGGCACCCGAGGTAGCAGGAGCCGCCTTATTGCCGGACAGCAGAGGTTTATATGCACAACTGAATACACAGCTTGTTTCAATTTAGCATCATCCAGTTACCACAATCAGTCTTAATAATTATACACAGCTTAACTTAATTATCATCATCTTAATGGCTCGCTGGCGTTACTTCTCAACCACTCCTTCTGGCAAAATGCCAGGCGCCATCTTGACTTGGTTGTGGCCCTCAACAGGGAAGGTGATGAAATGGATTTGAAGCATATCTTCACTGAGGGTTCACAAGACTTTTGTAAGAATCTGGGTTAGTGCTGGTGTTTAGTAGTTTCTTCTCTTGCCTCTGGGGCCCGTTTTCCTGAGGATTCTCATGAATTAGCACCAACATTCTTACAGATATTAGAGGATGTTGTGGCTGAGATGAGACACCAGAACTGTAGATACCTAATGACCTGAGGTGGGGACGGTGAGCCTTTTCATGATTCCAGGGTTTTTCTCTTAAATATTTTTCCTTTTCTTTTTGTAGCCAAAAGCAGCATTTTGTATAGAGCACATTGCTTATTGGGAGTCTCAGGTAAAACCCCCTGGCTGGAGCCAAGGATGATGTCCAGGTCTCTGTGGCCGTGGCCAATGGAAGTTACTCATAGTGCAGTTTCTCACTTAAGCCAGGGGCAGCCAGTCAGCTGGGACAGGCTGGGCAGGAGGCAGCTCCTTGGGGACTGGGGCAGTCAGCTGTCTGGGAGAGGCTGGGCAGCAGGCAGCTTCGCAGGGACCAGGTTCCTTCCATTTTAAGGCCCTGCCCTTTCCCAGGGACCTGGAGCCCTTGGCTGGACTTTCAGGGCCGGAGGTCAGTGCTGATGGGTCACCTTTGACCCTGCAGTAGAGTCTGCTAATGCTCAGCCATTATCTGTTCCCTCCTCTTCCTGGGGAACATGCTTGGACCCTTCACAGCCACCCACTAGAACTAGAGACTGCTTCTTGCACCTGAGGTGAGGGCAGAAGTGATGTGTGTCCCCTTCTAATAAGGTGGCCCTTCCCTTGCTCCTTTGGAGGGGGACCACAGGGGCGTGTGAGGGCTCTGGGGTCGGCAGAGCCGGAAGGTGCCCAGAGCTCAGGCTGCCGTGACAGGGCCTGCAGGTCGCCAGGTGGTGTGCTGGCCAGGTGCACAGGTCACAGAAAAGAGGAGATTCACCCGTGTCCCACCCAGTGCTGGCTCAGATGAAGCTCCCAGAGCTGGAGCGACTGGACACTCTGAGGGGGATGGGCCCGGGTGTGGGGCTGGAAGGGATGTGCATTCTGGGGGCTGGGGTAGAGCTCTGTGATGGCCCTGTATTTGCCCAAAGATAGGTTGACATCCTGCCCCGGAGGACAGGACATGAACTGATTTGGAATCGGGTTTTTGCAGAGTTCGTTAGAAAAGGTGAGGTCACAGTACAGCAGGGTGACCATGTCCTTACGAGGGGCTGGTGGGTGAGGAAGGACACACGGGGCCCTCTGAGGATAGAGGAGGAGGCTGGAGCCAGGCGGCTGGGAGGGAAAGGCTTCCAGGTCTGTGGGCACCATTGGAGCTGGGAGGGCACAGGAGGGTGCCTGGAGGTGTCCCAGGAGCATGGCCTAGGCACCTGGGTTAGTCTTTCGGCCTCCAGGACACAAAGGATGGGTCTTTAAGTCACCCAGGGTGTCCAGCTTTGCTCCAGCAGCCACAGGGAGCAGAGGCTACCATCGTGGCCATTTGCAGGTGCACAGGCTGGCCAAAGGTAGAGGTATGGCCACCCGGGGATTGACCCCAAGGATTACCTGCAAGAAAATCACCTATGGGAACATGGGAGCTGCTAGGATTTTGAACCGATTACCTGAGGCTTTCATGAAAACCGCCCCCAGCCAGCCAGACCGAGTGGCGCCCAGCAGTGGCTGAGAAGAGCCTGGATATGGAGGCATGAGTGGAGGATCATACTGAGGTCCGCAGGTGCTAAGTACTGTGGCCTTGTCCTTTGTCTTCCCTGCCTGTCCCTTTGGCATGCAGGACTCTGCCTGGCTGAGTGTTTGGCTCAGCAGTTTCCAGAGCAATCTGCAGCCATGTTCTCGGGGTTCCTTTGCCTGCACACCTTGGCCACATGGGTTGGCTCTTGAGGAATCCCCTGGCACCCGCCACAGTGGCTGTGGCACTTCCAGGTCTGCAGATACCTGTGAGAGATGCAGGTGGAAATCAAGGAAGAGATGCTCTGCTTTGGGTTTTGCTTTGAAATTTGAATTCTGCTTTTTAAATTTTTTCTTTATTAGTGAATCAGAGTTAAACACAATAGTGGGCTTCGTTTTTCAATAATCCCACAAGCAAGGAAGATAATCTGCTCCACCTCAGGCCCCCAGCCTCCCCTCCCCTCCCCTCCCCTCCCCTCCCTCCTCCCGCCCTGCCCCTCCCCGCTTCTCTTCCATCTGTTTATTTATAATTTATTTATCGTTTGTTTCAACCTTTAATAGGAAACGGCACATGCTCATATTTAGAAATCGCTTTCTTCATCTCCTTCCCACATCTGTATTTCTGAATATTGGCCTTTTCAAAAGCAAAGGATGCTCAAACATTTCAGATTTTTTTTTAAAGAGTTCCACCCTCCTGCTCTGTGCTTTCTCTGCTCTCTCCTCTGTGGCCAGAAGGTCACAGTCCTCCAGGGCCACCAGGGCGTCCTCTGTGGACCTGAGGGGCTGGAGCTTTGGGTTTGTCTCTGCACCTGCAGCTGCTGTACATTTCCTGGGAGAAGCAGGATCTGGCAGGGGCCCTATGGTGTCTTTTCCGTGTGTCCAAACCCTCGAAAAGCCCAGTTCTCAGGGGTAAGTTAAGGCCATGGCCCTTGCCTTCAGGCTTGGTCTCCTCGTGGCTGGAGAGTCCCCGTGCTGGGCGGCAGCCCTCCATCCTGGACCACAGGTGGCATGTTAGGTGTCCCGTCCGGCAGGACACATCAACGTGGGCAGCGAACCTAGATGGGGAGGAATGAAGGGACAAGAGACACAGAAGGATGACAGCAAGACAAAAGTTCTGATCAAGCTGCAAACTTTTATTGTTCACACAGGGGTATTTATATGGTGGGGATGGGGAAGCTCTCTTATCGGCAGTTGCTGGATGTCTGCACAAGGTGAGATAACCGCAGGATGTTTCAGGAAGATAGGTTTCAGGAAGATAGGTGGCCGCAGGATGTCTCAGGTGAGATAAGTAGCTGCAGGATGCCTCCCAGGCAGGATGTCTCCCAGGGGGCTGTCAGGCTAATCTTTGAAGGAGAATTTCCTTCTAGTCCCTGACAGTTAGGTGTTTTAGAAAGGCCTTTCCAGGGAACCAGTTTGGAACATTTGGTTTATTAAAGACCACTGGTCAGTGTAATTTCCCCTCTAACTAAGATGACTTAAATTACTGTCTTTCAAAATAGTAAGATTTTTAAAGGTGGTTATTTAATTAGAGGGCCATGGGAGAGACAGATGAGCCTAATAGCCCACTGTATTTTATGAGTGATCCCACCTGGAGTGCAGGCAGCCATTTTTTGTGGAGACAGTGAGAACTTCCACGTCTGCCCTTCCCTTCTCAGGCTGAGTGCTCAGCTAGAACCTTCCATCCAATACTCATTCTTCCTTTTTCTTCCTCCCTTCCTTCCTTCTTTTCTTCCTGGAGAGAGATGCTATTCTACATAGTAGATAAACCAAACATTGTAATAAAAACGGTCCTGAGTTTATGAAATGTATCAGTTTGTTATCTTCCTTTTGCAAATCTCAGAGAATCCAATTAAAACAAGTTTAAACAAACAAGCTGAAGTATTCAGGGGAAGAGTGGACTGCAGGTGCAGTAGCATCCAGGGATTCATCAGGTACAGTCCATCTTATTTCATTTTTGCCTTCTGCCATGTGTGTCCCTTGCTCAGACAGGCTCTTCCCTCATGGAAGCGGCTCCAGCCTCACGTCCCTCTAGGTTTATAGCCAGAAGAACAAAACTGTCCTCAGGCAGTCGTCAAACCCTGGATGTGTTCTAATCGCATCCCAGGTGGAAGTGGAGGGGCCTGGGTCTTCTGGACTCAGTCCCTCTTAGGCCTTGATCTGCAGAAACAGCAGTGCACACAGCTGCAGGCAGCCAGCAGGTCCAGTGCAGCTCTCATGGACTTGGGCAGGCTGTCCCTGCCAGCCTGGGAAGCAGCGGGTGGGGGGAGGAGGCGCTGTGTCTGGCTGAGGGCAGGTTTTTCAGATGTCACCAGGAAACCATTTCAGGACTTTAGACTGACAGCACTGGGGAGAACAGGAATGGGGTGAAGCCTCACTCACAGACCCTTGGGCCATGGGCAGAGCCAGCACCAGACCCCCAGCCTCATGTCTCCCGAAGCACGTGTGCTGTGTGCTCCTGCCGTGAGCCTCACCTTCCATAGGATCTGGGCATGGCAGTGCCACTCACCGAGGCCACTGAGCTTATTTTCTGTGGGCTCCAAGGTTGCATGCCCATTCCCCTAACAAATCCTCTGGTTGGAAGGGTGTGGCTGACTCACAGCCTTCCCCCTCCTGGATTCTCATGAAGCATTACTCACCGAGGATTTGCAAATGTGCAAATGTGTGCAGACACCATGGAGAGCAGTGTGGAGGTTCCTTGGAAGAATAAAAATAGAGCGACCATATGGCCCAGCAAGCCCTCTTCTGTATATATTCAAAAGAAATGAAATCTGCATGTGGAAGAGATGTCTGTACTCATGGGTTTGCTGTAACACCCTTCACAACAGCCAAGGGACGGACGGAATCTGTCTTAATGTCCTGTGGATGGATGGATGGATGGATAAGCAAATTGGCAGGTGTATTGTGGAATATTATTCAACCCTGAAAAGGAAGGAGATGCCGGCACTTGCAACAATTTGGATGAACCTAGAGGACGTTGTGCTGAATTCCATAAGGCAGGCACAGAAAAATCCGGCACAACCTCACTTACATGGGCAATCTAAAAACGTGAACTTACAGAGGCTGAGAATAAACAGTGGTCACCAGGGGTGAAGGGTGAGGAATAGGTGTTGGTCAAAGCTACATGGGCATGTGTATGCCAGGTGAGTGAGACCTGGAGATCTGCACCCTAACTGCCTGTAGTGAGGAATGTGGTATTTTGCCCTTTAAATCCTGTTAAGAGGACAGCTTTCTCTGGTTAAGTACTTTTGCAAAACAAAGCAAAGCACACAGGGGAGCCCAAGGGACTGGCAGGAGTCTGTGAGGGGGGCCAGGGTGTTCCAGATGTGTGCAATGGCCAGCCCACATCAGATAAGAGCAATTATTTGCTTCAATTGTGCCTCACAGCTAGGGGGAAAGGCTGTGTTCCAGAGACTCTGCTGCACCTGGGAGGGAGTGGAGCCATGAACACAGTGCAGGTGGCTTTTCCCGGCCAGGAGGCATCCCTTGGGCCTGAGCTCTTAAGTGGACTCAGCTGCTCAGGCCCCAGCCTTTCCACCTGCCCAGGCCCTACACAGCTTGCAGCTGTGGGAGATGTGCTGCACATGTGCACAGAGACCTCTGACCACCTGGTGAGAGCTGGGAACAAGGCCCCGCCCTGCCCCTCAGGCCTCATAGAAGGTGCAAGGAGGGCTGCTGGCTCTCCTCTTTGCTCTGCTCAACTTGTTTTTATGGTAAGTAGATTAGTAACAAATCCCCTGTTTTTTTTGGCGGGGGGCAGTACTGGGGATTGAGCTCAGGGGTGCTTAACCCCTGAGCCACATCCCTGGACCTTTTTACTTTTTTTATTTTGAGACAGGGTCTTGCTAAGTTGCTTAGGGCCTCCCTAAATTGCTGAGGCTCACTTTGAAATTGTGATCCTGCCTCAGCCTCCTGAGTCTCTGTGACTATAGCATGACTCTTTTTCTCATGAAGAGGGCTCGAAAGTTGATTGTGGTGGTTTCCTTTTCATTTGTATCTTCGCTATCGAGATCTCTCTTTTTACCACAAACTCTTTTCTCCAAGACACCCCCACTGGGCATAGGCACAGATCAGAGCCTTAGGTACTTTGGGATGGTGGGGACAGCACAGGGGGTGTTTCTGCAGAGCTGTGCTGTGAGCTCCATCCCCCTCCACACAAGGGGCAAGTGTAGGGAGGAGGATGTGACCTGCCAGGGCCACCCGCAGAGCTCCAGGTGAATCTGCCCATTAGGTGGGCGTGGCCACAGGGCGGCTGGCCTGGATTCACCCTGCAGACAGCCAGGCCTTGGTGGCTGCACAGTGCGGGGCTGCGCTGGAGGGGCAGTGGAATGAGGCATCCCACAACTGCACCCACAGGGGACGTGTTGGCCTGGATGGGGAGCTGACTGGGCAAGAAGACCTGAGGAGTGTGAGGTCCTGCTCTTCTGCAGGGACAGATGCCAAGGGAATTGGAGCAGGAAGCAGGAGAGGTGGACTTCTCTAAGCAAGGCTGTGCTGTTTGGATGGTCACTGAAATGTCCACTAGAAAGCCACCTTCACATATCCGTCAGGCCCTCCTAGAGCAAGCCATGAGCCATCGAGCATCAGTGCCGATCAGGTGAGACCCACTGCTTCCCTGACTGCCCTGGGGTCAGGACACTAGGGACGTGGGGTGGGGGGGAACTGCTCAAGGTGAGGGACAGAGGATTTAGAGTCTGACCCCTTGCAGAGCCCATGAGGATGGACAGCCCCACCAGGTCCTCAGGTGCACAAGGCGGACCGCGCGTCAAATCAATGTGAATATTTAGGATGTTGGCAGTTGTTTAAATTTATTTTTAAAAGTAGCTTTACTGAGGTAAAATTGATATACAAAGAGCTGCACATGTTGAATACACACAGTTTGGGGAGTTCGGGTGTGCCAAGCACCTGTTGACGCCATCCCTACCTCCAAGCAACAGACTCGTCTCCAGCACCTATGGGGGCAGGCGCACCTGCGCAGGTGTGGGTGTTGAAGGGTACTCCATAGGAGAGCAACGCTCCTGACAGTTTCTAAGTGAATGATCCCCTGTTGTTAACTGCAGGCACGATCCTGTGGGGTGGATCTCTAGAACTTGGCCATCTAAGTTAGCTGAAACTTTGTACATTAGTAGGCTTTATTTTTACAGCAGATTTGGATTTATGGAAAAAGGGGGCCGACTCCACCATTCCAATAGAGTCATTTCCCCTGCAATTTCCCCCATTATTAACATTTTGCTTGGCTGTGGTGAATTTGATACAAGTAACGGACCAATATTGACACATTATTGTTAGCTAAAGTACATAATCTATTCAGGTTTCCTTAGGTTTTACCTAATGCCCTTTTTCTGTTCTGGGATCCCATCCAGGAGACTGCCTTACATTGATTTTTCATGTCTAGTCAATGTAATTTTGAATTCCAAATTGAGACTGATTATCTTGAAGATATCATAAGATTATACATTATCTCGCTGTTAAGGTAATGGTAGCTATTGTCATGAAGAAATCCCAGATCTCAAGAGTAGCACAAGGTAATTAGTGTCAGCAGACTTATTTCCTTGTGGTGCCAGGGTCTGGCTCTTTCCTGGTCCCTGGGAGCCCTTGACATCCAGCCAACAGAGCAGGAAGCACAGGAAGGCGCCTTGGTCCCCAGTCATCCAGGCCAGGGCACAACAGCTGTCCACTCCTTCACTCACTTGTACACATGAGAGAACCAGTGCATGGTGGAGCCTGGCGGTGGGGAGCCATGTGCCCCAGGGTGGGGAATGAGCCTGTGGGAAGTCCTCTCTGCCACATAGTGTGGGTTAAAAGTCCAAGGGGCTGGCTGAGCTTTTACCCAGAGGAAAGCTTGGGGAAGGGGTTGGACTAATCTAGGCAGGATCCTGGAAATCTTGGAAGGGGGAGAGCA
This sequence comes from Marmota flaviventris, assembly GCF_047511675.1. NCBI lineage: Eukaryota > Metazoa > Chordata > Mammalia > Rodentia > Sciuridae > Marmota > Marmota flaviventris. The sequence goes on from NC_092498.1 coordinate 129,549,930, forward strand.
TGGTGCATTGTAGGCACAGTGAGGGGATGGGCCATGGGTTTGGGCAGGGTTGAGGTGGCGCCTGGTAGGACTGGAAAATTGGCCAGATTCCAGATCATGGTGTCTTGTTTCCTTGGAGTTTCCAATTTAACCTCAGGGTGATAAGGTGACATTGGAGTATTTTAACCTGTGAGTGATGTCATTAGCTTTGTAATTAAGAAATATACTGACCAGGTATAAGATAAACACGTACTGGGGACCTCATGTCCAGCAATGTGGCTGTAGCATTGATATTGTCCCTGTTTGTCTGAAATAAACTGAGTAGTTCCCAAGTACTCTCACCACCCCTCAGAAAAGAGGAAGTGATGGGTGTGCTAATTAGTTTGATCATAGAAATCATTCCACAGTGGAAACTTCTAGGATGTAATTTCTATTTGTCCATCATACTCAATAAATATGGACAAAAATGCAGAATATGAGGGTCACAGGGTGGAGAATAGACTGGGCAGAAAGGGCTGGACGAGCTCAGCTGGGCACGGCAGGGCATCTGGGAAGGAAGAGGTGGCAGAGAACAGATTAGACGCCATGGCTGTGGAGGGAAGGGGGCGAATGTGCTCCTCTGTCCCAGCACCAAGGAGGCACTGGCCCAAGTCCCACCCCTTAAGGAGCCTCTCCCTTTGTGCTCCCAGGGATCAGGATGGACTAATTCAGCCTTCCATCCCCATCTCCATGGAAGCTAAAAGTCCCTTAATGAACAATGCACTACTGAGAAAGAATGATGCCAATTGCAATTTTGAGACCCCATCGAATGCATGATGCATCCCATTCTCAGTAACATTGGAAGGTGAAGGAATTCTCACTAGATAACTTACTAGAATGGAGAATGGAATTCCCTGATCTTCTGTGTCGCTGGCTGTGTCTCTGTAGCCAGCCTGTGAGTTCTGCAAGGGTGCGGACCTCGCTTCATACTTCTGTAAACATCTCTGGCCAGCTTGGAACCAGGAGCATGGTAGTTGTTGCATAAAGATAAACTGAGCTACAAGGAGACAGTGTGGTGGGGAGGAGCTACTGCTTCAGTGTTAGGAGGGCATTTTATATTTTGGAAATGAGGAATCTGTATATTGTGGAGAAAAAGTGGCAAAAATATCAGTACCAACTTGCGTTTAAAAATAAAATTGAGATGACTTTAGAATTCTGGAAGAGTTGCTATGTTCCCATACATCCCACACACAGCTTGCTATGTTAGCATCTTATAAAACCAGAGAACAATAGTCAAAGAAATTCATCCAGGTGCACTAATAGTGACTGAATGACAAGATTTATTTGGAATTGCTTTTCCCCTTGTGTGCCTTTACGTTCCAGTAGGAGCCGAGTCTCCTTAGGCTCCTGTGATATAATGTGCCATACTTCTGCCATTCTCATTCTGGGAGGGACTGAGTGCAGAGCTTTCCTGGGCCTTTGATGGTTCCTGATTGTGCAGCTGGGTGGCTGGTGGTCACCCCTCTTGGTCTACTGCAACTCTGCATCCAGAAGTTCCGGTCCTCGGTGGGTCTCCTGAGTGCTGGATGGATTTGTGCTTTGTTAGCTCTGTCTTAGGAAGGAGTCAAAGTCCCTGCTTCTGAGCAACCTGTGAAATTAACAGATAAAGATTCACTGAATTTTCAAATGTTCCTTTGAAAACTTCCATTTTATATAGATAATATCACAATCTTGGATGAAATCTAAACTTGGGCGCTAATGGATTAAAATTAGAGTTTTGCTTCACTCCTTCAGTTATTCTCTGGCTTTTGATGCCTCTCATCACTTCAGGCAAAGAAACGTGAATTGTAAAGACAAACGTCCCCCTCCCCCCATGTTATTCTAGTTTGAGGGAAAGCTAAGTACCTTGTGGAATCAGAGGGTGGAGAAAGCAAGCAAGACAGCAAGGAACTGTCTGGTGCTTCTTCATTTGCTGCTTTTGGTCATTCAATATTTCAAATTAACATAGCAAAACAAATAGAAGCTCAAGGCTGGTGCACACCCTGGAACCCTAGGGAGCAGGCAAAGGTGCCAACATATTTGTAAGTTTGTTTCCCTTTTAAAGCAATGTGTATTGAACCAGTGGATTTCTGAGACACAAATATTGATGACCATTCCAGGTTTTAGATTCATGACACCATAGTTAATGACCCCGATGATCAATAGGCATTACTTGCATTTTTATTTTCCTATAAAGTCAACCCAGGAGGGAAATAATAGAAGAAGCCTCCTGTTTAGCCTGACCAGTGAATACAAGGATCTTTTTACATTGACAACTCAAATGATTACTCTGTGCCTAAATTCTCTTTGCATTTGATCTTTATTACAATGATGATCAGATTAGCTGACAGTCACTGCATAGAAAATGATAGATTCTCTGCAAGAGGTGGGATTTGGGGTGCAATTTGCAATTCAAAGACTAAATCAATTCATCCTAAAGAATTATATCCTTTCTATTTACAAAATTGAGATGAAACTATTTTCATAAAGTAGTTCTCACTTGCCTGGTTTAGCATACACTTCCAAATTTGTGCTCTTTGGTAATGAGAGAGGGGAGGAAAGAGGAGGAAGAGAACAGAGTGAAACTGAAGCTCTGAGTGTGGGTCCCTCCCCTTGAGTTGCAGGTGCCCCTGGGCTTACCTCCACCTCCTGTATTTTAACCCTTTCGGGTTGTGTAGAGCGTCACAGTCTCCACTTGAACCTCTTCCTACTGTTAATAACCTAAACTCCATTTTTTTAAAAATTCACATTTTGTGTTTTACTGGAAAGTCAAACTTTTTCCTCCTTTTAGAGTGATTGTCCATAAAGACAAAGGGATGAAGGAGATCACCAGATGTCTAAGAAAAGATGAAGGATTTAGGTAATGAGATTGAAAACAGAGAGTGACTGCCAGGCTGCAGAGCTTGGGTGGCCTGTGAGACCCTCTCAGCCTCCAGAATGCACAGCCCCACTGGCCCCTGTCTCCAGGGTATTGGTCAGCACCCTCGCTGTTGCGGATGGTGAGGTGCAGACCCACCCAGTGGGCCTCTGGCTGAAATGTGCACTTTTTATGTGGATGTTGAAGTGTGCTTGGAGGAGACCTCATTCCCTCTCACTCCATGATTTTTAGGAGCAGGAGGTGTTGCAGGAAGCTCCGTGGTGATGGTGTGGTGTAAATCGCGGAAGTGGATCTTGTCCTGCTCCATCACCATCCATGGGTCTTAGGCCCAGAACTCATTCATGGACTTTAAATGTTGACATTTAACTCTAGGCTGATAGTTTTTCTTTTGTAAATAAAGATTTCATGCTGTAAAGCAATGATTCATTCTTAGAAATATAGTGATCTCAGTTTCCAAAAGATCCCTTGGCTGCAAAGGTCATGAGAGCTTCGGTACAACTTTAGGGAGAGGATGCTTCCAAATGCATCTTCCTATGGCCTCAGAGGAAAGGTGATGGGTGGGTGGGAATGGTGGGTTCCATTTGTCAGGGCAAAATGCGGTGTAAGCCTCCCTGTGCTGCTTCTGAGGGCAGGCACAGCTCAGGGACCGAGAAGAAAGGTGGGTGGTAGCAGAGGGTTCATGCGGGTTTATTGAAACCTAGTTCCTCTGGCCCACATAGAGCTCTCATATTTAAGCATCAAAACTTAAGTCATGTTTAACAGGAACCTTCTATAAACCTGCCTCATCTGAGCAGAACACTGTGCGTACTTGTGTATATGTGTGTGTGTGTGTGGGGGGGGGGGTCGTTCGGTGGTCACTGGTGATTTTACTGTGAAAGTACTGGACACATCCATGGCTGCCTTTCTAAGTATCTGGCCTCCTGTGAGCAAGTCTTTTGAAAGCTCCTTTTCCATTGTTACACATCTCCCCTTTCATGGTTTCTACTCTCTATGCTCATGGAGGGGCTTCTGCTGGGACAGTGCCTCAGGTAGCTTCCTGGGGAAGGTGGAAGAAAACCTCTGCCTGAGAAACTGTAACCTGTGTGCCCAAGTAGTCACAGCCACCTGTGGCCTTTAAATCCCAATTAATGAAAATTAAAAATCTGTCCCTCATTTGCACCAGTGCACCCCCCCCACCCCCGCCCCAGTGCTGAGTGGCACAGGTGAGGAGAGGTGATTCCTGGAGGGGCCAGAAGCTCCGCCAGGGGAGAAGGCTCTGCTCACCTGGCTCTGTGATGTGCATCCGCTGCCAAGCTGGTGAATAATCAAGCAATTTGCACTTGTCAGTGTGTCCACAGAAGTAAAAATTGGTTCTGAGGCTTAAAGGATTGCTTGTTTTGTTTTATCCAATGTGTGTGAGAGTGAATCCTCAGGCCCTGTAAGTCTGTTCTGGCTTCTAGGTTTTGAAAAAAACAGCTTTTAGTCATTCTGTTGCATAGAGTGGTCCATGTCTTCTCACTGAATGTCCTCCTTCTCCTCCTCATTCTCCCGCCTCTTCCACCTCATTTTCTTCCTCCTCCATCCTCCCCCTCTTCCATCTTCCTCTTCTTCATCCTCTTTCTCCTCTTCCATTCTTTAGTCATACATGACAGTAAAATCCATTTTGATAGAATTCATAAGCATGGAATGTATTGTCTTCTAATCAGGAGCCTGTTTTGGGGGATGTGCAGAATGGTGGGGTTCCTGTGGTGTGTTCATGGCTGGATCTTCTGAGGAACACTGCTTCCTCCCCCGACAACCCTGTGTTCTGGGGGTTGCGGGAGGCCTCCTCCCGAGACATCCCAAGTCAGGTCCTTCCCTGAGTTCTGCTGTGTGGCCAGGCCAGGGGCCACAGGCTCTGGAGCAAGCCATAGCTGCTTCTCTCTGGGCTTCTGTTTCCTTCACCTTCTTACTTCTCCTGTCTTGGAATTCTGTGAGCACCGTCCTGACACGTGGCGGCATCACGCAAATCTCTTCAAATCTACAGCCCACTTGCATCTCCCGGGCAGTTGGCAGATGGGGATGTTCTCACGTGGGGGATTTGCTTGAAGAACCCATGTAGCGCTGCTTTCTCTTTCATATTTTGAGGAGGAATTTGTTGTGTAAAATTTTTAATTCTGCTCATTTTGTTAAAAAAAACAAACAAAACCATGTTTTATGTTCTTAATATTATGATGGGAATGTTCCTGTAATCCACACCTTGACTTTAATGACACAAACTACTTTATTTCCATTGCTAATGAGAAGGCCATTTAGAAAATATTTTTGCTTAATACATCTAATTATTTCTCTGGTTGAATGGGAATTTTGCTGTTCTAGAAACCGTTTAAGACTAACAAGAGGCTGACTGTTCCTCAGAGGTTTCCTTGCCTTCCACAACCTTTGTTCTTTCCAACAGCCTAGAGAGTACCGCACGTGCCTCCTCCTCATATGCTTCCAAGTCTATGTCTCCACAAAAGGAGTCTCCCTTTTGTCTTTCTCTATCAGTGTTTCATTTCTTGAGACTGGAAATATCAAACCCTTCATACAATTATTAGAGTCTTTAAAAATGTCTTACCACCTCATAAATTCTAATTTTCAAACCTGGCCTTTATTAAGGGCCAGGTGTGTGGTTTGGCCATGGCATTTGGACTGTGCACTGACTTTGTTGTTTGAGGGTTTTTCGTTGTGTTGTGAGGAGCTGTGATCAACGGAAAAGTGAATTACTTAACATATTGCCCTGCGACATGCTCGCTGTCAGTTGAGACTCCCTGAGGTGACAAATTGGGAACAAAGTGAGACGGGGACAGCTCTGCACACACTGTACATGCACTTCACAGAAGAAGGAGGAGAGAAGTGCTGTGGTAGGCCCATCAGATTTGCCAAATAGAAATGCAGGACCCCGGTTAAATGTGGAACTCGGGTAGATATGAAAAGAGCTAGTGCAGCGCTCTCCTCCAGGATACCTGGGGTGAACTTATGGAAACATTCCTGCTTTATCTGAAATTCAAATTCAGCCAGATGCTCGGGATGTCAGCTAGAAACCCTATTTATGGTGAAGAAAGTCTTTGGAAAAGAAAATAATAGCTTAATAAATATATTTCACATCTACAGGGTCTCGGCAGATAGTTTAGGAATATAAAATGACTCTGCAGAAGTGAGAATGAGGAGCAGCTGTGAAACCAGACTGGATGAGATACAGAGCTAAGGTCCCAGGTGATGGCGACCTGTCCTTTCCAACTCCCTCCCTCAGGGTGGGAGGTTCTGGACTCTTGGATGCGTAGCGCCTCCTGTGCCATGAGGCCTGCGGGTGGGCAGTGAGAGCAGTGGCAGCCTCAGCCCCACCGCAGTGTCCTCTTAGTGCTTTGCGGACCACGTGCACTAACCTGCTGGCCTTTGGCCTTGTGCCTGGAAGTGGATGGAGGGGCCCACAACCGCTTCCAGGAACATCTGGGGTGCTAACGACTTGGTGCAAATTCCCCAGAGCTACAAGGGAGCGTATCGATGTGTCTTTCACACTGCAAGTTCTAGGTCAGAGCCTGTCCCATGCTCTAGTTCATCCACAGCTCCTAGCAAGTGCCTCGCCCGCGCTCAGGTGGAAGAACAGAAGCTTTTGTTGGGGGAAGGGTGGATGCCAGTATGTGCACTGGTAGACTTAACTGTTGTGTAGAATACAGGAATGTGATGTGTGTGTCTGCGTGTGCACAGATGCACGCACATGTCACTTAGTATGATGACGGCTGTTGCAACAAACTCCTGAGCACACGCAGGTGCCACCATGACTGAAGACGGGTCCTGGCTTCAACAGGTCTCACATGCTGGTTCAGGGCATGGGGTGGCTCTCTTCTGAGCAGTGAGTACAGGGGTTTAGGCCCTTCTGCCTGTGGCTTTTGCAGGTTCACCACGTGGCCTCCAAGGTGGGCAGGATGATCAAGATGGAGAAAAGGAGTGAGCAAGTGTGGGAAGCTGAGTGGGCCCCATCACGGGTGCTCACCACACCATGGGCAAGATCTGCTGTGTGGCCCCTGGGGAGAGTCCAGGGAATAGAGTCTTGGGCGGGTGCTGCCTTCCAGCCCCTAGGAATAGGAAGCGGCATCTTTGGGTGAATGGCAACCCTGCCCTACTGCACCTGTCCACTTATCAAGCCAGGGAGGTGGATGGCTCTTGACAGGAATGCCCATGACTCTGCCTCTTGACATTCGTGCTGTTGGGGCTCAGAAGATGGCACCCCGAAGTGTGGCACTTTGGGAACAGAGGCAGCTTCAGATTACTTTCTCTGCCCTCCATCCTCATGCCCCACTCCAAGCCCCCAGGAAAGCCCTGGAAACTAGAATTCCTCTTCCTCAAGGCAGTTCATGGACCTGGAGCCCCTCCCCCAGACAAGCCACAAAGTCCCACCTCTGTGTCTCAGAGCTGATTACAAAGAAATGCTCTGACTTCCCTTGTCTGGTGGTAGATCCTAAGATCCCCATTTTGGAAGAGGTCCTGCCTGCCCCTGGAAGGTGAGAAGGCTGCACAGAGAGGCCAAGAAGAGCTGAGGGCTGTGCTGCCCAATCGCCCTCTGACTGCCCTGCTCCATGGGACCCTCTGTCCTCCTCATGCTGATCTCATGGGGAGCGCAACCCCATCAGGTCTGAGGAAGTTTTGACCAAGCACAGCAAAGACCCTGGGCCTCGGACCAATACTCTGTGGAGTGCAGAGTGTTTCCAGCCACTGAATGGGCCACCGGACCTCAGGAATGCTGGAGCCTGGCTCTTGTCATCACTGCAGTCCTGTGAGAAGCCCGGGGCTAGGACTGTTGCTGCAGCTTCGTGAGACACCTTGGAGCAGAGGGCTCAGCCGTGCCTGGATTCCTGAGCCAGGAAACCCAAGATAAGTGTGCGCTGTTTTATGTCACAGGGTTTCGGAGAACTCTGCTGTGTAGAAATAGGTGGTGACACATGTGGACTCCGAGCAGCCCCATGTCCTGGGAAGGCAGGACCTGCAAATCTCCGCCACAGTCAGCACGAAGGACTTGCTGGGTGATGTGGGACTTACCCTGTCTTGTAGAAATTAAAACTGGTTATCTCCTTGGTCTTCCTAGGGTCCTGTGACCACCTCAAACAATCAACAGGACATTCTTAAAGTCCCCCAGACTTGCTTTAATGTCCTCTCATTTACCTGTTGGGGGAGAGGTTACAAGGAGAACCAAGCACTCGGCACCGGGTACCACACAAAAGAGCCCACAGCAGCTTGTGGTCACCTGTCCTCAGGCCAGAAAGGTACACAGGATGCCAACAGGCCACACAGGCTGTTCCCAGCTGCAGGTGACTCATTATTGGGGTGAGGATTGGCCGTGGGAGGCAGCAAGGCCCTGGGAGGCAGCTTCCCTAGTGTTAAGAGGGCCAGGTGACTCAGTTCCCACAGGAAGATGCAGCGGGCTTGCGGCCATCCTTCTGCAGCGGCTGCCCAAGGATAACAGGAGCTGGTGTGTTGGGAGGCTCCTGGCCAGGAGATGACTCTGCAGGGGCAGGTTGGAAGGGGGACTTAGGGTTAAGTAATTTGAGTCCTTTTCAATTTCCCCAGATGTCAAGGCCACATAAAATATTGGGCCTTAATTTTAGGACCTATATTCTGTTTAATGAAAAAGTAATTTTCGTGAGGGAAATAGGGTGATATTAGAGAATGAAACTGGAAAGGTACATAGAAAATAAGTCACATGGGAATGTCCACCTCATTTGGTGGCTTTTGTGTTGTTCCTTTCCATTTCTCCCTGGTGAGCATTATTTGCATAAAAAGGCTTCAATCAACCATCATTCTTGGTTTGTGCAAAGGAGTTTTAGCCCCTTTTTCTGACATGATTATTCACACTGGTATTCCTTGTGTACACATAAACATTCCTTCATCTCAATTTAGTTCAAAGCATGAAAAGTACCCATGTGCTATTTTTCACAGGATGGGGTGGAAGCCAGCGTGATTGGGTCAGTTGTTACCAGGAGCTGAGGGTCTTTTCCATTTAATAAGGAAGAGTAGACGGAAAGCCTGCAGACCCAGACTTCATTTTCCATTCTTCCAGCACGTTCTACTTGAGTATTCTTTGCTGCCAACAATGAGCTGGAGATGGAGGGAGAAGTGGAGAACCAGCACCACTGTCTCCCCAGCTGGGGCTTCTCTGAAACTCTATGCAGAAAAGAGTCAGCCATCCCTTGGTGTCTGTGGAGGATGGGGTCATGGCAGGACCCTGGGGATAGTCAGCTGACCTTCAGCATCTATGGAGGACAAGATCCAGGGAGGATCCCTGGGGATGTGCCCATCCATGGCTGTCCAAGCCCCCTATGTAACTGCATTTGCACAACCTATGCATCATCCTGTACTTAGCTGATAGCTAGCTTGCTTCTCACCCCTAAGACGGGAATGCTGGGTAAATGGCTGCTGTGCTCTATTGCTTGGGGGAGAATGGCGAGGAAAAAAAAATGTCTGAACGCAATTATTTTTTCAGAATACTTGTGATCTAGGGTGGAGATCATATAGATGCATGTAGAACCTACAGATATAGAGAGCCAAATGTTTGTGATTTTGTCTCATAGCCTTGTAATAAAGAAGAAAGACCAGAGTGCAGCGGTTTAGACGTGAGGTCTCCCCCAAGCTTGAACAGCCATGGCTTGTACAGCCCTGCATGGGCACACCCCCCGGGGGCCCTCCCTGGACCCTGTCTTCCATAGAGTGAAGGTCAGCTGACTATCCCCAGGGTCCTCCATTTACACCACAATACAGGAAAGCTTAGCAGGGACAGGATTGGGTTATGAACCTGATCAGTGCACTAATCCCCTGATAGGGATTAACTGGGTGGTCACTGGAGGCAGATAAGGTGTGGCTGGAGGAGGCAGGTCCCTGGGGACATGCCTTTGGGGTTTATATATCTGCTTTCTGGTGCCAGGTCCCCAGCTGCCACACTCTTCTCCCATGATTTCTTCCTGACCTCAGGCCCCAGCAATGGAGTCGAAGGACTGAGACCTCTGAACCGTGAGCCCTTAGACACATCTTTCTCCTCTAATTGTTCCTGTCTGGTCCTGGGATCCTAGCAGTGAAGAAGCTGACTAGAACAGTCTGCCAGCCGTTTCCTCCCTGCACCAGGACTACCTTCTGTGCATTGTGCTCCTCCCCAGGACAAACAAAATGGCAAAGATTCCAGTTCACTCACTTCTAAAAAGTGCTCCTAACCCTGCCGAGGTGAGCCCGTTACGTCACTAAGCCGCATTCATTTGTTTTCTCCTATCTCTCCCGCGCCCATTTCATGCCAAGGCTGGTTGGTGTGAAGACCCTACTGTGCCATTTCATGCCAAGGCTGGTCGGTGTGAAGACCCTACTGGTCCAGCGTGGCTTCTCGGGCTCCTGCGGGGCTCCTTGTCCTCTGTATGTCCTCCGCCTGTCCTCACCCAAGAGCACAGGGCGTGGTCACTGTGGTGAGGCTCCTCAGACACACCTAGCGACTCTCCTGTCCTCTGCATTAGCTCCTCTGGCAATGGTTGCTTCTTTGATGTGATGATTGAAGATGGTTGTCTGCACCTGGGCCCTTGTTAGGGCCTCCTTGCAGGCCTTCTTTCTTCACATAAAACAATGACAGGTGTTCAGCTAAGTTAACTGCACGGCTGGGTGGGCTTCACTGCCACCTCTCCATCAGTGTGTGTATCCTGCCTTGATGGCATCTGCCCTCCTGGCTGCTGGCTCTCGCCCCCGCCTCCCCTCCCTTGGCCCCCATCTCCTTCCCTGATCAACTGTTACTGGCTCTGCTCGCCTTGCCTGGGTGGCCCAGCTGAAGGTGGAAGGCACTGGAACATAGCTATTTTGCCCTGGGCATCCAAGAGCAGTCAGACCTAGACAGAGTCCTGTTTTCACATATTCTTACTCATGCACCTCCTTCCTGAGAGGGTCCTTAGTTTTCATTCTCTATCCCCAAACTTCATGTCAGCTAAAGGAGGGGAAGGGTTACAACAGGGACCCAGTTCCTGCACCTGAATCTTAATGCATTCATCACGGGGTGCAGCTCGTGTTTGTTTCTGTGTGACCCTTAACTTGGACTCACAAGGAAAATCTGCCTGCATTTTATGTGTCCGCAATAATCCAGATTGAAGGTATAGATTACCATATGTGGGATGAAGGGGATTTTGCTGTTTTGGTCAGTTTCATCCTCCGAGTTGACCCCTTGGTACCACCACCAAATGACAAACTGGTTTTAAAATCTCCCCAAAGACAAGCACAGTGGGGTTCTGGATTGTCTCATGCTGGCCTTGCAGGGCTGGCTTTATTTGTGTCCCTGGGATCCCCAGGGGTACCCCCAAATTGGCCATTGCGAGTTCATTTACACCAAGCACAGTAGGAACGCCATGAGTTGGGGCTCTTCTCTGCAGTTGCTGAATCTGACTGGAACACCACAAGGCAAGACACTGAAGGGAAAGCTGTTGTTGATTCAGAGAAAACAAATGTAGGATTTTTTAAACAAATTTGAGAGACCTGTGAATCTGCAGAAAAGCATAGAGTGTGACAGGAGATACCTGTGTCCCCATCATTGGGCACTTTCAAATCTTTATTTTGCCACTTTGTTTAAGAGACAGGAGAAGGAGAGAAAGCAACTGAGAGAATATGAACATTATGTTTGATAATGAAAAAATAGCAGTTTTCCAATTCTGCAGTAATCCAAGTGTTACATTAGATTAGTTTGGGGTCAGACTACACTTAAAATTTTGCATATATTTTGATTAGATAATTACATGCACTCTCTGTGCCAGCTTACTATTTTTAAAGGCATCATGTAAAGTACATGCTATTTTTTTTTTGTTTTTTGCGCCAATGTTTCCAGTACTCTTTAAACCCCATTTCCATGAATAATGCTGTGCTGAGACCAGCATTTAGAACAAAATCCATCCTCTTTCTTCAGAAATTCACAACAACATCGCAGAGTTAAACTTATTTTTTAAATAGTAACTGCTGTTTGAAAAAATTTTAATGCTCCTTTTTTTTAATAAAGAATAATATTAGCTGAAAAACACACTTCAGAGGTGGCCGTGTGGTATGCGCCGTCCATCTAGTGTCTCAGATATCCTTCCAACCACCCAACGGGACAGGCAGTATCACTTCCCATATCTTTTGGATGCAGAAACTGAATTTGCCTAAAAGACGCCTTTTCATACCTACTGAGTGTCAGGGTCAGAATACAGTTGGTCCTTTCTGACTTGGGGGTGTGCTTGTCACCACCGGGGCACGTCCACTCAAATGTTCTCTGCACGGGGTGGGGGTGAGCCAGAGTGTGAGGGGCCATCTTATATGGGCCCCTCTTTCCACCATGGCCTCTAGTAGAGACCTTTACATGGTGTGGAGGAAGTGGGCACCACAGTGGAGGGCCACCAGGGGGCCAGGGACTCCTGGCCAGTGAGCACCTTTAGTCTTGTGTCTGGTTGCCCCAGTGTGAGTCAGCAGTGGCTGTGAATTAACATTTTTATAAATGCCATAATTATATGTGGCTAGTGCAATTTTGTAGAGTGTTTGTGCATGGACCAGCAGTGTTTATTTGGAAAATGTCAATATTTAATGTACTTCACAGTGCCCGTCACTCGCGTTGACTTTTCTCTTGAAAAGCTGGTCTGCTGGGCTCCTCTTGTCCTTGGATGGGCCCTGATCTTGTACATTAAGGTCACTGGTGTGGAAAGCATGGTGCACATAGGTGATGAGGGGAGTGATGGGAAGGAGGGGCCATGGTGGGCTGACCTGATCATGGGCAGTGTTTGTGCCACCAAAGGTAACTTCATCTGACAAAAATATACAATCCAAGAAAAATGAACGCGTTCCCCAGCACCCCCAACAACCCCGTCTTCTCTTGGAGACAACCTTCCTTCTGTCTTGAGGCGGTGTTCACCTCTGTGGAGGGAGAGGAGCCTCGATCTCCCTGGTTGGAGAGGTCACAGCCAGGGCGGGCATCACACCTGGGTGAGGGGCCGCACAGGGAGAGCCTGGCAGGCAGGCGAGGACAGGGCCTCCCCTCTGCTTCGTGAGCCTGCAGCCACAGCCTGAGGAGGCTGAGCCTCTGTGGCCAGGTGAAGACCAGCTGCCCAGCCTCGGGCCTCTCACTTGGGTGCCACAGACTCTGGTTATTGGCCTGCAGCAGGGGCTGCTGGACTTGCTGTCCCCCACTATTTGCTCTATGGAGCCTTTCAGCGTCTCCTATCACAGAGGTCAGTACCCTCTGTGAGCCCCATTTTAGCAAAAGAGGCCGTCTTTCAGAGCAGTGTTCGCCATTCCAGGATCAATAACGTATTTCCCAGAACACATTTCAAGAGCACAGATTTAGTGTGGATAAAGGGGAGCTTGTTGACATTTTGATGTTTTGGTGCATTATGATGTTTATGTTGTGGGACTGTCATTTCCTTGCTGGGCCCCTCTGGATTTTCCCTTAGTGCTGAGAGGTGTGAAGCCTCCGAAGGCTGAGTGTTGTGGAGTTGGGTATTTTTGAAGTTAAACATTTTCTCTCTGGGGCTATGGAGCTCACAACTCCTTAATAAATATTTCTCCAAGTAAAAGATCTTAGTAGCCCAGAGTTTTTCTTCTGGAGCTGAACATTGGTTTGGGTGCCATATGCTTGTTATGTAACCTGTGACTTAAAGGTTCTGCAGTGGCTTTCAATATCTCAATGGGCATTTTCTTAACCTTCGAGGAAGCCCAGCGCCCCCTGGTGGTCCACTGTGTAACCTCCACCAGCACTGATCTCCCCTGACATGACAGCGGCCTGTGGCTTCTTCCTAAGGAAGGCTGGGCGCCCTGATGCCCCCAGTTCCTCCATCTCCAACCCCAGCCCCAGAGCACCCAGCACTCAGATTATCAGAGTTTCTGATATGCCTGCCTGGAGACCTAAACTGAAGGAACTTAAATTGCCCACCAACAGGTTTGATCCCTTGAATCTCATGATGCCACAAACCACCCACATTAAATCCTCTTGCTGAAATAGGCAGTTTGCAACTTTCTGTGTTCCCAACTTTCAGTCTGGTTATTTTTCTAACCCTCCTCTTTCCCTTAGTGTCTCTTTAAGTCTTTTTCCACAATAAGAGTGTCGCTAGCCACACTGAGGCAAGACAGAAGTGTACTGGCATTAGTTTTACCAGAACCCACAATTAGAGGAGAATCATTTTTTTATTCAAATGAAACTTGCATTTAACAGGATTAAATACCTTGTACTTAAGTCAAAGATAATCCTGAATTATGGCTCCTTTGCAAGGAGCAATGCAAAATTAGCTGCTGGGCCTGTTTCCAAAGGCAGGGTAAATTTATGACACGTTTGATATCGACCAACAATATTTTAAATGCTTCTTAAATTTATCAGCACTGCTGGCTACATGGAATTTATTAGATCAAATGCAATAAAATATAATGAAATAGATTAGATCTCTTTTTGAAATGTTAGTAGACAGTATGCTGGGTAACAAAAAATGTAAAACTTGTCTTCCAGTATAAATGGTATTTTCAAATTTTTCATACCAAGAAGTTCTTCAGTACCCCAAGTTAAAAGAATAACCCCAAAGAGTGTTTTTCATGGGGGCATTAAAACTAGGGATTTATAATTTAGAGATAAATCTATAGAATTTTATTTTATTCTGTGACATTTTAAAAATTTCTAAAATAAGTACTCTGTTTGCTATTTTGTGTTTTATACACACAGCAAAATACTGGCTAGGGATTGTTTCCATCAAGATTCATGATAATTTTTGAGTTCACATGTTCTACGGTGAGTTGCCATACCACCAGGGGGGAAGGAGGTGCTTGGAGAGCTCGATGGTATATGTGAAGGCAAATTAACTCACCCCATAGATGTCCACGTCTCAATCCTGGTTCTGTGGTTTAAAGTGTCCCCACAGTTCATGTTTTGGGAATTGCTGATGTGAGGTACTGAGCCGTGGACCATAACCAAGGGGCTCAGTCACAGGCTTTGCAGGGGTGGGTGCATGCTGTCACTGCTGCAGCAGGGTCATTATAAAGCGGCATTTGGCCCCTTTCCCCTCTTGCTCATGTGATGCCTTCCAGCTTCTGAGGACACGGTGGGAAAGCCTTCGCTCGCCATGGCCCCTTGATCTTGGACCTCCCAGTCTCCAGAACCATGAGCCAAATAAGCTTCTGTTCAGTATAAATCACCCAGGCTGTGGTGTCTTTGTGTCAGCACAACCTAGATGAAGACACCTTGGAACCAGTGAAGGCACTCGGTGATATTGCAGGCAGAATTAAGGAAGCAGATGGCACTGGGTGGTTCAGTTGCTGACTTAACAGGGTGAGGTTGTCCTGGTTTGCCTGCATGAGCTTGGTGTTGTCATCAGTGTTCTTATTAGTGAAAGAGGGGGAGTGTCCAGTCAGAGATGCAGAGTGAGAGAGACTTGAGCAGCCAGTGCTGGCCTAGACAGGGAGTCGGGCAGCCTCTAGAACCTGGAAAAGCAAGAAAATGAACTCTACCCTAGGTGTCTAAGAAGGGACAGAAATCATGATTTTAGCCCAGTGAGACCTGTTTCAGTCTTCTCACTTCCAGAAAAGTAAGAGGAAGTTGTATGATTTGAACACACTGTGTGGTCGTTTGTTGTAGCAGTGGTAGCTGACTTGCACACTGCAATTGTAGGGGATGCAGGAGGCAGGCCAGTCTAGGAAGCCCCTTGGTGTGTCTCAGCTGGAGAGTCCTCTTCTACCCAGTGACATTGGACCCCTGAGGGACACTGGTAAGGGATCAAAATAGGCCCCTTCCTTCTAAAAGAACATCTGCCAATATGGTGTGGAGAAATCCCCTTCACCTTTTTAGACAGAACCAGCAGGGACCAAAGGGGACCAGTGGGAGTCCCATGGAAGCTGAGAAGCAGCAGAACAGAAAGGCGGCATCAAGGCTCTGAAAATTAAGCTGCCTTTGGGGCCAAAGTCCACAAAATAGGCCAAAACCACATGCTCAGCCACAACAGGGCAACTGCCCACTAAGAGAAAAGATTTGAATAGGACCCAGGTCACCTAACATAATAGGCAAATTATACAGAGGACAAAATAGAAATCACTGTCATATCAGGACCCCAGATTAACAGCCCAAATGAGGAAAAAACTGAGCAACTTGTGTCAACACCAAGATGAACCAGATGTCAGCCTTATCTGAAAGAAATTAGGAGCAACACCATAAAATAAGCATCCAACAATTAGGAACGTCTGTGAAAGAAGAAAATATGAAATTTGTGAGGTACCAGAAGTAGCAGGAAAGAACCAGTGGGAATCCTGGAACTAAAAAGAAACCTGGATGAGCTGCAGTGGAGTGGAGAGAAGACAAAAAAGAGAAAATATGCAATTGGAATTATAGAGAAAAAGTCTTACAAGAAACCCATTTTGAATTCCATAGCCTCGGTAGGTTGAAAGTAAACTTATGGAAAAAAAATACCATCTATCATTATAAAAAAGAAGAGGAGGAGTCTGGACAGAGGAAGAAGAGGAGGAGGAGGAGGAGAAACAGAAGCAGCAGCTGGTGCGACTACATTAGTATCTGGTAAACATCAAATCAAAGAAAATTGCCAGAGAGAAAGAACAATATTACATGATGATAAAAGGCTCAGTCTGCAGGAAGATGTAACGATACTTCTTATGTATGCACCAAGCACCAGCACCTTAGAACGCAGGAAACAAGAACTGGTAATGCTGAAAAGGAGACAGGAGATCCACACTGAAGTGGGGGCATCAATGAACTCTCCCAGCTACTGACTGAGCAACTAGACAGAAAATCAAAAGGGAAATGGAAGATATAAACAACACAACTGGCCAACAGGATCCAGTTAAACCCTAACAACAGCAGGATGCTCACTTTTTTCAAGTACCCATGCCATTCCCCAAGGGAGACCATATCCTGGACCATAAAACAAAGCTCAAAAAATTTAAAAAAAGAAACTCATACAGAATGTGTTTTCCCACTCTCAAGAAACCAAAGGAGAATTCATCAACAGAAGACAACAGGATATCTCCAATTATATATACAAGTATATATACTATATATACTTGTAAAACAAATCCATGTGTAAAAGAGGTCTAGAGGAAGTAAATAAAAATCATAGCACTGAATAAGTAGAAAACACAGCTTATCAAATTTAGTGCTAAGAGGAAGCTTTATGGTACTAAATGCTTATACTAGATGCAAAGAATGTTCTCAACAACCTAAATTCTTCCCTGACCATACCAGAAAATCAAGACAGAAATTCACCTAAAAAGGAAAAGTGGGTGGGGGGGGACAAAACTATGATTAGAAAGCAATAAAATTGAAGGCAAGAAATAAATGATCCCCTCCCCCCCAAATCAGTGAAACACAATTTGCAGTGTTTGTGTAGCCTTAGCTAGAACAAGATCCAGAAAAATCAGTTCCTTCTGCTTTAGGATTGTTGGAAACTTTTCATGTTTTGAAGTTTTTGCATAGAACCAAACCAATTATGGCAGATAAAAAGTCAACTTAAAATTATTCATAATTAAAACTCTCATTAGTGGCAGTTTCTACATTTGATATGCCACAGATTTTATAATCTGTTTAATATTAGAAGATTTTAGGCATCACCATTTGGGAATTATGCAAATGTTGAAATGGAAATAAAACACTGTATTCCTAACAACAACAAAAAACCCCAGTTGAGAATATTAATTGCTTTTAATTATAAGAAAACTAGCTGGGTCACACATGAGATTCAGCAAGTATTTTAAGTTCTCTGGAGGAATTTTCTCATCTTTGAGTTCTGTGGAAAGTTACATCCACTGTGTTTGATTTTTCTGTGGAAAATCAGAAGAGCCTGTCACACTCCAGGGCTGGCCAAGCCACAGGAAGGCCAGGGCTGGAGAACACCCTGAAACTTGACTGTATCTTTTTTTTTTCCCCCCATATTTTTTCTTTTTAAATTGGTGCTTTATAGTTCTATGTAATGGTTGGATTTATTACATAGTCACACACGCACACCATATAGCAATATAATTTGGCCAATATAACCCCCAGTATACCCTATTTCCTTCCCTCTCCACTCCCTTTGGTCCCTTTCCTCCATTGGTCTCTTTTTTTTTCATGAGATTCCCCTGTCCCAACACCTTTCTTTTAATTTTCCTCTTTAGCTTCCACATATGGGGGAAAATATTTCACCCTTGACCTTCTGAGTTTGGCTTATTTTGCTTGACATAATCTTCTCAAGTTTCATCCATTTCCCCGCAAATGGCATAATTCCATTCTTCTTTATGGCTGAATAAAACTTTATCATTACACACACACACACACACACACACACCATATTTGACCATATCTGATTCTGATGTTATGACCTTGGAAAAGTTAGTCACATAAAAAAATGGAAAGAAAGGTAGGTGTGATAAGATCATACTGTGCACACGTACAAACATGTAACAACATCCCACTATCATGTGTAATTATGATGCACCAAAAGTAGGAAAGTAGAACAGAAGAAGATCAAGGCTTGGACTTGAGAGAGACCCTGAGGCACTGTTCTCAATGTAGTTTGTGTGTGGTGTGAGGTAGGGATCTATGTGAATTTTATTTTCCCACATAAAGGACAACTATTTCTTAAACAGATATTCTTTCTCTTATTTGTACTGTCAACCCTATCATCTACCAAGTACTTGTATGTGCTTAACTTATTTTCTTGGCACACGAGTTTACTTTGTTGATCTAGTTTACTAGGTTTGCTGTTGGCTTAGCCCGGTTGACTCCTCTTGGCTCCAAGCAAACTTTGCTTTCAACTGACATTTACTACATACTGGAACCTGTTGAGCATTTTGCAGTGTATCCAGCATGAGGCCGTGTCATGAAGTTGGTTTGAAGAGTGGGCTCTGTTACTCTGCCACTTATTAGCCAAGGGTATTGGGAAGTGAGTGTCCTAATAGAGCCCACTCCTCAGTACTCTGTTCAGATCAAGTTAGAGAAAGGATATCAAAAATCTAAGCCTAAAATATCCAAGCCTATTGCTTGTCATATAAAAACTGTTTCCTGAGTGATAGTTAATATTATTTATATTACCCATAATACTGAACAGTATAGTACCTAGCATGTGATAGTTTTATTATGCTTACAACAGTTAATATAAGTAAAACATCTATTACAAATCAATATCTATTACACGTTGAATGTCCAATAAATGTTTATTTTCAGCCTCCTATTTCCTTTCTAATGCTTGTCCTTCTTTGGACATGTCTGTGGTCTTATTAGGATGATTTTTTTTTGGGGGGGGGCTATAAAATATGCTATAAGACAGAAATTTATTTTTTTAAAATGATATAATGTGATCTTTTCAAAATGCCAATCAATTTTAAATCTTAAGGTACCTTTCTTCAGATTTACTATATTTTTAACAGCTTTTTTCTTGTTTCACTGAACAAATTGTTGAACATGGAAATTTAGACCGAGTCGGTGTGTTGCAATGTTCGCATGAGTGAGCACCAAAAATTAACAAAGAACTTCTATTTAGGCCCAAGATGTCTAACTTTTCTCCAGTCATTTCCCCTTTATCTCATCCCCCTGCTTCCTTTTTAAAAGCTCTATCTGAATTAAGCATCTGCTACTGCTTCTGACACCAGTTCAAATCAGCAGGAGTGAAAAAAAATACTACAAAAAGGGAGAAATATATTTTTGAAAAAAGAAAAAAGCGTTCATCTTTCTGCATCTGAGACTCCATTTTAATGCTTCAGAAATTCCATGGACCTTGAATGCAGCTGAAAGAGCAGAATCTGAGCTGGAACTGAGAGCTTGGCTCCATGGTAAGAAGGACCTGGCTGAGGTTGGGTCTGTGACGCTGCGTGTGCTTAAGTTTGTCTCAGACCCATGGATGTCCCGTGGGGTGGAAATGCCCACAGGGCGATAGAGTGGAGCATTTGCAAGGCAAACATTATGGAAGGGCTGTGCAGACACCTGGGCGTACGAGAACATCCACATCACACCATCTGCATTCCCGAGCAACTACATGTGTTCTCTGTGCACAGAAAAATATTTCATATTCTGTAAAAACAGAAGCTTCTGTATCACACCAACTACATGCTTCATGTGTATATAACAATGTTTTAGATTTCAAATGCACAAGATACCAGTACCTGCTATCCCCATTTAACATTTGTGCATATAAACAAGACTGCACATTTATAAGATCTTGTGTTGAGCAGACAGCCCCAACAAAATAATTAAAGCAACTGATTTGAAACTGGTTTAGGAGAATTTATGCTCCCAGCTAAAATCCAAATGCTGCTTCCCAGATTGCTGTGTTCCCTGTCATGTCCTGCCCAGATTAAGCATGCATTGTAGAACCAGGTAAGCAAAGACTAAATGTGATAGTAATTGGACTCCCTCACTGTATCTGTGGCCTGTGTGTTTTAGAAGCATAACCCATGATCTTGTGCTCTGAGGTTGCTTTGTTCTGTGTACCAGGTTGTGGGAGATGACTTTGGACCTTGTAGTAGCACTAAGCTAGCACAGAGGAGCACTGGCAGTGGCCCATGGCACAGAATGGTCAGTGGGTCTGCTCACCAGGTTTTCTCATTCATTCTGCCCCCGATTTATAGGTGCAATTTGGGAATTTCTGTGTGGACATTTTAATTGTCAGATCTTCTTCGAGAGCCTCAGCAACATGGCTGCAATGCGAGCTTCTGTCTGACCTTTTGTATGTTTAAATGTGAGAACTTGTTCTTTCTCTTGCCTGTGTTTACTCTGCATTTTTGTTAAGTCTCTTAAAGGGGCAAGTACCACATGACCATATCAAAACAGTTCATGCATGCAAAAGGAGTTTGTTAGCCCTCTGGTTGGGAAGTTGGTGGGGGACCACCAGGTCTTTATCTTTCTCTCATTTGCATAACTTATCTTGGTCTGTGCTGACATCTATCTAGGGCAGCTTTTCTTCATGAGCTGAAAATACAGCCCTGGGTAATTCCAGGCTCATATCTTGCTTACAAAGAGCAATCTCAGAGGAGAGAGTGATGCTCTGTGGGCCAGCAGCTGGGCAATCTTCTTAACAAAATCTATTTGATTCTGCTAAGTTACATGCCTATTCTAGTTGTGCCTCTGGTTCCAGGGACAGGAGGAAACATGACCAACAGGCCGAGTCACAGCTCATAGGGTAGAGGTAGAAAACAGCCACGGAAGGTCTGGAGCTGGACTGCCTGGGCTCAAATTCCTGCTCAGATCCTTAGTAGCTCTGCAAATTCTAGCAAGTAGTTTGACCTTCCCTGAAATATAACAATAATAGCTGGCATGCAGGATTGCTTTGAGGATTCAGTGAACTGTGTCTGCAGAGGACTTGGAACAGTACCTGGCACATAGTAGGCATAACATGGCCCTGGGGTCACTGTCAGCACAGACGGTTCTCCTTGTGGGGAGCGGAGCTTTGAGGCACTAACAGAATCAGGGGGACTCCTCAGTGACAGTTGGGCCACCTCTTTCCTACAGCCCAGAGATAGGATGTGGAGAGAAAGTTAATTTGTAAGAAAACCTGAATCCCATGGAAAATCTACAATAAATCGTGATGTCACAAAATTTCCACATTGGAATAAACGTCCTGAGCTCGGTTTCCAGCATTTCTTTCCAAGGTTAGCGCTTCAAGTGGGAGCCCTTTATGTGACAAGAGCTGTGAGCTTGAGGTGAAAATTTGCTCATATTGTGAAAAGTGCACCTGAGATCTACACTTTTTATTGCATTCAAGAGCAAATGCAATAAAACAAAATCCTAGTTCCTTAAGTCTTTGTCTTAACAAAGCCATGTGCTTTACTTATTTGAGAATGAATCTACACATGAAATTAGGTAAAAGATGCCTAAACTCTTTTATCTACATGAGTCATGGATCTGTTTCTGTGCAAGTTGGCATAGTTTCTAGAAATTGCTGAGGATAGTTTGCTGAGAAATTATTCTTTTCTTGGAGGCCAAAGGTCAAAGACAAATCAACCAATGGAGGGGGGTCCTGGATATTCTCTATATTAGCCACTTTCTTGCCCTGCAGCTAGACATTCATTATGGGCCTATAAAGTTTATTTTGTGGAGGCGCAGCTGAGGAAGACATTTGTTAACATCCTCCAGAGGCCCCAGGGGCATCGGCTGAGGGCCTCCTTCGCTTCTAACCAGCTCCCAAAATATGGAGTTGTAGCAGAAACTTCTGTCATTCTGAATTTAAAAGAAAATCCTTCTCCAACATCCACATTTTCACCACCAACAGCCAACAGGACAGGGATGAAGATCTATGTAGGTGAGTCTTGGCTTCATTATTCATATTTGTTCTATGCCTTGGCCTACAGCCTGGGGAGCTGTGTACCTTTGTCCAGAAATCTACTTCTTTCTCATGCCTTGAATTTTTTTTTCTTTAGCACAACTCCCAGCAACCCCCAAACTCTTGTCATCAAAACTGTGGGGAGAGATGGTGCCTTCAGAGTGGCAGGAAGTGTGTGCACATGTATAAGCTTTCACCTCCCAGAGGAGGGCTTGTATTTTCTTTTACTAAAACAAAGAAAATATGACAGGTGCCTAAGCTGAATGAGAAGCACGAGGGTCCTGAGATGTCACTCAGTTGGGAATGAATTTGTCTTTCCATGTCAAGGCAGATTTAGCTAAGAATAAGGACACTGGGCCCTCCCACCTTGGTCACCTTGACCTTGGACAGGTGCTGCCAGTTCCCTGGGCCTTACTGTTTCCAATGCAAGAGGTGCCATGCTCCCTGTGCCTGTGAGGGAGGTCCTGTGAGGGTGGGGCTGATGGCCCCTGACATTGCTTGAACTGAGATCTACTCCAAGGCCCCTTCTCCAGGTCTGGGGCTTTCTTCCATCATCTTCAAATCAGATTTTTTTTTTTTTTTTTGCTAGGGAGAGGAAGAACGTGGCTCTCAGGGAATTTTGCCTGCCTTTCCAAATCTACTACCTCCCTCACAGCATCGAAGTCCTGGTGTGAAATCCGGGTTCCCACACTAATGTCACTGTCAGCTTGCTGTGTGATTCTGGCTTCCTAAATTGTTACCTTGGCATTTTTCACCAGGGATTATTAATATGAGTTTTATCTTGTGTGGAAATAGGTAATCAATTTTTGCTTATTCAAGTCCCTGGAAGCATTAGGCATTCAATAATAGATGAATTCATGAGGGAATTATAAAAAATAGTTGACTCGAGTCCCAGGGATGGGCTTCTCTAATTTTCTATTTTTTAACAAGCCTGGCTTGGGTGCTGACCTTTCCTGCCCCTAAGGTCCCTCCCTGGTTCCTCAGACTGTGACCTGCATTGGAAGCATTGTCATTGCAGGCAGAGCCCCTAATATTACCAGCATGACTGGGGACCTTATCAGAAGAGACATTTGGACACAGATTCAGACATACACACAGGGAGGGCACCATGTGGGCCCTGGACCCCACTGCTCCAGGCGCTAGGAGAGGCTCTGGGGCAGACCCTTCCCTGGAGCTTCCAGAGGGAGCAGGGCCCTGCTGAGGCCTTGTCTTACACCCTGGACTCCAGACCTTTGAGATGCTATCTGCTGCTCCAGCCACCCCATACTGGTGCTTCCTGGTGGCTCCCTGGAACCTCGGCCCCTCTCTGGGCCATCACCACATCTTCCTGCCCAGCCCGTCAGTTTTGCTTGGTGACAGGGAATTCCTTCCCCCACACGTCTTCAGGGACCAAGTGGAGCTGCCCTCAGAGACCAGCCTGCCACACTCCCTGCTGTAGGGAGGCTCGTGTGTGGTCAGGGATTTTGATCCGAACTCTGGGCACTTACTAGTAGAGTGTGACTTGGAGAGTACAGTGTGTCCTAAGCCCCAGTTTCTTCATCTGGGAAAGGGGATGGTGGCTTCTCTCAGGGTTGTTGTGAGCACTGAGCGACATAATGCTGAGAAGAGCTGGAGCGCAGGGCAGTACAGAGAGGCGTTCAGTGAAAGGCAGCTGTTTAAGGACACGCCATGCTCCTCCAGGTCTGAAGAGCATCTTGTTCTTCCTCTACTTCTCCTTTATTGGATTAATTAGGACCCTGATTTACTTCCTCTTAAGTAAAATTCTGAGTTGATCTGGTGGCTGGTATTAATTACCAATCAAGGGTCCTCCTTAATTCATAGTCGAGGGGGATCCAGGCTGTTTCTCCTTTGTCACTGGGTGCAGCATCCCTTCATTCTCAGGCGGTGGCGATGTTGCTGGGGTGGGGAGTGGGGGAATAGGGTCAAGCCTTGGAAGAGGCTTGCCATAGTCCAGTGCCCAGAGTACAGTATGGTGGCCAGAGTTGATGACCAGGGCTGCTGGGAAATGTAGCCCTGATCCTGAAAAGCCTGTGAGAAGTGTGTGTCCTAGTAGCCAGGATGGAACTGGGGGCAGCCGCCTATCTGCACCTCAGCTACACATGAGTACGTTGATGACCATCCATAAAATGTGGTGGAAGCAATGAGTGTCACTGGCTCCTGGAGGCGTGGCCTGAGCACTGGCTGGGTGAGGAGCTGTCCCTCCAAGTCATGGTCCACCAACCACAGAGGGTTTAGAAATGAGTGGGCACTGGGACCTCCCCACCCTCCATGGGTTTCCCACTTAGTGGCTGCTGCCGTGGCATGTTCTATAATGTGGGATGGATGGCACTCTGGGGAGCAGGTGAGATCACTCAGCCTAACTGCTGGGCATGTGCTGAGAGCCACAGCCGAGTCTGTATGGCCCCTGGCATTTTGCCAACAGTATTGATTGACAGGCGAGGCATTACTATCCGCCTCTGCCGCAACTTTTGAGTTCTCGCACTATTTTGGAGTTCTCGTGGGGATTTCCGGGGATTCCCCGAGAGTTCCCATTGGTTGGGGAAGTGCAGGAGGAGGGATTTCCGGGAGAGATATTTCCGGCTGGGGGTTCCTGGACAAGCCTCGTGGCACGTTCGGGAGGATTCCCCGGGAGCTGTGTGAAGTGTTTTCCTGCAGTTTAAAAATAAAGTTTGTTCCTGCTTCAGTGGCTCGTGATTTGTGCCCAGCCAGACTGCGGCATTTGGTGGCCCGTGCGGGGAACGTCTGAAGCTTCGGGGTAAGTGAAATTGCTTGCCCCTAAGGGAAGGCGAGAGAATGGGTGACCATTTTAAAAAACAATGTGTTCTTGTTTTGATTTGTTTTGTGTTTGTTTCAAGCTGCCTATCCCTAGAATTTTCTCAGGCAGATTGGGAAAAATGGTTGGCTCAAGGTTTGAAGTTGTTTGTCCCTGAGGAAGAGATAGAAATAGACCACAAATGCACATATCAAGAAAATAGGAAAATTGATACAACGATTTTTTGTTCCGTTTTTGTTTCATTCTGTTTCGGTTTTGTTTTGTGTTATCTTATTGGGTTGCGTTATCTTTATAACAGATTAGAAATTAGTAAAAAACAAACTGAAAGAGTGTTAAGTAAATTGTTAGAGGTTCAGACCATGGAGAAAGACATTTTAGATCAAGCAAAAGAGAAGGTCTCTCAAGCTAGTCAGACAGAGGAAGAAAATTTAAAGGAAGAAAGCTTAGAGGAGAAACAGCTATTAGGGAAAAAGCTACAACAGGAGGCTGCTACTAACACCGTTCTATCACCAGAGGGCGTAATTCAACCAACAGCACCCCCTATGGAGATAGCTGAGTGGCCCTCAAACCCCGTAGTTGATAGATGGGATCCTGATACAGGACCTCAACGATTAGCATGCCCTGTACTTGAGCAGGCAGGAGGGCAGCGAATTCACCGGGCTTTAGATTTCAAAACAGTGAAGCAGTTAAAGGAGGCTGTAACAACCTATGGTCCTCAAGCACCGTTCACTGTAAGCATGGTCGAATCCATTACCAACTTGGACATGACGCCAGCAGATTGGGCTAGTATGTGTAAATCTGTGCTAAATGGAGGACAATATTTGTTATGGAAGGTTGCCAATGAGGAATTTTGCAGGGAGACAGCTAGACGAAATGCAGCAGCCGGTTACCCTCAAAGAAATCTAGATATGTTGTTAGGAAAAGGACCTTATGAGGGTCAACGGCAACAAATTGAATATGATCCTGGCGTATACGCACAAATTGCTGTAGATGCGGTTAGGGCATGGAAAACTTTACAGGGGCATGGAGGTTTACAAGGTCAATTATCTAAGGTAATACAAGGAACTAATGAACCTTACGCTGAATTTGTAGATAGGCTTATTCAAGCAGCTTCCAGAATTTTGGGGGATACAGAACAGGCAATGCCATTTATAAAACAACTGGCTTATGACCAAGCAAATCGTTGTTGCAGAGAGGTCATTAGACCATGGAGACATGAAGATTTAAACACATATATTAAATTATGTAGAGACATTAATGAACAAGGGCAAGTCTTAGCAGCAGTACTACAGGCTTTAGATGCCAGGCCAAAAACATGCTATAATTGTGATCAAACAGGACATTTTAAAAGGAGTTGCCCCATAGGAGGAGGGTTTAACAAAGCTAGATATCAAACGAATAGAATACCGGGTATTTGCCCATGATGCCGTAGAGGGAAACATTGGGCTAATGAATGCCGTTCTCCAACCACCATAGAGGGTATTCCGTTATCAAAAAACAGACAAGGACCAAGTGTTTACCCACGATATCATGGAGAAAGGCATCGAGCTCCATTGCCAAAAAACGGACAGGGGGGCCCAATGCTCCGGGGCCCACGACCACAAATGTACGGGGCACTGGAGGAACCCAGAAACACCATGGAGGAACCCAGCAACACCATCAGGGTAGTGCCCAGGACACATTATCCATCAGATCTCTCATCAGACGAACCAGAGGGAGCGCAGGGTTGGACATCTGCGCCTCCGCCAGAGCAGTACTAACTCCAGAGATGGGAGTTCAAATCATTCCCACAGGAGTAAAAGGACCTCTTCCCCAAGGAACAGTAGGCTTATTGTTAGGATGCAGTTCTTCTACGCTAAAAGGACTTATGATAAGTCCCGGGGTAATTGATCCCGATTATGAAGGTGAAATAAAAATTATAGCTAGTTCTCCAAAGGGTATATCAGTAATTTCACCAGGAGATAGAATAGCACAGTTATTAATAATACCCAGCCTACATGATAAATTTTCCAGTAGTACTATAGAAAGAGGTTCCAGGGGATTAGGCTCCACAGGTGTGGATTGGGCTATGCTGTCTTTAAATTTAGATTCTCGCCCCATGCTAAAACTAAATATTCAAGGACATGAATTTAATGGGCTACTGGATACAGGTGCAGACCTTAGCATCATCTCTCGTCAAGAATGGCCAAAACATTGGCCATTACAACAAGCCACTCAAACGCTTCGAGGCCTAGGAGTGGCAACTAATCCCCATAGAAGTGCAATGGTATTAGATTGGAAGGATCCTGAAGGATGCGAAGGAACTATACAGCCATATGTATTGGATCATCTTCCTATAAATTTATGGGGACGAGATGTCCTAGATCAATTAGGTTTGACATTAACAAATAACATCAATCCAAATGCGCCCACTATTAGGGCTAGACAAGGTTTCAGGAAAGAAAAAAGATTAGGAGAACAAGGCATAGCAGCACCAATTCAAATAGATCAGGGAATAAATAGACATGGACTGGGTTTTCAGAAGGGGTAACTGAGACAATAAAAATTACTTGGAAATCAGAAAGACCAGTATGGGTTCCTCAGTGGCCCCTGACTAAAGAAAAGATACAAGCAGCCCATGA